>NC_087169.1:12513641-12553641 GCF_035594125.1 Scylla paramamosain
AGAGAGAGAGAGAGAGAGAGAGAGAGAGAGAGAGAGAGAGAGAAATAGGCATCACGGCTTTAATTACTCCCCGAGATAATTTAGTTTTTAAGAGATACGGTAACAGAGAGAGAGAGAGAGAGAGAGAGAGAGAGAGAGAGAGAGAGAGAGAGAGAGAGAGAGAGAGAGAGAGAGAGAGAGAGAGAGAGAGAGAGAGAGAGAGTCAGTAGTAATCTAACAGAGACAATGGCCCTCCTGTCACCGTTATTTACACAGACACAAGTCACGCCTAAGACTTCTAAAACCTAATTTAGGAAGCACAAAAGATTCTTCATGCACCTCAAGCGACCCGTTTTTTAACACTCTGGCCTTCTTATCTCAAAGCTGAAGAGGTGGGGGGGAAAAAAGGAGAGCGGAGAGGGAAGAAAAGATGGAATGAAGAAGAAGAAGAGAGGCTGTAGGAGAGGATGGAAAAATAAATAACATGAGAGAGACATTGAACAGTATATGAGACAGGAAGGGTAGGGTAGGGAAGGATAAGATAGGGTAAGGTAGGGGAAGAGAAGGAAAGGGGTGAGGAGAGGATAAGCTAGGATGTGGTAACGCTGAGTAGAGAAAGGAAGGGAAGGGAAGGGGAGAGAGAAGAGAAAGGTTTAAGTAGGATGGGATATAGAGTAGGGTAAGACTAGATATGGTAGGACTGGGAAGGGAGAAAGAAATGGTAAGTAGGATAGAGAAGGGAAGGGAAGGGAAGGGAAGGGAAGGGAAGGGGAAGGGAAGGAAAAAGGAAGGGAAAAAGTTAAAGGAACGGAAAGGGAAGGGAAGGAAAAATGGAAGGAAAATGAAAGGAATAGAAGGGAAATGGAAGGGAAGGCAATAGAGGAAGACAGTATTGGGGCACAGGTTAATTAAGTAGATGAGAAGGAGGGCAGGTGTAAATGAGACAGGTAATTAGTGGAGGGAAAACACGGAAACACCTGTACACTGAACGAACAGAAGGGGTAAAAAGACACAAAAAATAATAAGATAAAATAAAACAATATAATGAACGAAGAATTGAGAAAAGAACAATAAAAAAAAAGATATCAAACTTAAACAATCAAAAAAGAAAGAAAAAAAGAAAGAAAAAAATCAAGGAACGCAAATGACTCCAAACTTACCGAAAACAATAAAAGAAAAAAAAAAAAAAAAAAAAATGAGACCCAAGCAAAACAACAGCAACATTACAGCGAAAAAAAAAAAAAAGCGAAATGAAAACGAAAACAAAAATAAAAAAATGAGGAAAAATAAATAAAAAAAAACCCTACAAAGAAGGAAAAAAAATACAAAAACACAAACAATCAATAACAAACAATAAACAAAAACAAAAACCAAAGAAGAGAAATACCTGTATATTTAAAAAAAAAACCCACCAAATCATTACAACTTTTAAAACTCCCCCGCCTGGGCCACAAGAGGAGAACGTCTCAGCGCTGGAGTGACTGGCGGGGACGGAAAGGTGAGGTAAATAAGAAAGTGGGTCCCGTCTCAGATTACCATCCCACACATCACCGCGAGAAGGGTTGTGGAAGATAGATAATGAGGGATAAGATGCGAGTGATGCTGAGAGACTGTGGAGGGAAAAGAGAAAAGAAGGTTTTATGGGAGACGCAAAGAGATAAATGGGGAAAACAAGGGGAGTTTCTGGGAAAGTGTACAGGGAGAAAGGAGGAAGGGAAAAGGAGTTATGAAGTGTAAATGAAGAATAGGGAAGAAAGAAGAGTTTATGGACAGTGAAAAGAGAGAAAGGGGCAAAAGAAGGGGAGTTTCTGGGGGTTGTATAGGGAGAAAATGGAAAAGGGAAAGAGAAAAGTTAATGGAAAGTGTAAAAGATGAAAGAAGGAAAGGAGTTTATTGGAAGCGCCAAGAGAGGAAGAGGAAAGACAAGAAGAGTTCATGGAAGAGCAAATTGGAGAAGAAACGAAAGGAAGGAAGAGAAAAGCCATTTATGGAATAAGCGAAAGATAGAAAAGAGAGAGAAAAAAAAGGAAATTTATGGCATATCTAAAAGGAGAAAGGGAAAGAGAAGGTGAATTTATGGGGAGGCGTAAAGGGAGGAAGTCAGAATACAATTATGTGCTGGGATGAACAGAAGCTGTTAGCCATAATGATAGAACAGAGTGAAAATTACCAAACAGCAGAAAGGCTTCAAACTTTAGGCAGAGATGAGGAAAGGAAGAAAAGGAGAGTGCTGGAAAAGAGAATGAATATTAACCGTAACTTAAAAGGGAGGAAATAGTGAAGATAGGTGAGTGTAGCATATGTAGAGAGGTACCTTCTAATTTAGAGTAAGATACGCGAGGTGGAAGGGTTATAAGGGGGAAGGAGGGTGATGGTTAAGGAAAAAGGTTGAAGATAGGTGAGTGTAGGATATAAACAGAGGTTACCTTCAAATCTAGGGATAAAATTGAATAGCTAGAAGGATAAGGGTGAAATAGGGTGATGCTTGGAACTTCAGGGGGAAGAGAGATAAAAGGGAGATAATAAGAGAAGCAAGGGTGATATACGATAAAGGGGTGTTCTGAACTCAAAGGAGAAAAGATACAAGAGCGAAACAGGGTGATTTTTAAGGAGAAAGGGTGAAGTTGGGTGAATCTAGATAATATTAGATTTTTTACTATTTTTTTTAAACCTCTCAGTCTTTTTTTGCACATTTTTTTTCCTACCCTTTAATTTTAACACCTCTCTCTCTCTCTCTCTCTCTCTCTCTCTCTCTCTCTCTCTCTCTCTCTCTCTCCTCTCTCTCTCTCTTCTCTCCTCTCTCTCTCTCTCTTTACACTACTTCCTCGTCAGTTTGTTTACACTGCACTAACCCTCCCAGAAAATCACGGAAACTCGACTAAATTATGAAATGCAGCACAGAGGAACCCAAGGAAGATAGGTAGCGCAGGTTTTGCTATCGTAAATACACCCGAATTGATTTTATGCTCAATATACAAACACAAAGCACACGTTAATTGATTCCTTGCATGTCACGTTCAAAGCAGGCACGTTTTTTTTTCTTTTTTCTTTTTTTTAAGTATTTTTCTGCGACGTTTGCAGCTTAAACTTAACTCATATTAAAGGTGGAAATATTTTTGGAAGGATTAATGAAGTTAGGGTGGAAGGGGGTGTCAGGAATTGGTTAACAGGTCTCTCTCTCTCTCTCTCTCTCTCTTCTCTCTCTCCTCTCTCTCTCCTCTCTCTCTCTCTCTCTCTCTCTCTCTCTCTCTCTCTCTCTCTCTCTCTTATTTCATTCTCTTTTCTTTCTTTAAAACATATCTGGTCTATTTTCTTCCTTGTTTCTCTTACTATTAAGTCTCTCTCTCTCTCTCCTCGTCCTCTCTCTCCTCTCTCTCTCTCTCTCTCTCTCTCTCTCTCTCTCTCTCTCTCTGCACTCACTCATTTTCTTCCCTGGGGTCGGAAATAATTACAAAGCTAACAAAAACCCCGCGCCAGTGTCAGTGTGTCATTAATTTGGAGACACTGTAATAAATCATTGTGAATACCTCGTGACAAGATAGCGTGTGTGTGTGTGTGTGTGTGTGTGTGTGTGTGTGTGTGTGTGTGTGTGTGTGTGTGTGTGAGTGTGTGTGTGTGTGTGTGTGTGTGTGTGTGTGTGTGTGTGTTTACGCCATCAATAACCGCAGGTATCGAGGTCCACAGAGACTCGAGGGTACAGGTACGTATTAATTAAGGTGTACTACAGGTGGCCTCGAGAGGTACTTGCGGCGCCAGGTATACGCTTGAAGCCCCGCCCCCCTCCCCGCCGCCTCCCTCCTTCCCGTCTTTCACTCCTTCACATAATCGCCGATTGCACTGTATCCTTTGCAGTGAGTCCACAGCCAATACAATTACATTTCAGAAAATTATACTTATTTCCAGCGACTAATTTTACTGAGAAGAGCACCAGATGATACGCGGCGTGTCTTGTAACTCTGTAGACTCCCGAGAGAGGTGACCTCAGTAGCCGAGAGAGAGAGAGAGAGAGAGAGAGAGAGAGAGAGAGAGAGAGAGAGAGAGAGAGGAGAGAGAGAGAGAGAGAGGAGAGAGAGAGAGAGAGAGAGAGAGAGAGAGAGAGAGAGAGAGAGAGAGAGAGAGAGAGAGAGAGAGAGAGAGAGGAGGGAATTAGAGTTGAGAAATAGCTTAGATACAAATATAGAAAAGAAGAAAGTGTAGAAAACATCAAACAAGAAAAAGAGTTCTGTTTTAGACCGTCCTATGTTCCCTCCCTCCTCTCCCCCCCCCCACTCCCACCGGCTGCCCTCCCTCTCCCCCTCGCCGACAGTACCTGCGTAGAAGACTATAAAAAAATAAAATGAAAAATAAATAACACGAAGAACAAGTGAGGAAAAGAGCAAGGTAAGACGCGGCGTTTAAATAAAATAATAAATAAATAAATAAAAAATAAATAAATAAATAAATAAATAAATAGCAGTCTTTGAGGAGGAGTAAGGAAGAAAAGTGAGTGGAAAGTAGAGAGAAGGAACGTAATGCAGTACACATAACAAGCGATTGACGTGACTTCCCCAGCATCATTACATTATGTGCTTAACGATTCCACTAACACGATTTTTTTTTTCTTCCACAAACCATTGCAACGTTTTTGGACACTTATTTTTTTACCGCACTGTATTAAAAGTTGTAACCTGTTAGAAAAGACAAATATAACCTCTAATTCTTTCTTGTGTATCCATGCATTTTTTTTATATATATTTATTTTTTTATTGCATTTAGTCAACAAAAGGCGACTAAAGCAGGCAAAGGGTTAAAGTGGTCGATGTTTTGTTCTCTATTCCGTGAGTCATTCCATAATTTTACCATTGTTTTCTATCTGAACACACACACACATACACAAACACACACACACACACACACGTATCGTTAACTTTCCACTGTGACTTTTCCTCCAGCTTGATGAAATATGCCAAGTTTCGAGTATAATAACCCTGACAACGCCACTGACGGCAACAAAATTAATCGAGAGTTTCCAAGCATTCAGTGTTCGTTTGTAGTTCTGTTTTCCGTTCATTAAATTGGTTACTCGCATATCGGGTGTCGTGCTGCACTTGTTAATCCTCTCGGCTCTTGCTCTTTAGGGAATGGCGCCTCAGTGGGTCTTTTTTCTACATGAACTTTGTTGCCTCTGGTCAGTCACCGTCTTACATAACAAAGCAAAAATAAATAAATAAAATAAATAAATAAATAATAAATAAATAAATAAATAAAATAGCCGAGGGTTAATATTAATAGCAGTGGATATTTTTTTAAGGGAATACCCATTAAATGTTACAGTATAAAAAAAAGTCAACCTATATTGCAGTCAACACCTCTCGTCTCCTCCCGTCTATTCCAGTCACCACCTCCTGTCACCCCCAGTCATCTCTTCCCGTCTACTCCCGTCTCCTCTTGTCACCTCTTCCTGTCACCTCCTCCTGTCACCTCCTCCCGCGACAGGTTTCCATGGCAGGTACGAGGGCAGGTGTTGCTAAGGGATTATGCTGCGTCGGGGCGAGGATGAGGCGACCTTCAGACGAGCCAGACCAAAGGTAAAGGCGTGCTAACCTACCTCGCAGCCTTGCCTGGTAACTTGCACTCTTACCGCAGCCCCCCACAGCCTGCACCCTTACCACAGCATCCCACAGCCTTACAGCCACAGTCCCTCACGATATACCAGCCCCCACAGACTACACCCCTTACACACAGCCCCTCACAGATCTAATAGCCGGCTTGCATTCCTTACCACAGCCCCTCACCACAGCCCTTCATACAAGCCTACACAGCTCCTCCCTGGCAGCCTGCATCGCTCAGCACGGACCCTCAGTCCCTCACGAGACATGACAACATGCACCAATATTTCACAACCCTTCACAACCCTTCCCACAACGTCAACCTGTACAGCTAACCCACACACACATTCTCTCTCTCTCTCTCTCTCTCTCTCTCTCTCTCTCTCTCTCTCTCTCTCTCTCTCTCTCTCTCTCTCTCTAGCCAGCTTGATTTAAAGATAATTCCATTAGGTCGGAAGGCAGAGAGCAGCTGGCCGGGTAAAAGACAGCGAGGACGTCAAGGGAAGTGGTGGGGGGGGGGGGGGCGGGATTGGATTTAAAGGGCCTTCATCCTTCACAGTTTAGCAGATTAACTCTTGTCATCCTTCAGTGACACGCCCGCCCTCCCTAGCCTCCAGTTTTTTTTTTATTTGTTTATTTTTATTATTATTTCTTTTTTAGTTTGTCTTGTTTTGCCGTTTTACTTTTCTTTTTTTTTTTTTTTTGCCATCTGCCATCCTAGGAAATCTCAGGAAACACTCTCTCTCTCTCTCTCTCTCTCTCTCTCTCTCTCTCTCTCTCTCTCTCTCATCCGTCATAGTAAAGCCGGGGATACACACACGATTTCTACCGCCTCCTCCCCCACCCACCTCCTCTCTCTCTCTCTCTCTCTCTCTCTCTCTCTCTCTCTCTCTCTCTCTCTCTCTCTCTCTCTCTCTCTCTCTCTCTCTCCCGTGCCCTGAGCCCCTGAGCGCCAGCTGTGTATAATTCTGTAACAAAGGCAGGAAGAATTACCTCGCCGTGATTGCTGAACAGGTGAAACAGGTGCAAGTCCTCAGGTGTACTGCGAGGCATGCCAATTTGAACCTTAGGTGGAGGGAGCGAAGAGGCGAGGACACGAGAGGCGGTTACTGAGCGAGAGAAACGAGTGAGTGCGGAAGACTAAGGTTAACTAGGAGACAGGTAAAGGTGAGCATAAGTACAGGTAAGGGTTAGTGATGCCAGGGACGTTCATGATATGGCGTGTCTACTGTACCTTGCCGTGAAGCTTTGGTTATTGTGAGGTGAAAGACAACACTGGGGGGGAAGGGAGGGAGGCAAGTAAAGGACGCAGCAACGGAAAGGGAATGAAAAGATGAAAGAAAGAAAACGAATGAAAGGAAGGAAGGAAGAAAGGGAGGGAAGGAACAAAGAAAAGAAGGAAGGAAAGAATAAAAGAAAGTAGGAAGGAACAAAGGAAAGTATGGAGGAAGGAAGGAACAAAAGAAAGAAGGAAACAAGAAATAAAGGAAATAAGGAAGGAAGGAAAGACGACCGTAACAGCAAACATGAAAGAAAGAAGAAAAGAGAAAAAGATAGAAGGAAGCAAGGAAGGAAGGAAGCAAGAAACGAACGAACGAGCGAGCGAGCGAATGAACAAAGGGAGGGAAGAGGAGGGAGGAAGGAGGAAGGGAAAAGAGGCAGGCAGGCAGGAAGGCAGGGAGGGAAGCAGCCAGGGAGTCAGGCGAGGAAGGACAAGCGTGACACCACCAATATTTACTGCTGTTTTCTCTCGTCATGCAATTTTGCCTTGGATTCATTACCACCTGCGATGTTTAGCATGTGATATTGCAGTAATGTGGTGGCGTGCAATGGCCGCTAAGAACTGGGGCGGGTCAGCAGGGAGGTTGTAACAGTAAATAATGCGGGAACTGACGGTCGGCGTGCGGGGGACATGCCTCACACACACACCACTTTTCAATTATACCGCTGAGAAAGGCACGTGTCGTTGTTATTACGCGTACTGAATCGGGTCAAGAAATGCAAAATAACAACGGTCGTAAAATAGAATTCCAGGTTTCAGTTTTTATCATCACGAGGCGATTTTCATGGACGTAAATGTTTTCACTAAAAGTTTTCACTCACTTCAAACTTTTGTCCGGTATTTGTTGTCTTATTCATGGCATTCTGTGCTGGCAAAAAGTTTTAACTAACGCCTTAAAGTCGAGGGGCGGAAAAGAACACAGTAATGTGCTGGTATTACTGGGACAGTGTGTGTGACTAAGTGCCTCCATCACACACACCTGAACCACCATGTATGTATGTATGTATGTATGTATGTATATCACAGTCATCTAGATCACTCAATGGTACAAGAAAATACTAACATTGAGCAAAACACCTATACGAGGATATACATATATACACATACGATTAAGAACATAAGCTGCAAGTCACTCAGCCCACACGTGGCAGTCCTGTATAACACCTGCATGCCTACCACTGCCTATCATTCCTGTCCTTACATTTGTCCTGCCTCTTACAGCCCCTTACTGACTTTATTACCAGGAGGCAGAGGAAGGATCAAGATAGAGGTTAGGACTGAGTGACAAAAGTAAACCAGAGGAAATTAGTAGAGGAGGCAACACGCCTTCTCACCACGACTGTGCGACCTTATCTATGAACCAATCAGCACTCAGAGGGTTACGGACGCACCAGGTAGCAGAGGCAGGGTTAAGACTGAGAAAACATAACACAATAGCAATGAGTATAGGAGGTAACAAGCCTTTTGACCGCGACTGTACCATTCAATAACCAATCAGGTAGCAGAGGAAGGGTCGAGACAGTGGAAACACAAAACACGGTAGAAATGCAGCGGGTAACATCATTCCTGACCACGAGAACCAATTCCCTCCTACCTCCTTTTCCAGCCTAACTTAGCAAGAGGGTAAGGGCAGCAGGAGGAGGAGGAGTAGGTATAGGAGGAAAGGCAAGGAAAAAAAAGAGATGAGTGACGCTGAGCCCTCTACTCCCACACCTCCCCACACCTGCACACACACCTGTACACGTGGCCCAATTTCTGCATCTCCCAAAAACCTTACAGCTCACTCTTAACCCTTTCAGTATTAGCCATTTTTTCTTATAATCCCTTAGCATTTTTCATACGTATATTTTTGTACTAGCGTATATTAATTAGTTTTGTAGCATAAAAAAATAAAAATTAACCTCTTATTCCTTCTTGTCTAAATATGTCCATGAAAATTATACTCCAATACTGTTGTCAATGTTACCTAAAGGCGACGACCCTAGCAGTGAAAGGGTTAAACGCAAAAACAAGTGCAAAAAAATAATGAATGTCATCAGATCACGCCTTTGTTTTTATGCCACGTGTATGCAGCCGCCCACGCCCTGAGAGTTCGCCGACGAGCGTGGGAGCGGTGACGTGAAGAGTGATGGTGATGACGGCCACCGTGATGGAGCACTGGAACACACTCACGGGGGACTAAGCGGCACTGTTTGTGATAATAAGCCTGGCTTGTACACACTTCTGTTCTGGGGGGGGGGAGGGGGGAAAGGAGGAGGAGGAATACAAAGAAAAGCCAAACAGCAACAGACTTTTTGGTCCTTACAAGGCTGTTTGGTAACTATTTCTAACTAGCTACAGAGAATATATTTCTAACTAGCTACAGAGAATAAAGACAGGACAGCACAGCAGAAGGCTCCTCCCCACCCACCACTCCCTCCAGCTTTCGCTGGCATGGGAATAGTTGGGAAAAGTACCATGCAGTATGGAAAAACTGACATGGAATTTTCATAGGAAAGGATGAAAGGAAGTTCTACTATTCACACTACGGTGAACTTTATACGCCTATCTGAAAATGAACACAATTTATAATAAAATTGGTGTCTGTAAAATAAGAGTTTATTAGTGAATTTATTAATTATTCGGATAAGAAGAAAGCTTGTCGGGAATTAGCTTTTAAATATTTGTCTATTTTATTTTTCAATGATCAATAGAATTGCTGCTTACGGTTTCTGCAGGAAGTTTATTCCATATATTTACTGTGCGATTAAAGAAAAATGTTTGGCCTCGAGGGATTTAAAACGTTTGGGTATAATCTTGAATCCATTATTTCTTGTTAGGTTAGAATGATCAATGGTAAAATATTTATTTGCATCAAGGTTACTAAAATCCTTTAAAAATTTTGAATACTTCAATTAGGTCTCCTCTTATCCTGCGCTTTGCTAAGCTAAATAGGTTTAGTTCTTCCACTCGTTCCTCATACGGCTTATTGCGCAATCCTGGAATCATCTTAGTGACTCTACGCTATCTTTTCTAGTTTTTCTGTCTTTTTTGTAATATAGTGATGAGAACTGTACAGGTCTTTTGACACAACACCAAGATATTTTTTTTCTTTTTCAGCGCTTGACAGTGGCATGTTATTCATTACATATCTCGCCTGAACATTGTTGCTCTCTCTCTCTCTCTCTCTCTCTCTCTCTCTCTCTCTCTCTCTCTCTCTCTCTCTCTCTCTCTCTCTCTCTCTCTATATATATATATATATATATATATATATATATATATATATATATATATATATATATATATATATATATGTTGCATATGTAGAATTTCACGCTTTCCTATACTGAATCTCATCTGCCATTTTTCTGCCCAGCTTGTTAGTTTATTGAGGTCACACTGCAGTTCCTGCCATTGTGACACTGAAGTTATTTTACTTGTTATTTTGGTGTCGTCTGCAAATTTACTTATTTTGCAATTGATCCCTTCATCAATATCATTAATGTATATTATAAAAAGGAACGCCGCTATTTACCTTATGTCAATCTGACTCTTTTCCATTAATTACAACACGCTGTTTTCTGTCAGAGAGCCAGTCTCTCAGCCATTTCAGGGTGTTTCCGGCAATGCCGTGAGCTTTTACTTTATTGATGAGTCTCTTATGGGGAACAGTGTCGAAAGCTTTATGGAAATCAAGGTAGATAATACCTCGTCATACGAGTTAAATACTTCATAAAAGAAGTCTAGTAAGTTTGTTAAGCAAGAACGCTTGGTTCTGAAACCGTGTTGCGAATCTTTTATGATTTTATTTTCTTTTAAATAACAATTTTATCTCTGATTATTGTTTCCATCAGCTTGCACACTACTGAAGTGTGACTGATTGGTCTGTAATTGGCTGGGAAGGATTTATTTCCTTTTTTAAAGATTGGCGTGACATTTGCTAGTTTCCACTCGTGGGGGACTTTACCCGATAGTAAAGTTTTATTGAATAAAATCGTAAGCGGTTTCACGAGCTAGAGAGGAGGAGGAGGAGGAGGAGGCGACAATACATGTGAAGATAAGGCAGAGGAGGAGAATGGGTACGTGGAAGAGGAGGAATACAAAGGAATACAAAGGAAAGCCAAACAGCAACAGATCTTTTGGTCCTTGCAAGGCTGTTTGGTAACTACTTCTAACTAGCTACAGTGAAGAGAGACAGGACAGCATAGCAGAAGGCTATGAGGAGGAGGAGGAGGAGGAGGAGGAGGAGGAGGAGGAGGAGGAGGAGGAGGAGGAAGCAACTAAACACATGAGAACCAAAAGGAAGAGGACAAAAAGACAGGACAAACAGCAGCACACCTGTTGGTCCTTCTAGAGTTGTTTGGGTCTGGGTGAAGCTTCGAAGTGACAAAGGGCCAGTTCCATAGTCATCCTTTTTCGACTCCTCGCTTGCCAACAGAAGTACTCCTGCCGTGATCAGGTTCCACAATTAACTTTGGCCGCTCCTTTTCGTTGGGAACCGTACCGAAACTTGGAACTGTTAAGGTAATATGGGCAATTCCAGTGTTTTCGTGAGTTATTCAACCAAAAGAGTTCCCATGTTGGTAAGCTCCCGAACAAATAATAGTGTTTCGCTTGGATAGCTTACGAAGAGACTGGGACTGGTCTAAGGTGATGAAAAGGAAGTATGACGGAAACAAAAGGACGACGATGAAATGAGTGATAAAAAACGAGATTAACGAGAAAAGAACGAAAATGGGACAGAACAAGAACGAAGACCAGAGGAAGAGAAAGACATGAATAAGGAGAAAAAGGAGACAAAAACGAAGGCGATGAAAAGAGACTATGAGAACACAGACATGGAAAATGAGGTGGAAATCTAGAGGAAAAAAAAAAAAACAAGGATAAAAGACGAGGAAAGTTAGAAGACTGAACGAATAACAGTGAAAGACCGAAAAAGTGGCCAGGTGGTGATGGTGGTGGAGCTCCGAGACCCAAACACAGGGAACCAATCACCGAGGAGTCCGCCACCTGCACCAGTGACGTCACCACACACACACACACACACACACACACAAGATTGACTCACTGTTTTCCCTTCCCAAGTTGGTTTCTTTTCAGTCCTCGGCACACACAATAGATAACAAGAGGGAAAAATAAGGGTATGAAAAATTTCGGTGGAGGTAAATGGTTGGGATTCCAGGAGCAATTTTAATGTGCACTGAACTGAGCCTTCCTGTGTGTGTGTGTGTGTGTGTGTGTGTCAAAAGCCCCTAACGCATTCGCAGGTCAGTCAATAACTACGCGAAATAGCTGAAATTAATACGAGTAAACGCATCTGAAACAACCGTAACTAGGAGGAAAGTTTCACTAACCTTCACGACTTAACGACCCTGTTCACAATGCCGTAATACCCTACAACTAACGCTGCACCTTGCCATTTTACATAAACTACCAATTATCTATGACTACCTTTAAATTACCTCCACTTAACGACAGTAGCTACAATATCTTTTATACCCTAAAATTAACGCTGCACCTTATCATCTTCACCTAAACTACCCATTACCATGACTACCTTTAAATTACCTTAGGCCAAAATTAACACTGGTTCGGTAATTAAACAAAACTTAACTACAAAACTCTAAATTACTTGAAACAACCTAACAGCCTGCAACTACTCTACGTGTTTCTAATTGGGTAGTTACACCAGAACTGACACTATAAACCTAACCCAACCTGAAACACTAATGACCTTCTAGCATTCAAGTTAACACCGTCCCTGAACACCGTAAACTACCAACAACCCGTAACTATCTTTAAACCACCCTTAACGACTGACTGACTGTACCTCCCCCATTGTTACGTCGGAGGAAGGGGTGGAAGGAACCAGGCATAGTTTGAGGCGCCGCGTTGCAGTAATACTCGGTAACTGCAGGTGCTAATCACTCGACAGATCACCAGGATTGGCAGTCAACACGGGCAGCTGTGTGTGTTATGCTTTCTATGTAGTTGGGTGTGATTATATCTGATTCTCTTCTAAGCCATGCAAGTCTCCGGGCAGATTACTCCACCCATTACTCCTGGACTCTGACATCTGTGGACTCGGCATCTGCACGTCTGTCCAGTTAAGAGGAGGAGGAGGAGGAGGAGGAGGAGGCCTTACAATACAGACAAAACAAGGAAGGTAAGAACGGAACTAAAATCTAATATCAAATTTAGTAGTAGTAGTAGTAGTAGTAGTAGTAGTAGTAGTAGTAGTAGTAGTAGTAGTAGTAGTAGTAGTGGTGGTGCTGGTAGTGGTGGTGGTGGTGGTGGTGGTAATAGTAGTAGTCGTAGTAGTCGTAGTCGTAGCAGTCGTAGTAGTAGTAGTAGTAGTAGTAGTAGTAGTAGTAGTAGTAGTAGTAGTAGTAGTAGTAGTAGTAGTAGTAGTAGTAACAACAACAACAACAACAACAACAACAACAACAACAACAACAACAACAACAACAACAACAACAACAACAACAACAACAACAACAACAACACCTGGTATTAAGCGCGTGAGTGACCAACATACAGACCAACCAGCCAGCCAGCCAGCCGTTCACCACAGGCCGGCCAGCCAGCCTGCCAGCCGTGTCGCACCCTGCCCACGCCCGCACCTCTACACTCACCGCCAATTGGTACTACATGAATATAATTTAATAACACGAACTAAATCACATATTCAGAGAGGGAAATGTAACGCAGTAGGGTGAAAAGTAGGATGGGATAGGGCGAGATAAGACAGGATAGATACTAGGGTGCAAATTCTCTCTCTCTCTCTCTCTCTCTCTCTCTCTCTCTCTCTCTCTGGAACGAAAGGATAGGACAGGATAAGATAAATACTCGGGTACAAATTCTCTCTCTCTCTCTCTCTCTCCTCTCTCTCTCTCTCTCTCTCTCTCTCTCTCTCTCTCTCTCTCTCTCTCTCTCTCTCTCTCTCTCTCTCTCTCTCTAATCAATACATAAATACTGAAGTACCATGCAAGTATTTCAATAAACCAGCAGTTGCATCTCATTAAAGAAGGAAAGGCAGTGTTGGGAGAGAGGGAGGGGTTGAGGCTGTGCTGATTGCCTGGGGGGGGTGAGGGGGAGGGATGAATACGCAATGCTCGTACAGTTAAGTCGTAATGCAAACCTAACAGGCAATACTTAACTAATAATGCAGCTAATCATGATATACGACGTGTTTAAGCAGTGGTAGTAGTAGTGGTGGTAGTTGTTGTAAGGTACACTGTATGAAAATAATAATGTCACTGATGTACATAGAGCACTGTGGATACGAAACACAGTGGAGTCTTAACCCTTTCTCCGCGACATGCAACACTTCACAGCACTAAGAACAACGCGCGGAATCTTTCTACGCACGTACAAAGAATGGAATAAAGAATAATACTTTTTTTTTTTTTTTTTTTGCAATTTCCAGGCAATATAATCTTTGGAGGTGGCTGTAGAATTAAAACAGTGATTAGTAATTAAAGAAAGGCATGACGTAGTGGTGAGAGGCTTAAGTGAAAACAGGCAGTAATATTCGGCCGTATATCACAACGAACGGTAATGAAAACTATTGTAAAATGGAGTACTTTGCACATTCTTCTCCCTGGCTGTTCCATTCTTTCGCTCGGCTCATTTGCATATGGTATTTCCTTCCTGCCTTCCTTCCTCCTTCCTTCCTCCTCCTACTTCTCTCTTCCTTCCTTCCTTCCTCCTATTTCTCTCTTCTTCCCTCCTTCCTCCTCCTACTTCTCCTCTCTTCTTTCCTGCTTTCTCCTCCTACTTCTGTTCCTTCCTTCCTTCCTTCCTTCCTTCCTCCTTTTTCTCCTCTTCTCTTTCCTCCTTCCGCCTACTTCTCTTCCTCCATCCCTTACTTTCTTCCTCCTACTTCTGTTCCTTCGTTTCTTCCTCTTCTTATTTATGTTCCTTCATTCTTTCCTTCTCCTCCTTTCCTCCACCTACTTCTCCGTTCCTTCCTTCCTTCCTCTTTCTACTTTTCTGTTCCTTCCTTCCTCCTCCGACTTCTTCTCCCTTCCTTCCTTCCTTGTTTCTAATTCCCTTCTTCCCTTATTTCCTTCCTAATATCCCTCGTCGCTCCTGTCCTTCATTCCTTCTGCTGTTATTATTTTTTTTTAATAATTGCACTGATATATAACTTAAAAGCTCCACATTATAATAACACGAGGTTAGTAATTCACACCAATTCACCATAAGAAGACTCACAAGAAGCAAGAACCTAGTTTAAAATATATACGGTAGATAAATATATAAAAAAAATAAATAAATAAGCAAATAAAAGGTTAGCACGCAAGCACCACTGACTTAAAAGGCACATCACGCAGAACAAAAGGATGTGGATTATATGAGACGATAAGAGGATTTATAGGATTTCACGAGGAAGCGACGGCTAAGCTCATCCCAGCCCCGCACAGCCTGGCCGAGCTTGGGACGCGAGGCGGAAAAGTCAAGAGGGAAACAGCAAAAAATAAAAACCCATGATATCTGAAGTCAGCGCGAGTCTTACGAGAAAGTTATTGAATTCTTGCCTCACTTGGTCTTCCCGTAAGTCAGTAAGAGTGAGGAACGAGAGGAACCATACAGTTAAAATAAGCTCAGTATTGTGTTTCTAGGAGCGAGGAGAGAGCCATAGTTGAAATAAAACAGTAGATCAGTGTTGTGGTTGGAGGAGTGAGGGAATAATGAAGTCATAACAGGGCAATCTGATGTAAATTCGAATCTTGGAATTAATTAAGTGGCTGTATTACGAAGGTTAATTCATGTTTTCTCAACTTGACATCAACCACATGTGTTGTTTTGGTTTTAACATATGAAAGAACAAAAATCATAACAGGAAATCTAGCGAAAGAAAGAAAAATGAGAAAATTTACTAACTCTTCGTAATTTGGAAAGAAAGAATGAAGCTGAGCTAACTTGCCGCTTTCGTAATCTAGTGTTTTAAGAGTAAGGAAGCAACAAAGGAAGTTAAAATACAGCATATTAAATTTTATGTAACTAAGAGTCTTAAAAGCAAGTGAGCCAGCTGTACCTAGGTTAAAGAGAACGTATGTTTAAAAAGCGTGGCCTCTTTTCCAATACTCGTACAGTACCCGTGTTATGGTGTTCAGAGCGGGGAAAGGCACAAGTCAAAGTATGTGAAATGTGAAGTGAATACATATCACAGAGGAAACTAACTTGCCTTAAGTAGCAAAAGAATTAACACACGTTTGATAATTTTATCTTCCTAAACTTGTATTGAGAGAGAGAGAGAGAGAGAGAGAGAGAGAGAGAGAGAGAGAGAGAGAGAGAGAGAGAGAGAGAGAGAGAGAGAGAGAGAGAGAGAGAGAGAGAAGGAAGGAAGGAAGGAAGGAAGGAAGGAAGGAAGGAAGGAAGGAAGGAAGGAAGGAAGGAAGGAAGGAAGGAAGGAAGGAAGGAAAGAAAGAAAGAAAGAAAGAAAGAAAGAAAGAAAGAAAGAAAGAAAGAAAGAAAAAGAAAGATATAAAGAAAAAGAATGAAAGAAAGAAAAAGAAAGAAAGAAAGAAAAAGAAAAAGGACACACACACACACACACACACACACACACACACACACACACACACAGAGAGAGAGAGAGAGAGAGAGAGAGAGAGAGAGAGAGAGAGAGAGAGAGAGAGAGAGAGAGAGAGAGAGAGAGCACAAAAGCAGTACAGATCAAGCTCAAGTAAACACAAGTCCTGCAGGGTGTAGTGCGCTGCGGAGGTTGGCGACAATAATATTAAGTTGCCTCAGTCTATTTTCGGAAACCGCGCTTGCTATGAGTGTGCTGTCAATAGTCACCGAGCGATACTTTGCCACGTGCGACGGAAATAACAGAACCGCCTTGCTATTGATCTAAAGATTACTGGGGAAGATCAAGGTATAAATTTCTGCAGTATTACCATTTTTTCCTTGACCCTGCTGATAGAAAGGAAGGAAGCATTTCAAGGTCCATACTACTACTACTACTACTACTACTACTACTACTGGCATTTCAATAGGGCCATTATTATTATCTTTTTTTCCTTCTACTTCTCTATCCAGATGCTTTAATAGTACTTGGAGGTGAACAAAGACGAAGGAGCAACTTGCGGAAGACAACCAAGAAAATCTAAATTAAATCCTGAATTCCTAAGCTGATTTCCCTGCAGAAGTTGCTTTAATTGGCATAAACCAAACGTCACTGAGTAATTACCCACATATGGAAGAGGAAAGGAACCGTATAACAAGACCCCAGTTATGGCTGCTTCTTTTCTCGCTCATTAACGAGAGAGAGAGAGAGAGGACATTTCAGTCTCCTAGCCTATTTCTACAATCCTCTCTCTCTCTCTCTCTCTCTCTCTCTCTCTCTCTCTCTCTCTCTCTCTCTCTCTCTCTCTCTCCTCACATATTTAGAGAAACCCGTCACCTACCCACTCAACCCATCACCAACTCACCCCATCACTTATCCACTCCCATCACCAACTCATCCCATCACCAATTCGCCCATCACCAACTCAACCCATCACTAACTCACCCTATCATTAACTCACCCCCATCACTAACGCAGCCTATCACTTACCCACCCCATCACTAACTCAGTCAAGAATGGTTTGCTAGACATCAAATATTCATCACTAACTGGTTTAGATTCCCAAGATGCTGGCTATTCACTGCAACCACTTCACTACGTTACTTAAATTACCACAGTACTTTGTCCACCCTTGTGTAAAGCCCAACTAGATTATAAAGGCAAAAGATCTCGTCCGCTACCAGCTAAATTTGCCCATATGTTTGTTTGTTGTTTTAATTAGTAGGGAATACTTAAGAGCGCCTTTGTATGGAGTCTAATTAAAGTGTATAATAGTAAGACATTCGCGCCAACAAGTTATTTGGGTTTTCATTAACTTTTTTTTTTTTTTTTCGTTTCCTGTGCCGTGCATGTCCGCTCTTAGAAAACTTTTACATCGCACATAAATATTAATGAAAATGTATCTCCATTAAGAAACACATCATGTCTAGATCAAGTAAACAGCGTCTGAAAACAACCACGGAGGTTTAAGCCATTATTACTCGTACCCGCTAACGACTGAATTGCACATTTACAGCTACTCGTTTACTCCTTCCTCCCTTCCTTCTCCCTTCCCTCCTGACTCGAGCCACTATTTCCCTAACACTTAAACAAGTGAACTCTTTCCCTCTCTCACGCTGCAAAGCTGAGACACACAACAGGTAAACGTAAACAGTAAATAAATACAGGTAGAACCAATAATATTTCAGGCGCGTCCCAACAGCCGGGCAGACAACTAACAGGTAAGCATATTTTCCAGCACTTCAGCACGCCCCCTCCTACCCTCTCCTGCCGAATTAAAGGAAGCGAGTCCATCCCTGGTAACCCAAACCTCACTCATGTTAATATTCGCGTATTAAAAAGCGTCTCTGAAAACAACAGCGGCTGTTTACGCCATTATTATCCACTAACGATTTAACCGTCTACACCTAACTACTCGTTAACACCCCCACTTCCCTACCCCCTTTTTCCTGCCCCATTATTTACCTCAACACTAAACTAGTAAACTTTTTTTTCTTTTTCTCCTTTTACGCAACAGAGCTCCTATAGACAACATACAAAGGTCCTGTAGGTAGTCAACATGGAACCAATAAATAAATACATGTAAAATGTATTTCCATGTTACAGGTAACAGCCGGCCAATCTTATGCTAACAGTGACAAGAATATTTTACTGTACCTTCCACGCCACGGCCCTCTCACTGTCCTCTGCCGTGGTGAGTAAAGTCCTGAGTCCATCCCGTGGTAACTGTAACCTCACTGGGGTTTAGATTCGCGTATGTAAGGCACAACGAAGTAATAAGAGAAACACATCTAATCTCTTCAGTTCCTCAATGACTTCTGACGCTGATGACGTAATCAGTATCACTCCGGAACACAACTTATTTAATATAATACTAGAGACAAATCAACATATATGCATCAATACATATAATTTTACTGCATCTTTATTTTAGGTCATTCTTTCGTGACTACTTCTGAAGATGCATTAACTAGGCCAAGATGGGTGTTTAGAAATAGATGCAGTGTCACATTCTGCCTCTGCCCGCCAACGAGGTTCCAGTAATGGTGGCACGTATGGCAGGGACTACAATGCATGTTTATAGCAGTGTAATGGGATAACGTGAAGATAAGCCAACCCAGATATTTTATTTTATTTGTTTATCTTTTTTATTTATTTACTTATTTCCTTTTTTTTTTTATGTGGACTAAAATATCAGATTTAGTTATGTTTGGTTACCTAATCTAATATCACAGATCCTGTCCACGCCTCACCCACTTCAAAAATAGCCAAGGCATTTAATCTTCATGTGATCCGTGAAATGTTTTAATATACTATTTATATACTAAAATATAATAGATACTATTTGTCCATATATTTTGACCAACCTCTCCATATCGTTTAGCCTATCTGTCCATATCTTTCGATCCTCTTTTTCTCATATCTTTTCACCTACTTCACTGTCTTTTCACCTGTCTTTTCATACATTTTATCATGTCCATATTCTTTTTTACTTATCTTTTCATATATCCAAATCTATTCATATTATATATATATATATATATATATATATATATATATATATATATATATATATATATATATATATATATATATATATATATATATATATATATAGGATCACCTGAAGATCCGCCACCCCAAAGGGATCACCTGAAGATCCGCCACCCCAGATTGTCTCACCTGAAGATCCGCCACCCCTGACTCTTTCACTTGGTTAGGTTAGGTTAGGTTAGGTTAGCCTAACCTAACCTAACAACATGAACGCATTAAAAAATTGAGTGGATATAAAAAATGCAGAAAAAAAGTTTACTTCATTAAAAGTATGGGATCACCTGAAGATCCGCCACCCCAGATTGTCTCACCTGAAGATCTGCCACCCCGAGTGCGGCTGGGGTGGCGGATCTTCAGGTGATCTTATATATATATATATATATATATATATATATATATATATATATATATATATATATATATATATATATATATATATATATATATATATATATATATATATATATATATATATATATATATATATATTATATGTGAGTGTATGTACTCTGTTTATTATTAGGCTTTTTCCATATATACCCGTCTTTCCAAATATTGTGAAGATTTTTTTTTTTTTTTGGGTGTTTACTCATATTTATTATTTTCTGAGCTAGATACGACACACACTCACACAGGCCTGCTTCAAACCCATGCTGTGCTATTCAGTTTTCATCGCAGAAATATTTCCTAATATTCTTTATCTGCGTTCCATTTCCCAGGGAGAGAGAGAGAGAGAGAGAGAGAGAGAGAGAGAGAGAGAGAGAGAGAGAGAGAATTCAACTGAAAAAAAAATAAAATAAATAAATAAATGAAATAACTCATGCCCTAAATTAACTGATAATATCAAGCTAATTAAACCTTACTTCACTCATTCAAATCATAACAAAATAATCTCAGTAGTAATTTACCAAAATATGTATGAAAGCCCTCTCAACAACGTTTATTCTGGGTCTTGGTGCCCACCCTTCGCCCCAAAATGTTCCCTAAATATGGCCATTACCTATAACTGGGCGCTCTTAAGTGGTTGATACTTTTGTGCTTGCCTGTAACGAGTCTGCCCCGCCTGGCCCCTCACCTGCTGTACCTAAGGGAAATGACACACTGGGAAATAGTCATCTGTATTATATACGTTACCAAATTCTGTACAGAAATAGATTTAAATTTTCACAAGGAAGAACAAAGTAGTTTTTTTTTTTTCATTATCTTCATCCTTAAGTGTAAAATAATGAAAAGTTTGCTGTTGTAATCTTCTAATAGCACAAAAATGCTACAGTAGTGTCTGGGGGTAGAGTAACAGATCATAAATAAATATACAGCAATAGTAGTATGTATATGCATATATACGTACTTCTGCAAGGTAGCAATGACAGGTATAAATAGTGAAGCTTACAATACACCATACAGGGATCTCTCTCTCTCTCTCTCTCTCTCTCTCTCTCCCCAAACACATTGGCAGCCACATATTGCACTTCAATATTTAATACCATTTGTCCAGACACTGGTGCTTCCCAAGGTGCCTCAGCCCTGCACTGCCTCATGCCACCATGATAGACACACACTGGCTGGCACGTCACAGCCACATCCAGGGCACAACAGGCTCTGCAGCACCTCACTGGCATGAACACTCAGCTCACACTGCTGCCACACACACTGGAATGTTCTCTACCCACACTGGGAAGCATCGCTCACACACTAGTTCCCTGTCACCCTAATACTTACTATGTTCCTGAATATCTTACGCGGGGCTGTACTGTCTGTCAACAAGAAGGAAATAATAACTCTTCATAGTACACTGTTAATACATTGCCTTAAGTTACTTTCCTGTATTGCAATGAGCTGAAAATACCTTCCTTTAAGTATTTTTCACTTGTCAACATTTTTTTTTAAATATAAAAAGCACAGGCTATAAATTTACTCATCTAATTACAACAGGTGTTTACATGTAGTAGTACATCTGTATATAACATTAAAATAGAGCAGTAATTCTGAACCTGCCCCGCTGTAACCCTCCAAACAGTAGTGGGCAGCGTAAGAGCTTAAGACAACATCCTCATTCAGAATTCTTGCCCTACCATCTGTTGTGTTTCTGGGGTGCATCTAACATAAACATCTCACTGCCAACTGGTGCCCTTACAACCTACACAACAACAACTACCTACACGCTACACTTCCCTCGGCCCCTTCAGCCTCTCCCTCAGGAGCACCAAGAGGCTGGTCACTAGTCGGTCCTTTCTCCATCCCTATCCCTACATGTCTTCTCTTCCATCAACACCACCTAACATATTCCAGGGTCTCAGATGACTCGCCATCTGTTATGCACATCAGCGACCACATGCTTATCTCCATAGGTGTATCTGATATGTGGAAACCAACACAACGCAAACACTAGTTATAGGAAAGTAAGTAACTAGAGGGAGTGTACAAGTGTCAAGTTTTTTCTCAATCTACATAATGATGTTTCTGGTCTTGCTAAAGCACTTCACGGGTCTTGTGTGTGTGTGTAAGCGCCACGACAAAAAGGATTCTGGATTCTTATCTCCCTTAACTTATGTATCTATACTTATCATTCGGGTGGGGGCTTAACTTACGGTAGGAGTGATTTATACGGTGTTAAGACTAGAAGATACGCAGCTGGCTGTGAGCTGTCCCAACCCAAGCAGTAACCAATGAGCCTTGAACTACTAATACATACAACTTCCCAGGCAGCATAACAATGCAATATGTATGGGTTACTTTTTTAACATTAGATACAGCTGGTATCAAATATAACATCGGAGAGCTGGCCTTCAAAAAGAAGTAGCAGTACAAAGCAACGAGAGGTGTGCAAAATTTGTCTATCAAGTGTGCAAAAGGTGAGCTGCTTAAGATAAGAAAAGCTTTTTACAATTTTTCTCTTTCTTCTTCTTCAAGTTCCAGCTCATGTATATGTTATTTCCTGACTATGTGTATGTTTGTATGCTTTCAATATTTTGTGTATTTCAAAGCATTTATGTACCTATATATCCACAGGTGTACATGTCTGTACCTGGGTCTTCCATTGTTTGAATTTTTTTTCTTTGTACATCAGATCCTGTGGTTCTGGTAAATGACATGAAACAACACTATGAAGAACTAACAAAATACTCACACACACACAACACATCAGGTCACACAACAACACAAAAATATAAGAACAGTGAAAGAGGCCACTTGGCACATACAAGGCAGCTCCCTGTATCAATTGAAACATAAACTTAACAAACTCTTCTAGAAAATAAGTAAATAAAAAAAATAAATAAATAAAAATCAGGTAGAAAACATATTAATATAAGCTAACTACATGAAACTGACCTTCAAAGAAACTTGGCACAAAAAAAAAAGAGATGGCAAACTGAAGCAATCACTATTAACTTCACACACACACACACACACACACACACACACACATATATGCACACACACAGTCAATTAACTTATTTCCCACACCAAGCAGGGATAAGGGAAGCATTGAAAGCAACCAAGACACAAGAAAACAAAACATGACAATCACCAACCAACCAATCAGAGGAGAAAACAACGCACCAGACATGAATCACCAGTCACTGTACACATATCATTACAAAACAATATAAAGGAACATCACTTAGACATTATAAAGGAGAATCACTTACACAATAGAGAGGAAGATCACTTGGACAACCAATCAACTCATTCCAGTCAGTCATCAGTCACTCAACACACTCAAGTGACAGTTGGTCAACACATGAACACATCAAAGTACTCCACACCAAGGTAAAAATCTCAGAGATAAATCAAGATTTTTCAAGTTGAAAAAAAGTTTAAGAGTTATCAAAATGCTAATACCTGAGAGGGTGACAAGGACTCCAGGTGTTCTAGTCCTCTCCCCTACATTATTATTCAGTAGTGTATTGTCTAAACCTACATTGCCCATCTTATTTATTTAGGCAGGTAAAGGACAAATTCAAGTCCCTTGATAAGCCCCATATGATGATCCAACACTCAATCCCACAAGAACCCAGTACCAAGCAATCCCAATAGAGCCACTTGGTTCACATCCTTCATCTATGCTGGTTCACTGTCCACATAACACTGGCTTACTCCACTCCTGTGTCCATCTTCTTTTTCCCTCCTCCATGCATAGAACTCTTATCTTACTGTAAACAACAACGCATTTTCTTCTTTGATGCAAATTTCACACTACTGGTCCACAATTTGCATCAGAATTGAAAAAGGATTTGCATTGTTTTGTATCATAGAAGAAAAACAAGAAATCAAAACTCCAACATTTCAAAAAAGTTTACGACCCATACACGGCCTCAATGGATTGAAAACCTTCCTATATGGCCTTAGATTAATACCTTAGGTATAAAGAATACAAACCAATCTCTATTAGAGAAATACTACCTGTGTGATAAAAGGC
Organism: Scylla paramamosain; assembly: GCF_035594125.1. Taxonomy (NCBI): domain Eukaryota; kingdom Metazoa; phylum Arthropoda; class Malacostraca; order Decapoda; family Portunidae; genus Scylla; species Scylla paramamosain. The sequence continues at coordinate 12,537,524 of NC_087169.1, forward strand.
TGCCTACCTGGTGAATCACTACTTGGTCTGAGGAACACACTAGCTGCAGGGAAGTGATGATGATGGTGACAGGCAGGCAGGCAGGCAAGGGGTGAGCAAGATGCATGAGTGTGAATGGCAAGGGTGTATAGGAAATAATTCTACTATGAGCAATTGAGAGGAAAAGGATGAGAGGTGCTCCACTGAACATCCTACAACTGACGTTCGGGTGACATGAGATTATCTTACTCTCTACAGGAGAGGGAATGTCTATGATAAAAGTGGAGAGAACTGAATTAGAACTAAAGGTATGATACAGTCAATAAGAGAGATCTGCTGCCCCACCTTCCTCTCCCTAAACAACAAGAGACTCAAATGCATGAACCTGAAGTACAAGGAGTGAGTGTTTCCCTCACACTCCTGCTGCTGTCCCTGGGCTGGGGCAAGGCAGGCTGGCCAGACAGACCCCCAGCATCCAGACTGTACAAACTGATGCCTGAGAGGTAGCAATGAATACAGTGTGCAACAATGACTGCAAGATGGTACTTATAGATACAGCATAAGGCAGAAATTTTTGATACTCTATAATGAATAGAATCTGAAGGGCCCTCTGTGTCACTTACTACTTCTATGAGAAGTAATTGTAATTAGGAATGAAATGCCTACCTTATTAGGAATCTTATCCCGATAGATCATTTATCTTCCCTTCATAACAATGTGTGGGAGAACTACTGCTAAAAAATCAATAGGTGGCATATTTACAAGTTCATTAATGGCAACTTTTATACTGTCAATCTGATATCTTGTTAACATTATATTCATCCCAACCAATGCATAAATATATATTATGTATATATGTATATATTTATAGTGATTTATATATATATGATCTTTAACAAGTCACAAACAACCACCCCGTCCTCCCAGCTACAACCAGAGGCGCTCAGCCAGCCACTTGATGAGGCTGTACACCACCAGAGCCACCAGGATGGAGGACCATGAATTCATGGAGAAGAGGCCGCTGTCCAGCCGCTCCAGGTGCTGTTTCTGCTGCCTGGTGGCCATGGAGGAGATCCGCAGTGTGAGGGCCTCCAGCTCCTGCTTCATGCCCTTCATCTCCACCACCAGCAGGTCCTGGCTCACTGACACCTTGTTGAGGGTGTCCAGCAGGCTGTGGCAACAGACAGTTCTCACTTAACAAAGAAATATCACACAGAGAAGATACAAGTGTTGGGTGATAAATTTGATATATTGTGAATGGAAAGCAGTTTTAGAGCAACGTTTCATTGTGTTAACAGATGTATATATTATCAGTGAGAAATTACTGAATGTATAAATTTATCTTTCCTGAAAATAAAGTCAAGGAGCAAACAGTGATGCCCAGACCAACTCACCTGGAAGTGACATTGATGGTCTGCCTGCTTGGCCGTGATGGTGCGCTGCCCACGCTGCTGTTGCCCACCGTGTGGTCTGTCACGTCCTGCAGGTCGTCATGGTCCCCTGAACTGGTCTCCTCTGCATCAGCCCGCTCAAACACCCCTCGCAGCCTTGGCACTCCTTCCACTCCTGCCACACGCACAACCTGGACACACCCACACAACACATGGTTGTAGGTGTTCTGCACATCACCAGGTGGAGCCTAACACCTCAACAGCCAAGACAAGTGTTATTATGTCTCAGCAGACCACCTCTGCATGCCCTCAGAAGGTAAACATGCAAGTCATGCACTGCTAAAAGGATGGTCTCATAATAAAGTAAGAAAAGGAATTTAATTATAATTCCCATGAGGAGGATCCACAAGTAGCTGTTAAAACCTACCAAGATTCACAACTATTTATTCAATAATTTAATCAATTTTACTACTCACCTGTTCCTGCCAATACATGTGGTTTTAAACAGTTACTTCAACAAGAAAGAAAATCATTCATCAGTTTCTAAATTTAAAAAAGGAACTGATCATAAGTACTGAAAACATTAATATGGATCAAGAGGTCTTTGGTTGCTAGAAAAAGAAAGAAAATTCATATATTTCTATAATAAGTTAAATAACAGATAAAAAAAAACATGTAGACTGATATCACTAAAAAATTCCCATTTGTCTCTACATCATTTAAATAAGTGACCAAAAACACTACAATAAATGTAAATCAAAATATCCTGGTCTCTAGAATCTGATAAATAACATATCAATGAAACATGAACTAGAATCTAGAATCCAAAACACATGACAAAGTGTACTCACACTCACATTAACTTCACACTTGGGATCAACACTGACGATGGAGGCTGTCCTGATCATGGGGGCCTTGTGTCTGGTCTTGGTGGCAATGACGTAGTTGTGTTCATACTGGAAGAGGTCTGTCCGGGGGTCCCAGGGCCGCAGGTCAGAGTGTTTGTACACGTACACGCCCCGCACCAGGTCCTGCCACAACATACAATGGAATGTCACACTACAAATTACTATCCATCTCCCCCCAACCCATGTATGATTCCACTGTTGTGGTGGTTTAAAACAGTCAGTCAATCCATCAGTCACTTCTCCCTACACTGATACTGTCATAATTTTCAGTCTGACTCTTGCAAGTTGTGTGTGTGGAGGAGAAAAGATGTTCCTATATTTTATGCTGCCTATTTTCAAAAACCTTATACACTTCAATCAATATTCTGTGTTTGAGAAGATACTAACACCAGAAACTAGAAATGGATAAGCTTGCAGCACTTAATAATGTAAAGACAATAAGAAGACAATGTTGCTATGACTAACCTGGCCAAAATATCTAGGGACCCACTCCTCGCACTTGACCTTCCGCTCATTGGCAGCGCTGCGCTGAGCCTCCTCCAGGATGGTCTTCTCTTCCGTTGCTGCCATCTGGAGACACACAAAAGCTCATGTTGCACACAGCACCTTGTATCCCACACTGCACATGGCAACTTATAGGGCAGATGTCAATTTACAAACATATGATTCAAAAATTTTCAAAGTAGATAAAATAAATTTTGTTGTTTTACCACATTTGCAAATTAAGGATATTTTTATTTATCAAAATATAAAAAGAATCATTACCTACAATACTTGAAACCATTTATGAATTATTAAAGTATAGTTTTAAGGAAAATAACTCATTCATAAATCACAATCAGCTGTCCCTCACAAGGCAGAGAAAAGAGACACATCCTCACTTCACACTGCAGTGCTGCTTGTGCTCATACCAGCATACCATAGTGGAACACTCCTTCATACAGTCTTATACACACAACTTAATAGTAGCATCAGGAAGTAAGATATCACCTGGTCGTCTGACTTGATGGCTGCCGAAACGAGTTGCCACAGCCTCTCAGACTCGAAGGCTCCCTGCTGCTCCATGGTGACGGTGAACCGCTGCAGCCGCTGAGACTTGATCTCTGGAGTGGCATGCCAGAGTACCTCCTCCTCCTGGTGGTGGTCATGCATAACAAGAAACAATTAATGCCATCTGTCTGTACTCTATTTTACTTTATCTTTGTTTTGATTTTTCTATTGATATCTATTTCATCATTATTTACACATTTGCCTGTGTAAGTTTATTTATGTCATGGACCTCTACCTTCTCCTAGACAACATCTGTTGAAGAGAGAAGGCTGAGGAAGAGACAGTGAGTAAGATGGAGAGATGGACTTGAAGTACAGATGCAAGGAATGAAAGCAAAAAAAGATGCATCACACAAATCAAACTTGAGCCAATTTTTTAAAGTTTGGTACACAACAAAGGGAGAGTAAAGGCTGCCTACCCCAGTCCTCTTGTCAGTGAGGGTGATCTTGCCATCCCAGTGGCCCTCCAGGGTGGCCAAAGTGTCCTTGCCCAGTTTCAGCTTGCCACTCACCATGTTGTTTGAGTCATACCCACTCAAGAAAGGCTGAAAAATATATTCATAAATTACTAATAATTTCTATGCAACAGTAACCTAATAAAATGAAACCCAAAAAATAGCAAAGTACACTCAAGCAGCAGCCTCACTTACCCTCAATTTGAACTCTAGCTCTGTCTTGTACCCGGTCTTCTCACACTCCACGGTCACCTTGCCCCCCAGCTCCATGGTGAGGGTGCCCATCAGGATGCCTTTGCAGTGGGCATAGGGCATGTTCATGATGTAGTCCTCCCCTCGGGGCAGGAGGGTCAGCTGCACATTGCCATCTAGTATCGCTGATGTTGAGTTACCTGCAGGTGACAAGAGTGTGTGTGTGTGTGTGTGTGTGTGTGTGTGTGTGTGTGTGTGTGTGTGTGTGTGTGTGTGTGTGTGTGTGTGTGTGTGTGTGTGTGTGTGTGTGTGTGTGTGTGTGTGTGTGTGTGTGTGTGTAAGCAAACTGTAACTGAAAATTATTCAGATAATCTCCGTGCATCTGAATTACTGCACTGCATTGGTGGAGCAAAATAATGGCTACTTGAAAATAACTGCAAATGAAGTTCTTACCTATATAAGAATCTAATGATGAGCAAAGTCTAGTTAAAGTAAATACCAACACAGAAAAAAATGAGATAGGTAAACATAATACTCTGGCAGTGCAAAATAACAGTAAAAAATACAAGAGTGTATGTAGTGATGTACAAAATCTAGATAAATTCTGATAGTACTTAAATAGGTAACACTTAAGGCCAGTCCACACTATCAGGCAGTGCTCGACGGGCAAACCCTGTTATCATATCCCATTCCAATACACAGGCTGGGAGGGTGAGTGGCAGGCACAGAGGTGACATTACAAGTGGAGAAATGATAGCATGGTGAGACAGCACTCACACCTTGGCACCCACCTACTGCCTACTGATTGACAAAACCACCTCTTGAGCAGTGTGCTGTATATGTACTACAACAGACTTTGCCCAGTAAGGGCACAGCCTGATGGGCTCTGTCCAGAAGTGTAGGATCTTCAACTTTACCTCAGATGATAACACTGCTTTAGAGGCATGAGAAACTTGCTCAGCAAGCAGTGCCTGTTCAGTGGTGTGGACAGGCCTTCAGAACCTCACCCTAGTGGCCCTGTCACCAGACTTACCATAAAACTTGGATTTTGCCAAAACTGTTGCACTGACAGAGAAACCTTCTTGCCTGTTTGTTACATAGAGAGCTGACACTGGCGGGTGGTGAGATACCTGGAATGACACGAACACTGAGAAATGCTGATATGAGTTTGTCGTGCATTATAAACTCCTCTAAACAAGCATAACTCTGAACTCAATAACCAAGAAAGATTGCAGAGAAATATATAGTTACTTAAAATGGAAAAAGTTGCAGTAGTTATTCTTCCCACATCATTTTATTTGATCACATTCATTTACTCAAATAAAACTAACCTGTAACTCATGATCATTCAGTTTACACATTTTCTAAGTTACAAATAAGGTGATTTTATCTGATCATGACTAACAAGATACAAAACAAGCATTTATCAATAAAAATCTAAAAAGTTTCAAGTAAACATATTTTTTTGCAAACCTATGAAAAATGAACACAAGAGGTTATAAATACACCTGTTTGGGCACACAGAAGATGTGAGTCAATAAAAATAACAGAGAGCTAAACAAATATCAATATGGAACAAAATGCAATAAGACATGAATAAATTACATAACTGGTGCACCTGCTTGGCCACACAGGAGATGCAGGAACCAATTAGATACAATAATGAGAAGATACAAACAAATGCTAATGCAGAACAAGACAACAACAATAAAAGTCACCAGCCTGACAACATAAATGCTGAATCAAGGAAAATAATGGACACAAACAAATACTGACACATAACAAGACATTACATTTCTCACTGCAACACAAAAATAAGACAGGTAATCAAAAAGAATAATGGAGATAGCTAAACAAGTACTGACACATAACAACACAAAAGAATAAAAATCATGGAAACAATTAAATAAATATTGATACATGACAAGACAACACTAAGTATAGACACATAACAAGACAACACAAAAGATGAACAAGACAGCATCATCGCACCTGCTCAGCCACATAGAAGGTGCGGGAGCCATTGGGGTGTCGCCAGTAGCACCGGAAGGTCTCACCAAGGATAGGGTTGTATGGCTTCTTGAGTCCCTTTGGCTTCTTGTAGAACCCTGAGAGGTACCACCTGACAACCTCCTTCATCCTGGTGTAGGGGTCGTCCTCCTGCACTGCCCTGCACACACAACACAACTTTGAGACACACACACACACACACACACACACACACACACACACACATTTACACATCCATGACTTTTTAGATTAAATTTGATAAAAGTAATGTAACAACAACAGAACAACAGGAAATCAAGTCCAATCTTGTACACTACTATTCCATAAATAGAACTATGAAATACACACATACTCACTCACATACACACACACACATACATCAAATTTTTCTCTGAACAGTCAATAACATTAATACAAAATTTCCATGTCACCTATGAATGCATCTAACATGCTAATATTTTCTTGATCTTTAAAGATATTTAAAAATTATAGTTTGACATAAATATGCACACTATGAAAACTGATGCCATATTTTGAACTTATGGCATGACATGAGATCTTACTCTATGACTTTAATAATTTCTACAGTGTCCTGATAAATATAAATAAGCAATATACTTCATCCAAGTAAAAGTTTATGAGCACATTTCATTCATACTCAACTTCAAGAGAAAAGCGAAAGCTAGAAGTTATAGACTGACTGAATGACTGACTGACTGACTTAATGGCTTCACAACAATGAGGTCATATTCAAGCAAAGAGACAACATCTGAGTCCACTTCTCTGGCAAAAACTTCCCCAACTACTCACTTAGACAGAAGATCAGCATGGTAGTAATAGTCTGAGAGTTTGTCGAGGAAGGACCGAGGCTCCAGGATGAAGGTTGGGAGCACCACCTTGGACAGATCCATCCCTGGCCGAACTTGCTTCAGGAGGAACCAGATGAGGGACTTGTTCTCTTCCTCCAGCTCCTCCACCTGCTCTCCAGCCTGACACAGCGCAATACATGTCTTAGAAGAACAGAATTTTGTTAGGGCTCTACACTACATGTATAGTACACACATTTAACGCGCACACACTTAACGTATGTCTATGTGTGTACCTATGCCCACACACACACACATACACAAACAGCCCTTAGAGGAACAGTGGGTTACAGGCCAAAGACCAACATGTGGATCTTAGATAGAGAAAAATAACCCAGCACAGCATAACACATCTTAAGGGAACAGTTAAGTTACAGGTCACAGAAGAACAAAGATACATATAATAAAGTTACACAGCACAATACAAGACAGACAAACTTCTGAATAACAACATGTTTAAGAAAATATGCAGCATATCTTTATGGAACAACTTTTAAAAGCTTATTTTAGATCAGATTTGAAGGTCTTATTGTTTACAGAAGCAGAGATATCATTCTTTAATTATGCTTATATTAAAAGGTGGCTTTTACTACGACACAAAATCAAAACATTATTATGCTTATATTAGTATGTGGCTTTTATTACAGTACAGAATCAAAACTCTAGATCTGGTTTCATCTCAAAACTTTGCCTTGAGTTTCTGCTTACCTAGGGAGTGAAAAATGAGAACACCAGAGGAAAAATATGCAGTGAATAGTAAGAAAAAGTGTGACGATTAACAACCTACAACCTGAACATAACTGACCAGGCCACTCACCTCTCCCATCTCCCCCTCCTTATTGGACACGTATGCAGTCTCTATCGGCGTAAGGTCATCTACGTACTCCTCCTCCTCCTCCTCCTCCTCCTCCTCCTCGTCATGTCTCTCATCGCCCTTGTGGGAGCCATCCTCGGACTCTGATTCAGACCCCGACAAGGGCTCGGCGCCAGAGAAATGGCCTGACTCCCTGTGGTACTCATTGTCGTCTGTGTGGCTGGCGTCATCCAGATCTGTTGGGGTTCAGGAGAGGTGGGGGGTGAGGTCTGAAGGTTGAGGGGGTTGGGGTGGGGACACTGGGAGACGGTGGCAAACAGGACAAATCTCTGCAGGCATAAGATCAAGCAGAGTACTGTATGCAGCATTTCCATTAGCTGTTGGCAACTATGACCAGTTTTTGGCCTTGCAGATTTCCTGCCTAAAAAGCAATTGTGAGTATCAGTGCACCTAGATATTTTGGAACACTTCTCAATGGAAAGCAGTGATACAGTTATCATCAGCAGCCAGAGTGAATATTGCTGAAATATTAGTTCTGTGTTGTGGAAGCCAAATACATGGTTGTTATGCAGTGAATTAAGACACAGGGCATACCAAGACAATAATGTCAAGCAGTCTGTTTGCATAAATCTTCTTTCACACATCATAATAGATTAAGTCATGCATATGCAACCCAAGGTCATGACTGAGGGGTGTGGAGGTCGTGGTCTCTGATGGGTGGGTCCTGAGAGGGTACAACTCTCTTCTTGTTTTTACAGCAAGGACTTGAAGGGAATTTTTTGAATTCCACACAGTGGAAAATGTAATACTATTACAATAAAGTAGCTTCCCTCAAGTACTTTGGGTTGTGTATTTTATATATACATACGTATATATGTAATAAGAATGTATTATCAGTAATTACCCTAAAAACAAATGCATTTTTCTACATATCAGTAACTACCATTCTTAGCTTTCTTTGGAGTCTTTGGAATAATCCTGGGGCTGAGCTTGAAAAAGTTCTTCTTTCTGTTACCCTTGAGGTCTGGAGTGTTAGTGTGGGAGCAGTCAGTGATGCTTGCATCATCAGGGGTGAGGGACTGTCTCCTGCTTGGTACCTCACCCTTCAGCTCCTGGTCAGCCATGTGTATTGCTGCTGCCAGCCTGCGGTAGTACGGAGTGGGCGAGGGGTCGCGCTGGATCCCCAGGTTGGCCAAGGGTCTGTGTGTTGGGGTGCCCTCCAGGCTGGACACCCCCGTCAGTTGGATGACGCATTCCCTCCACGAGGACTGGGGTGTGATCAGTGGACTGTTCTCTGGGCTGAGCCCACCTTGGCTGGAGTCATCTGATATGTCTGGACTTGTGATGTGCGTTGGCCCAGAGGGAGGCCGATGGAAGTGGAGACCATTTTTGTTTAAAGTAAGGGATTGGCAAATTACAGAGATTATGGAAGAGATAAACACACACAGTGCCGACCAGTTACAGTTACAAGTATGTATTACAATTGCATAAGTGCCACACAAAAACAAATTTAAAGTGTGATTAATCAATATATCAACATCGAATAAATAAAAATGTTTACAATGTAATATATAAAAGAAGAAAATTACATTACCACAGCACGATATATCCACCATGCAGTGAAGGGCAGCCATGGGGCAGCAGGGTGATGGCATGCAAAGGAGGTACAGAAAAAAAGACAAAAAGTTTAAAATCCCGAAAAAAAGGGGTAACCAGGCAACGGGTGGGAGGAGAGGGTCAGGAGTGAGAGGAGAAAGAGAAGAAAAAAAGAAAGAGAGAAAAAAAGAGTGAGACAAGGAAAGAGAGAAACACATGATTCAACATCTAAGACACCTTGTGCAAGCTCTTTACACTAAAAAGGACAACATCTAGTGACACATTTACATTGACTCTGATACAGCTAGAGAAAATCATGTGCTCTATCAAACACCAGGAGATATACACAAAACATCCAGTGTATTGATCTATCACTGTCTGCACCAAGCACTCACACTCGCTCTCACACTCACATCACCACAGAGAGGCTCACCCTGATCCTTAAAATGCTTCTCATAATCAGACTCATTCCACTTGTTAGCAGTGAGAGTGGATGAGGTGAGGGTGTTGTTGTCTGCCTTGCTGGATGAGGTCATTGAGCGGATGAGGATGGAGGAGCAGCGCACAGCCAGCTCCAGGGCATCCATCCAGCACTTGCCCGCGGCCTGGGACGGGGCGCGGAAGATGAGGTGTGAGGAAGGAAGAGGCTGCACCACGGCCCCTGAGAACAACAGCACACTGTTATGCACCACTCCCACAAATTAGGCAATGGACAAGTTAGAATATTTACTGAGAAACAAGGTACATTCTGCTTGGCTAATTAAATAATAAATATGGAGAAACTATTTAATGTATTTTGTTGATAATAAAAAAATCAAGTTATATTATTATTGTTATTATGTGACTACACAAACACATCTTATAATCACACAACAAACACAATTATACTTGATTAATAACATATAAAGGTGCACAAATTACTAAATATCTTTTGCTGATCATAAAAAATAATCACAATACTACTGTTATTGTTGAGATTTGTGTGAGTACAGAAATACACCTTATAATTACAACAAATACAACAAATAAATCTCAGTTAACAATATACTCAATAACAAGATGTATTAAACAAACAGATCCCTGGCAACAGAAGCCATTCTCCTACCCATTGTCTCCCCCTCTGGCCCTTTGGTGGCCCAGATGGACTGCTCCAGTGGATGAAAGAGCTTGAAGCAGAAGCCATCCTTCTTGGAGGGGCGCTCTATCAGCTCACAGGTGTTGAGCAGGACAGTACCCACCCAGTGACTGCTCTGTGGGGGCATGACACCAGTCAGAGAGGCTCCAGACACCACCACAAGGAGTATATTAGTCTTCAGTAGTTTGGGACATTTGATATCATGGGCTAATCTTACATATAAAAAACAGCAGAGCAACAATTTTATAGAAAGAAAATGAATTAAACACATATCAGGAGAATCCAGTAAAAGAAACCCAGTAGATAGAGAAGAAAGGAAGGAGCAAAAAATAACTACATGCAATGACACAACAGCCAAGACACTAAAACCAAGAGATGGACAAAAATATAAGAATCATGACCCAAACAGCAGCAGCATTAGTACCTACCTTCACTTTGGCACTCTTGTACAGCAGCAGCATGCCTGGCTTGAGGACACACCACAGCTTGGTCCAGCCCTTGAGGGAGCCCCGGACCTTCAGCCAGTCAGCCAGCACCACCACCGCCGGGTCTTTGAGTGTGCTGAGCAACTCCCGCGCCACTCGCTTCTTCTCCCGACGGTACTTCTTCCGCTGGTCCTTGTACGACTCCTTGCGGGAAAGTGGGAGGCTCTGCAAGAAGAGGAGAGGGTGAGGCTCCATCTCCACCAGCACAGCAGAGCAACACACTGTACTGATGTCTTGCCTTAATGTACAGATGGCCAAAGAAGTCACATCACATTCTACATAAGTTTTAGTCAAAGTAATGATGTCATATTCTACAGAGTAGTGATGTCATATTCTACACAAGTTTCAGACAAAGAAAGGACTACCAGGGAAACTATCTCCATCTATCACATCTCCTGTTCTTGATCTTCCTGAACCTTTTAATACAGTGCAGTTCATTAGCCTGCAAACTATCTTCTATTCTATTTATAGACATGAAATTCACCAGACTTTGTGATATCATTGCTTAGCACCACTGGAGCTCTTATTAATGAAAGGAAGCAGAAAGTCACTTGCATTATGTAAATATCAGAAAAACAGAGAAGACTCATGATGTTCTCAGTTTGTCATTTAAAGCTATCTTTTAGTTTTCCATACAAAGGTATTAATTTTTTAATATGTAATAGACAATTTTGACACTATTATAAGGTAAAACTCATACAATGATTAGGGACCTGTAATGAACATCTACAAAATTCAACTAAAGCTAGTATAACCTGAAAATCACAGGATGTACACGAGACACAACACTGAGTCAAGAGGAAGTACTTCTTGTGTCACATTGCACAGGTGGAGTCATGGTCACAGGTTGAGGAAGTTTTTTGCATTCACTTCTACTGTATTTAGTATTTTCCCTTCATGTTTTGTAGTATGATCAAGTGACAGTCTTCCAAAACCTGATAATTGATTGATTCTTGGCAGACTAAGAACCTACAACTGAGGGGAAACACTTGACTCACTGGAAGTGTGATATGCTGCTCAACTTCCAACCATGACTGTATATACAAGTAGAATAGTCCTGTGTACCCATTCACCACCACTAAGACGCACTACCACCACCACAACAAGGGCAGCACCAAAAACTGTTCCATTGAGTGCCCAGGCAATTTGAAAAACACGAAGAGAATTAGTTTGAAAATTTGATATAAAGACACTGATTGATGTGTTTCGGTGTAGCAACCTTAAACCCTGGACTGTAGCCTGTAGTGGGCAGCCAGCAACCTCATGACGCAACATAAAGCACCCAGGAGTTGTATCAGACATTTAATGCATGCAAAAAGAAAGATATGAATATTTGTGAGTGTATTTTACCCTAGTTGTAGTGTACTGGGTCTGAACTCAGCTTGTGAGGCTCTGTCTCCTTATCTATATCTATCCAACTTCTCCTTTAATCTAAGCACATTTTTTTTGCTTTTATTAATTCATTGTCCAGTTTATTCCTTATGTCTATATTATCAAAGAGAAAGCTATATTATTTCATTATCTAGGCATCTTTCTCTCACAGTTTTCCCACGTATCCTCAAATTCTCTCGTACACAGCAGGTGTAATAATAATAACAATTTATGGTTTATTTCAAGTAAGTACAGTAATGGCATCCTTACTTGCTGAAAATCTACACACATTAATCAAAAAAGGAAGTTTCAACATTACAATCTTTGGCTGCCACTTGGCACTTACAGCCTGGCAGACCAAGCCCAGGATGGTCAGGCTACCCCGTGCATTTTTTTTTTTTTTTTTTTTTTTCAGGATTTTGTTTCTCCTTCCTAAGCAGTGGGTCACAACTCCTGACATACATCAGGAACCTAATCACTGCTAGGTGAACAGGGGCTACACAACAAAAGGAGTCAGTCCAAAGGTTCCTGACTTGTCCTGGGAATCAGACTTGGGGCCCCCCACCTGTGAATCAGGCACTCTAAACACTGCACCACCAGGCTGTGTGTATTTACCAAGTTGTAATTTACAGGGCCTCAGGTACACTCATGTGGTCCCTTCTCCATATTTATACATGTCTAATTTTTCCTTTAATTTGTGCACACTTGTCATCTTCTTTTAGTCCATTCCAAACTTCAATGTGTCTTTGTGGAAAACTATTCTTCTTTGTCTTGTTTAAACACCTTCCTTTCCTAAACTTATGCAGTTGTCCCCTTCTACTTTCATGATTTCTTGTTTCTTTTAGTAACAGTTTGTCATTATCTACTTCTTCCATTTTATTCACAAACTTGTAGATAGTTATCAAATCTCTTTCTCTCCTTTGTTCCAGGGTGTGTGTGTGTGTGTGTGTGTGTGTGTGTGTGTGTGTGTGTGTGTGTGTGTGTGTGTGTGTGTGTGTGTGTGTGTGTGTGTGTGTGTGTGTGTGTGTGTGTGTGTGTGTGTGTGTGTGTGTGTGTGTGTGTGTGTGTGTGTGTGTGTGTGTGTGTGTGTGTGTGTGTGTGTGTGTGTGTGTGTGTGTGTGTGTGTGTGTCTTTATTATAGTGTAGACGAGATTGCTACACATGAGGAATGAGGAGATTCATCTGATAAAGACTGAGTGTTGTCTGGTACATCCTCAGTGATCTATAGTGATCTTGATGACAATAATGGTGTGCTGTGCGTGTAGATGTGTGTCACACTGCACCACTTCAAACCACACGGTGCATAATTTAAAAACTATAAATGTACTGCCTATTGCCACAGCCAGCACAGGACTAAGAAAATGATACACTGGCATACTTAACTAATCTTCATGCTGGAGCAAAAAGATTTCTTGTCAAGTCACCAAAACACTTACATTAGCCTGACAAATACTATTGCAAAAGAGTTGGCAATCTCAAAAGGACTCTACAGGTTTACCTTTCCTGCATTATCTTAATTAAGTCAGTATACTCTACAAGAGAAATTTATACTATATGAATAAATATAATTACAAATATAAACCACAGGGCAGGGACACGCAACCTCCTCCTATATTTGTGCATATTCATTACTGAAGCTACCAAAAAGGTGATAACTGGTTGGTTTGGAGCCCATGTTAGGTCAGGGTGGGTTAAATCAGATTACGTTTAGTTTTATTGGTGAAGTATGGGGCAGTGGAAGGGTGATGAAAGATCTAATCAATTTCAGGAAAGTCATGACTGTAGGGTTTGCTGATTGAAAAATGACAGAAAAAGAAACAAATTATAGTAAATGGAGGCCACCAACTCCTATGAATAATACCTAATGTCTCTTCCACACCAGAATTGTTGTTATGTGGAGTGAGTTCATTGTCTCTGTCACTTCCACATCAACACTGTCATTAGAGTGGAGTGAGTTCTTGTCTCTTTGTCACTTCCACACCAGTATTATTGTTTGAGTGGAGTGAATTCTCGTCTCAGTCACTTCCACATCAGTACTGTCATAAGAATGTTGCAGTCTATGACAAGCCCAAGACTGTGTTGCAGCCTTGTAGTGCTGAAGCCACAGGCATGTCTACACTACTGTGAGGTGGAACTGCTAGACTACCATGCTGAGCAGCCCTGAGTGAGTACGTTACCTTGAGAAACACTGCTGAGTGACTGGTGCCCTCGCAAGCAGAGAAAGAAATTTAGAAATGGAAAAAACAAAGGAGCAGTGTGGAGAAAGGACCAAACTGCACAGGAAATAACCATAGATAACTTGTGGCTCAGGAACATATCAGTACAAAGCCAAATCAAGACAATAAAAAAGTAAAGGAGCAAAGTTGTGAATTTTGGTGTCCAAAATTTGAACTGAGTGCAGAGCAAAGACAGGCTGATGCATTTTTGACAGCCATGAAAATAATGGAAGCTAAGTAGGAGTGGAAACACTATAACTCCTGAAGCTCGTCACTCTGGTATAGAGACAAGATCTGTGAAGGGGGAAGACAGACAGCACTGCAGCGTTACTACTTTGTGGAAAACGCTCTTTGATTAGTCCTTGAAACTCTCACACACACACACACACACACACACACACAAAAGATATGGAGATGGGACAGCACGGGCATGGCTCTTTTCCCATAAAGCACAACTAGGTAAACACACACACACACACACACACACACACACACACACACACACACACACACACACCTCTCTCTCTCTCTCTCTCTCTCTCTCTCTCTCTCTCTCTCTCTCTCTCTCTCTCTCTACCATACAAGCAAACCTTTCATTCAACTACATGGGTGATCAACCAAAACTTACAACCCATCAGGCAACTATGAGAGCAGCCAGGCAGTCATCTAGCCACTCAGAAGCTCAACCAGGCAGTGTGTGAGTTAAAAAGCTAGCCATACACTCCCCTGCCAATCAACCAGTCACATATAACAATCACCTAATCACTCCAGCCACTCAGCCATCCCATGTGCACAGAGCAGCAGCAAGACAAGAGTACCAGAGTAACTAGGAACATCTGAGAGGATAATAGAGAAGCACAGCAGAAAAGAGTAAAAGAATGAACAGAAAGACAAAGGCCAGTATTCAGAAATGCCTTGCTCTCTCACCATGACTATTTTCAAAGGCCACAGAGATGATAAGCTGGGTTCTCAAGACTGTTTCTCCTTTTCAAAATGTAGAAGTCTTGTTAATCTGTCACTTGAGCTGTAAAAACACCCTTGAAAACTCATGTAGCTTCAAATAAAGCCTTCTGAAAGTAGTGGAGGTGCGGGCAGAAGTGCTTCAGAATATGGTCTAGACAGCATGACTAACAGTGCCTGAGTGATAGGAATAGAAGGGAGAATGGAAAGATGAAAGATACAGCTAAATGAGTACTGTGCTTGAGCAACTAGGAATAGAAGAAATGAGAAGTGAGGTTATGCTAGGTGAGGAAAGATGAAGGTATATCAAGATGAGTAATACATGAGTAGCTGGGAAGAGAGGAATGATGAGAGGAAAGGTGAAGGTACACACTGAGGAGGATGGCGGCTTACCCTCTGGTGTGGAGTGTCAGGGAGGCGGATGGTGGATGCCTCAGACGTGCCATCGTAACCTGTGGAGAAGAAAAGGTGGTGTCAATAATACACCACAGCACCAGCCATTCCCACCAGAGGCACTGCTGTGTGTCACCTGTAGACCTTACCTGTGTTGTCCCAATGAACTTTATCTGAAAGAGAATCCTGGGAGTACTAGACAAAAAAGTGGCAAATCTATAAATATATCACCTAACTAAATTAAAAATGAAGTAATGCATTAAATATTGAATCATAAATAAATAAAAAGGAAATGGGG
>NC_087169.1:12556141-12568641 GCF_035594125.1 Scylla paramamosain
CTCTCTCTCTCTCTCCTCTCATGAGTGGTGACGATACCTGCTCATGGGAAAAGTGTTTGGTTGGGAGGAAATAAAAAAAAAATCGAGAGGAAAAAATGCCAACTCTCAAATTACGACATGGGAAATTGGATGGCTCTCTCTCTCTCTCTCTCTCTCTCTCTCTCTCTCTCTCTCTCTCTCTCTCTCTCTCTCTCTCTCACACCTAGTTTGGGGGCATTAGGGTGTAAATGAGACCAGCATCTCTCTCTCTCTCTCTCTCTCTCTCTCTCTCTCTCTCTCTCTCTCTCTCTCTCTCTCTCTCTCTCTTACACCTGTTCACATGCCTGTATCGACCCTCCTACACCTGTTTATATATGGAGGAGCTACGGGATGGTGCAGGTTGGGGGTGCAGGTGGGGGGTGGGTAATGGCCGAAAAGTGCTGGGTGGGGGGGAGGAGAGAAAGATAAGTGAGGGAGAGAGGAAGAAATAGAGGCAAGGAGTTACATTTGGGAGGGAAGAGATATGTGGTGGTGGGGAGGAGGAGGAGGAGGAGGAGGAGGAGGAGGAGGAGGAGGAGGAGGAGGAGGGAGAGGAGGAGGAGGAGGAGGAAGGGCCGAGGGTAAAGCTGAGAGAAGGAAGATAAGAGATAAAGAGAAAAGAATGAATTTAAGGAAGAATGAAGGAAGAAAACAAGAACAAGGAAGGAAAGAGGAGTGGAAGGAATAAGTGGAAGGTAAGAGAAGAAGAAAGGAATCAATCTAAGGATGAATAAAGGAAGAAAAGTAAAGAACAGGGAGAGAAAAGAAGAGAGAAGAGGAAGGAATTAGTGAAAGAAGATTCAAGATTTAATAGAAAAGGCAAAGAAAAGTGAAAAGAAAAAAAAGAGGAAAGATATTGAAAGGAGATGAAAGGAGAATAAAATATGAGACGAAAGAGAGAGAGAGAAGAAACTGAGGGACGATTTTAAAAAGGAGAAAAGAGAAGGAAAAGAGAGAAAAGGAGAGGAAGAGAAAATAGGAAAATGAAGGAAAACAAGCGGAAAAAAGGAATAAACCACAAGAAAGAACGGAAAAAAAATTAGAAAAAGGAAAAAAAAAGGTGAGAGAGAGAGAGAGAGAGAGAGAGAGAGAGAGAGAGAGAGAGAGAGAGAGAGAGAGAGAGAGAGAGAGAGAAATAGAATGAAAGAAAACAGGAGAGAAAAAAAAGAAAATATGAAAGGAAGCTAAAAAAGATTTAAAAATAAAGTGAAAAGGGAGAAAAAGGAGGAAATAAGGAGAAAGAATAGGAGAGAAAATGGAAGGAGAGGAGAAGCCAAGAGGAAAGGAAAGGAAAAAGAAATATCAGATAAACAAGGGAAAAGACTGAAGAAAGCCACTAAAATAAGGAAGAAGGCAGGATAAAAAGAGAAAGAGGAAGAAAAAGGGGAAGGGAGAGGAAGAGGGAGAGAGGAAGGGAAGAGAATGAGAAGGAACGCAAGTGAGCGTGAGAGAGAGAGAGGTAATCGGCGGTGAGAGAGAGGGGAAGAGGGGGGGAGGGGGGTAGAGGGGAAAGATGGAGAGTTGGGAGGAGGAGGAGGAGGAGGAGGAGGAGGAGGAGGAGGAGGAGGAGGAGGAGGAGGAGGATAAATGACAAAATAAAAAGGAAGACGAAAGAGGAGAAAAATTAGAGAATAAAGGAAAAATGGATAAACGAGAGAGAGAGAGAGAGAGAGAGAGAGAGAGAGAGAGAGAGAGAGAGAGAGAGAGAGAGAGAGAGAGAGAGAGAGAGAGAGAGAGAGAGAGAGAGAGGAAGTCACAACACGTACAAAATGAAGATAAGACAGGAGAAAGAATACGAGACAAAAAAAAAAAAAACATGATAAGGAAAGAGATGGGAACAGGATATGAAAAAAAGAAGAAAACAAACAGAAAACGGAGATGAAAAAGAAAACGGGAGGTCAAGTGGAGAATTTAATACGAACGAGAGAGAGAGAGAGAGAGAGAGAGAGAGAGAGAGAGAGAGAGAGAGAGAGAGAGAGAGAGAGAGAGAGAGAGAGAGAGAGAGAGAGACCTGTATAAGTACCTGTGGAAGTACCTGAAGAAGACACTGAAGAAGGCTGGCGCTGGTTTGGGAAGGCCACGGTGACAATCATATTAATTTGTTGAAAAGATGTAGAGGAGTCAAAGGGTTAGCATTCCTCCTCTTCCTCTTCTTGTATCTCTGTCCTTTTTCTCTCTTTCTGTCTCTTTCTCTGTCTCTCCTTCACTATCAAAACACGTGCACAAAACAACTTTCAGTAACCTGTGTGTGTGTGTGTGTGTGTGTGTGTGTGTGTGTGTGTGTGTGTGTGTGTGTGTGTGTGTGTGTGTGTGTGTGTGTGTGTGTGTGTGTGTGTGTGTGTGTGTGTGTGTGTGAGACCTTCGATTTGTTTCTTCTCTTTTTCAATTTTCTCGTTTATTTTTTTTTCACCTACATTACTTTTCGTTCTATTTCTTCGCGTCTCTGAGTTTTTTTCCTCCTTATCAGTTTTTTTCTGGTTATTTTTTTCCCTTTTTTTATTTGTATAATATATCTTCGCTTTTCCCTGCTTTTTTCTCGTTTTCATTCATTTCGTTATTTTTTTCTCCTTTTATAACTTTTTTCTTTTTTATTTCCTTGTCTTTTCTTCGTTTTGCCCCTTTATCACTTTTCTTTTTCTTATATTTGTCAGCTTTTTTTCACTTCCTTCTCCTTTTCGTTTTTATTCCTCGTTATTTTTTCCCTTTCATATATTTTTTCTCTATTTCTGCTTATATCTCCTTTACTTTTATTCTTTTCTCTGAATAACTGACTTTCTTCTCCATTTTTTTCCTTTCCTTTCGTTCATTCTCTTTTTTTCGTCCTTGTCTTTCTTCCCGTCTCCTTCTTTAGTTCAGCGTTCAAAATTACTTGCGTTGTAATTAAAGTAATACAGGTAATACGCCTTCACCTTCTTCCTCCATTGTAATAAAGTAATTTCTATTGTTTTCTTTCATTATCGTCTTCATTATTTTTTTTAATATTATTTCGTAAAGCCATAACAATTGTTCGACTATTTCTTTTTTACGTTTCTTTTTTAATGAAAATGAAATGAGGTGATGTGACTCTCTCTCTCTCTCTCTCTCTCTCTCTCTCTCTCTCTCTCTCTCTCTCTCTCTCTCTCTCTCTCTCTCTCTCTCTCAGTATTATCTCTAACCTCAATCAGAACATCATTTCCCAAAGTCATTAGTGGGACTTAATATATTTCTCTCTCTCTCTCTCTCTCTCTCTCTCTCTCTCTCTCTCTCTCTCTCTCTCTCTCTCTCTCTCTCTCTCTCTCTCTCGTAATTGTTTTCCGTCCTCCTTCCTTCTTTCTCTATTAAATTGCTTCGTTCTCTGTAATAGATAAGAGGAGGAGGAGGAGGAGGAGGAGGAGGAGGAGGAGGAGATTTGATATTGACAATAAGTATATATGAGAAGTCACAAGCAAGCCTTACTCTCTCTCTCTCTCTCTCTCTCTCTCTCTCTCTCTCTCTCTCTCTCTCTCTCTCTCTCTCTCTCTCTCTCTCTCTCTCTCTCTCTCTCTCTCTCCCTCTCCCTCTCCCTCTCCCTCTCCCTCTCCCTCTCCCTCTCTCTCTCCTTATCAACAACCAACTGACCCGTACCAGAAAAAAATGGAACGCCCTCTCTCTCTCTCTCTCTCTCTCTCTCTCTCTCTCTCTCTCTCTCTCTCTCTCTCTCTCTCTCTCTCTCAACAGTGAAATGAAAATTAGGTGACAGCAGCGAAGGAAAAAGAAAAATGAGAGAGAGAGAGAGAGAGAGAGAGAGAGAGAGAGAGAGAGAGAGAGAGAGAGAGAGAGAGAGAGAGAGAGAGAGAGAGAGAGAGAGAGAGAGAGAACATCTAAGGTATTGGAAGAGGGGAAGGAAGGATGAAAGTGAAAAAGAGATGAAAGAAAAGAAAAGAGGAAGGGGAAGGAAAGGAGAAAAGAGAGATGAAAGAAGGGAGGGAGGTATTTTGAGTAAAGAGACGAAGGAAGGAGAAGGGATGAAGGAAGAAAAGAAAATATATTGGAAGGAAATAAAGATGAAGGAAGGAAGGAAGGAAGGAAGGAAGGAAGGAAAGACCGGAGGGAGGGAGGGAGGGAGGGAGGGAGGGAGGGAGAATGAGAGAGAATATAGTGATGGAAGAGGAGGCAGGAGGAGGAGGAGGAGGGAAAAGGAGGAGGGAGGGAGAGAGGAAACGAGATAACGAAGAGGAAGGTTAGAAGATTTAAAGGTAATGATGGAGGGAAAATTGGTCAGAGAGAGAGAGAGAGAGAGAGAGAGAGAGAGAGAGAGAGAGAGAGAGAGAGAGAGAGAGAGAGAGAGAGAGAGAGAGAGAGAGAGAGAGAGAGAGAGAGAGAGAGAGAGAGAGAGAGAGAGAGAGAGAGAGAGAGAGAGAGAGAGAGAGAGAGAGAGAGAGAGAGAGAGAGAGAGAGAGAGAGAGAGAGAGAGAGAGAGAGAGAGAGAGAGAGAGAGAGAGAGAGAGAGAGAGAGAGAGAGAGAGAGAGAGAGAGAGAGAGAGAGAGAGAGAGAGAGAGAGAAATTTTCGTGCCGTTGCTAAGGATATTGAGAGAGAGAGAGAGAGAGAGAGAGAGAGAGAGAGAGAGAGAGAGAGAGAGAGAGAGAGAGAGAGAGAGAGAGAGAGAGAGAGAGAGAGAGAGAGAGAGAGAGAGAGAGAGAGAGAGAGAGAGAGAGAGAGAGAGAGACACACACACACACACACACACACACACACACACACACACACACACACACACACACCATTATGCTATGTATGAAAAAAAACAAGGTTAAGAATAGCATTAAAAAAAAAGATCAAAGAAATAAATCCACGACTAAAAAATGCGAGAGAGAGAGAGAGAGAGAGAGAGAGAGAGAGAGAGAGAGAGAGAGAGAGAGAGAGAGAGAGAGAGAGAGAGAGAGAGAACAAAATAATTACATAGAAAAATTCGTGTGTGTGTGTGTGTGTGTGTGTGTGTGTGTGTGTGTGTGTGTGTGTGTGTGTGTGTGTGTGTGTGTGTGTGTGTGTGTGTGTGTGTGTGTGTGTGTGTGTGTTCAAGCAGGTAACATGTGTTCGTTCAGTTATGTCCCTGAATGTACATAAGGAAGTGTGTGTGTGTGTGTGTGTGTGTGTGTGTGTGTGTGTGTGTGTGTGTGTGTGTGTGTGTGTGTGTGTGTGTGTGTGTGTGTGTGTGTGTGTGTGTGTGTGTGTGTGTGTGTGTTGGAATAATGAAGATGTGCACTTCATGATCACGTGATATTTGGGGAGGGGAAGATTAACACACACACACACACACACACACACACACACACACACACACACACACACACACACACACACACACACACAAGGGGCGCCCTCAAGTACATACGAGTATACAAGATACACAAGAACATTTACATTCACAGTCCACCACCACCATCACCACCACTACCATCATCACCACCATCACCACCACCAGCACTGCCAGCGTTATTGAGGTGTGCATTACTGGTGGAGGTGAACTGGGGGAGGAGAGGAGATAGCCAGATGGGGAGGAGGAGCACAGGTGAGCGAGGAAGGCTATCACACACCTTCACACACCTGAGGGATTGAAAATGTGCCTAATTGATGAGAGAGAGATGAGAGAGAAGTATTGGTGGTGGTGGTGGTGGTGGTGGTGGTGGTGGTGCAGATATAAATGAAATGAATAAAAACAAATGTAATTAAGACTCGCTGAATAAGAAGGAAAATATGTACGTCCGTTAAAAGAAGTAACCGCCTCTCTCTCTCTCTCTCTCTCTCTCTCTCTCTCTCTCTCTCTCTCTCTCTCTCTCTCTCTCTCTCTCTCTCTCTCTCTCTCTCTCTTTCACAAACACATGCACACACACGAGTTTGGCACTAAGAGAGAGAGAGAGAGAGAGAGAGAGAGAGAGAGAGAGAGAGAGAGAGAGAGAGAGAGAGAGAGAGAGAGAGAGAGAGAGAGAGAGAGGTCACCCCCGCAACCCCCAAGGGAGATAGAGTGAGAGAGGGAGAGGGAGAGAGAGAGGGAGTTATAGTGCCAAGTATTCACCAACAGACACAGGAGGAGGAGGAGGAGGAGGAGGAGGAGGAGGAGGAGGAGGAGGAGGAGGAGGAGGAGGGCCGTCTACGGAGGGTCTGTCTTCTTCTATTTGTTTATCTATTTGTCTACTCAAGGAGGGGGAAGAGGTGAAGGAGAGAGGAGGGAGGAGAGGAGAGATAAAAGAGGAGGAGGGAGGAAAGAGGAAAAGGTGGAGGAATGAAGGAGAAATAAGAATGAAATGATAGAGAGAGAGAGAGAGAGAGAGAGAGAGAGAGAGAGAGAGAGAGAGAGAGAGAGAGAGAGAGAGAGAGAGAGTTGACGAGGAAAGCAGGAAAATATAAACAGAAAGAGGTTAAAGAAAAAATGAAGGATGATACGAGAGAGAGAGAGAGAGAGAGAGAGAGAGAGAGAGAGAGAGAGAGAGAGAGAGAGAGAGAGAGAGAGAGAGAGAGAGTGCTGTTGAACGTGATTATAGTTTTAAATGCATGAATCATCAAATCTAATACATGACGCGGGGAATGTAGGAGAAGAATGGAGGAGAAAGGAAGAGAGGAGGAGAAAGGAGAAGAGGGAAGGAGGAAAGAATGCCAGAGGGAAAGGAGAGAAAACTGAGGATAAAGATAATGGAAGAGGGGAGGAGTATGAAAAGTACGTGGAAATGAGAGAGAGAGAGAGAGAGAGAGAGAGAGAGAGAGAGAGAGAGAGAGAGAGAGAGAGAGAGAGAGAGAGAGAGAGAGAGGATTTGGTTTATCATCAGCTTAGGCAGTCTCTCTCTCTCTCTCTCTCTCTCTCTCTCTCTCTCTCTCTCTCTCTGAATAAGATATTGTAGATCATGATATTCTAGACGACAAATTACAATAATAATAACAATAATAAAAATAATATTAATAATAATAATAATAATAATAATAATAATAATAATAATAATAATAATAATAATAGTAATAATAATAATAATAGTAATAATATTACTATTACTATTATTATTATTATTATTATTATTATTATTATTATTATTACTACTACTACTACTACTACTACTACTACTACTACTACTACTACTACTACTTCTACTTTTTTTTTTTTTCATAATCTAATATTATACTACTACTTCTACTACTACTACTACTACTACTACTGCCACCATAATGAGTGACAATAGTAATTCAGTAGCAATAACAGCAATAGTAATAACTGTAGCAGTAGTAGTAGTAGTAGTAGTAGTAGTAGTAGTAGTAGTAGTAGTAGTAGTAGTAGTAGTAGTAGTAGTAGTAGTAGGAGCAGCAGCAGCAGTACAGAATAGTTGTAGTGCCAAAAACTAAACGATGGGGAGGTGCACATGATACCCTTTCATTTGGCACAGTGCCAGGGTGAGAGAGAGAGAGAGAG
This sequence comes from Scylla paramamosain, assembly GCF_035594125.1. Classification (NCBI taxonomy): domain Eukaryota; kingdom Metazoa; phylum Arthropoda; class Malacostraca; order Decapoda; family Portunidae; genus Scylla; species Scylla paramamosain. The sequence continues at coordinate 12,563,573 of NC_087169.1, forward strand.
AGAGAGAGAGAGAGAGAGAGAGAGAGAGAGAGAGAGAGAGAGAGAGAGAGAGAGAGAGAGAGAGAGAGTAGTTCTGGCGCCAACCGATCTCATCTCCTTCCTCCTACACACCAAATTACGCTAATACTAACACCACTTACGCACACACGCACACACGCACACACACACACACACACACACACACACACACACACACACACACACACACATGCCGGTAGTCAGTATTCCGAAATTACTAAGGATTACATAGAATATCCACACAGCAACTGATATTTAGGTCCTTGCATGGCTGTTTGGGAAAAAAAAATGTACTAGGCAAGGAGGAGGAGGAGGAGGAGGAGGAGGAGGAGGAGGAGGAGGAGGAGGAGGAGGAGGAGGAGGAGGAGGAGGAGGTGGAGGGGGAGGGGGAGGAGCACACTCAAATATAACTCAAATGACCATGACACGAAAAAAACATACGATCAAAACTTTTAATCTAACTAACTAACTGCTTAACTTGTTCCATAATTCACTACATAAATAAGCACCAAAGGCCTGCGTGGCACAGTTTCCCCGGGTTGGCGTAGAATAAGACTGGGCAGGGCGGCAATGTCATGGCACCGTTTATGGCACTAGTAATGATGGCGTTCTTAATGACACTGCTAATGGTGGCAATGTTTATGGCACCTTGTTTATGTCACTGCTAATGGTGGCAATATTTATGGCACCTTGTTTATGTCACTGCTAATGGTGGCAATGTTCATGGCACTGCTAATGGTGGCACTGATTTCCTGTACTCATTTACAGTGCCGTCCTCCTTTTCTTCCTCCTCCTCCGTCAGATATCCTCATTACGCCTCTCACTGCCAAGGCCTGTGTGTGTGTGTGCGTGTGTGTGTCCCTTGAATCGCTATTGCAGTTGTTGCGTTTCCTGACACTGAAATCCACTTGTTGTTGTTGTTGTTGTTGTTGTTGTTGTTGTTGGTGTTGGTGGTGGTAACACAAGTCGCCAAGGATGGAAATGGTGGTGGTAAAATTGGTAGTCAAGAGATGGCGGTGGTACAGGTGGTGATGGTGGTGGTGGTGATAGTCAGTAATAGTGATGGTGGTGGTGATGGTAGCAGTACTATTATTATTATTATTATTATTAGTAGTAGTAGTAGTAGTAGTAGTAGTAGTAGTAGTAGTACTAAGAACAATGATGAAATGATACTGACAACACACCATTATTATTATTACCACCAGCACCACCAGCACCACCACCACCACCACCACCACCGCCACCACAGCAATACCACCACCACCGACAGTAGCAGTGGTGATGACAACGCAACACGAACAAAAATAATAATAGTAGCTGTGACGGTACACCAAAATAAACAAACAAACAAACAATATACCACACGTCTCCGAAACGAAGCTCTGCACTTCACTAACAAACTAACAACTGCATTCGTGGTATTCGTTGGGGAGAAGGAGGCAGTAGCAGCACCAGCACCAGTAGTAGTAGTAGTAGTAGTAGTAGTAGTAGTAGTAGTGGTGGATGAGACACTCCCTCCTTCTCTCTCTCACCACACACACACGAATGAGAGGAGAGAGAGCCGACCTCCACCTCTCCCCTCTCCCCCTCTCCCTCTCTCACTCTCCACCACTCCCTCTCTCCTCTCCCCTCTCCCTCCCTCACCACTGCTAAAAACTGTTATATATATTTTGTTTTCTTCCACTCTTCCTCCTATTTCTCTACTTTTTTTTTTTGCCTCGTGTCATCTGTCCTAACCTTGAGAGAGAGAGAGAGAGAGAGAGAGAGAGAGAGAGAGAGAGAGAGAGAGAGAGAGAGAGAGAGAGAATGGGCATTACCTTAACATTCTCTCTCTCTCTCTCTCTCTCTCTCTCTCTCTCTCTCTCTCTCTCTCCACGTGAAGGGAGCGAGCCACGTGGATAGGTTCTAATGCTCGTTGAGTGGATGGTGCGGGGCGCTGTAATGCTCGCTGAGTGCCACTGAGACTCTGAGCCAATAGCATGCCAGACTGAAGAGAGAGAGAGAGAGAGAGAGAGAGAGAGAGAGAGAGAGAGAGAGAGAGAGAGAGAGAGAGAGAGAGAGATTTAAGGTATATCTATTTATTTTCATCTCTGTTTATCTTCGTGTGTGTGTGTGTGTGTGTGTGTGTGTGTGTGTGTGTGTGTGTGTGTGTGTGTTATTTTTGCATTTATCATACTTATCGTACATTTCCTTTACTTATTTCTCTCTCTCTCTCTCTCTCTCTCTCTCTCTCTCTCTCTCTCTCTCTCTCTCTCTCTCTCTCTGTCTGTACGTTCAGCTATGCATGTACGCAAGCACGAACCCCTACACACACACACACACACACACACACACACACACACACACACACACACACACACACACACACACACACACACACACACACACAGGTAAACAAACACTTTCTTATACCTGCATGACGTCATCCACCTCTCACCTCCCGTACCCGCCCCCGGTCACCCCCTTCAAAAGCACGTGCGCGCCCTCACACCTCATGTAAACAAACCCAAATAACAAAAGGGATGGGGGGCGCCTCTCCCTCCTTCTAAATAGTAGTTGACCTCTTGTATATACGTGCCTCTGACCTTGTGTGTGTGTGTGTGTGTGTGTGTGTGTGTGTGTGTGTGTGTGTGTGTGTGTGTGTGTGTGTGTGTGTGTGTGTGTGTGTGTGTATTTATTTATGGTATGTGTTTCTTGGTACTACTACTACTACTACTACTACTACTACTACTACTACTACTACTACTACTTGTTCTGTTATCACTGTTCAGGAAAGATAAAAAAAAAGATAAAAATTGTTCTCGAGCGAGCAAGCCAGCCAGTAAACAAGAGAGAGAGAGAGAGAGAGAGAGAGAGAGAGAGAGAGAGAGAGAGAGAGAGAGAGAGAGAGAGAGAGAGAGAGAGAGAGAGAGAGAGAGAGAGAGAGAGAGAGAGAGAGAGAGAGAGAGAGAGAGAGAGAGAGAGAGAGAGAGAGAGAGAGAGAGAGAGAGAGAGAGAGAGAGAGAGAGAGAGAGAGGGGGGGGGGTTATGAACTTGTTCCCAGTGCCCTACCACCTCTCTCTCTCTCTCTCTCTCTCTCTCTCTCTCTCTCTCTCTCTCTCTCTCTCTCTCTCTCTATGAATTTGGCACTGACCGACAATATTTTGCTCTCTCTCTCTCTCTCTCTCTCTCTCTCTCTCTCTCTCTCTCTCTCTCTCTCTCTCTCTCTTTCGTCCATCCATTCTTTGGCATTCTCTATCTTTACTGGCAATGAAAATCCCACTGCCATAAGTCATCTGCCTCTGCCTCTCCCTCTCCCTCTCCCTCGGCACTGTCTGCTCTTTGGCACTCTTCCTGGCCACTCCCATTCCAGGCACTCCCGCCCACCCCTTGGCATCTCGTCCAGGCACTCATTACTATGCACTCTCTCCTCTCCTTCTGGCAGTTCCCACGCCTGTAATGCTACTCCCGAAGGTGCTCTCTCTCTCTCTCTCTCTCTCTCTCTCTCTCTCTCTCTCTCTCTCTCTCTCTCTCTCTCTCTCTCTCGATAGGGATATAAATGTTGGTAATTGGAAGGCTGTCAAAGAGTACGCAGAGAGAGAGAGAGAGAGAGAGAGAGAGAGAGAGAGAGAGAGAGAGAGAGAGAGAGAGAGAGAGAGAGAGAGAGAGAGAGAGAGAGAGAGAGAGAGAGAGAGAGAGAGAGGAATGGCAACGAGTCACTCCAAATCAAAGCAGGTGTGGTCACTTGTTCTCAGGTGTGCCCAGGTATGGGGGGAGGAGGGGAGAGGTATGGGAGGGATGGGGGGAAAAAGAGAGATGGGGAGGGAGGTCTTCAGTATAAGAGATCAATACACCTCTCTCTCTCTCTCTCTCTCTCTCTCTCTCTCTCTCTCTCTCTCTCTCTCTCTCTCTCTCTCTGTAGCCTCGGGGCGGATGGTAGGCAAGGGGCGTGGCTAGAGAGAGAGAGAGAGAGAGAGAGAGAGAGAGAGAGAGAGAGAGAGAGAGAGAGAGAGAGAGAGAGAGAGAGAGAGAGAGAGAGAGAGAGAGAGAGAGAGACTACTGGTTCCTTTGAGCATTATCCCAATCGCTAGAAATTTCCTCAACTAAGCCTTGCCCGACTCAGGTAACCTAATTGCTGTGAAGTTTAGTTAATCAGATGAGAGACGCCACTGCACCTCTTCTCCCTTATTCCCTTCTCCTTCCCTTCCTTCTTCCTTGCCTTCATCTTCTTCATTTTCTATTTTTCTATCACGCTATCATGTTTTCTTCCCTTCTTTCTTACCTTAAACTAACCTAACCTTACCTAACCTAAACTAATCTAACCTAACCTAATCTAATCTAACCTAACCTAACCTAACCTTACCTAACCTTACCTAACCTAAACTAATCTAACATAACCTAATCTAACCAAACCTAACCTAACCTAACCTTACCTAACCTAACGTAACCTTACCTAACCTAACCTAACGTAACCTAACCTTACCTAACCTAACCTAACGTAACCTAACCTTATCTAACCTAACCTAACCTAACGTAACCTAACCTAACGTAACCTTACCTGACCTGACCTGACCTAACCTTACCTAAGCTAATTTAATCTTTCTTTCGTTTTTTTTTTCTCTCTTTCCTTCCTGATTATTTTCTTCCCTCTCTCTTCTTCCTTTCCTCTTCTCCTATCACGTTATCTTTTTTTCTTTCCTTCCCTTTTTTATTCGTATTATTCATCATTTATTTTCCTACCTTTTTCTTTCCCTCTCTTCTTCCTTTCCCCGTTTTCGATTACGCTATCTTCTTTTCTTCCCCATTTTTTTCTTTCTGTTCTTCGTTTTGTCATTTATTTCCCTTCCCTTCCCTTTTGCTTCCTTTCCTCTTTTCTACCATGCTTCTTTCTTTTCTTTTTTCCTTCCTTTCTCATTAATTTTCCTTCTTTCCCTCTATCTCTCTCTATTCTTCCTTTCCTGTTCCTGTTTCATGTTCTCTTTTCATTTTTCTCTTTCCTTCAGTTTTTTTTTCCATTCCTTCCTTTCCTTTTCCTTTTCATCCTATCCATCTTCCTTCATTCTTCCCTCTTT
>NC_087169.1:12573641-12576141 GCF_035594125.1 Scylla paramamosain
TAATTAAAAAAAATAAAAGAAAGTGGTGAAAATGCAATTATCCACTTAATATTAAAACACAAAACACAGGCATCATTAGTAAACTTTGGCCTATCATAGGAGAAAAAAATAATAACAAAATGCATCGACACACAAAACATTAAAGAGATAAATAAATAAAGTGAGATAGTCAATGCGTATAGTGAAAAATGGAGTACATATTGTGCTTCAAGCTGTTATGGTGTTCAAAACGTGACTCGAATGCACAGATTGAGTAAGCGGTGAGAAGAAAGCTTGAAAATGTGTAAGTACTGGGGCTAAACCAGACGCACGCACCCACACACACACACACACACACACACACACACACACACACACACACACACACACACACACACACCTATTAGAAAAAGTAGGAAAAAATAGAAGAAAAAAAGAAAAGTTATGGTGGTCTATGATGTACTAACTGTTGTTGTTGTTGTTGTTGTTGTTGTTGTTGTTGTTGTTGTTGTTCTCGTAGTTGTTGTTGTCGTAGATGTTGTTGTTGTTGTTGTTGTTGTTGTTGTTGTTGTTGTTTCGCAAATGTTGGGCCATAGTGTGTGTGTGTGTGTGTGTGTGTGTGTGTGTGTGTGTGTGTGTGTGTGTGTGTGTGTGTGTGTGTGTGTGTGTGTGTGTGTGTGTGTGTGTGTGTGTGTGTGTGTGTGTAATTTTTTAGGACAAAAGTTATAGCAATTAGAACACCATATGAGAGAGAGAGAGAGAGAGAGAGAGAGAGAGAGAGAGAGAGAGAGAGAGAGAGAGAGAGAGAGAGAGAGAGAGAGAGAGAGAGAGAGAGAGAGAGAGAGAGAGAGAGAGAGAGAGAGAGAAACGTGGTATTTAAAACATCAAACAGGACTTTTCAGCATCAGTAACATCAACAGAATAAAAAAGTGTAGCATGTATGAATATAAAAAGAATAATAATAATAATAATAATAATAATAATCATGAATAAACAAATGATAAGAGTTTAGGACACCAGCACAGGAGTTTACGAATACCATATGAAAGAGAGAACGAAAGAAAAAAAAGTAAAAAAAGGTTACATCACTCAGAACACCAATATTAAAAGGAGTAATTTTTATAAGGACCAGTGCATTTTAAGGAACATTTTTTAGAACATTTAGTACAATCAAAAAAAAAAAAAAATCCGAAGAAAAAAACACTAACCTTTGAAAGCTATACTGAAACTTCGAATTAATATGAGAGTAAAGATCCGTAAGGTTGGTATTACATGGAGGTATTAGTGAGTGTTATGCCGTGTGTACTGAGTGAGGCGGGAACAGGCTCTGTGGAAAACGGTAATTAATGCAACACACCTGGGGAAAACACGGAGGGAAACACGATTATTAAGAAAACACTGCACATCTCTAAGTACTCGTGTGTATGAATGAAAACAAACGATATATTATGAAAACACTATAACTGGAAGATAAGTACTTGAATATATGTGGAATGAGAAACGATACATTGTGGAAACACAGCACATCTCTGAGTACTCGTGTGTGTAGATGGAAACTGAACAGTACATTATGAAAAACTACAACTGGAAGGCAAGTACTCGTGTATATGTGAAAACAGAAACGATACATTATGAAAACACTACAAACTGGTAAATATTCATGTTTACTTGGAAATAACACGAAACATTATGAAAACACTGCAGCTGGAAGGAAAGTAATCGTGTATATATGGGAAAAGATACGATGCATTATGAAAACACTGCAAAATGGAAGGTGTAAACTTGCGTACTACGTGACTAGAGGTAACAAACACCGTGTACTATGAAGACGCTGTAAAAAGGAAGGTGGATATTAACATGTAAAAAAACACTACTAGATATCATGAAAAACACAAGATTACTATACACATTTAACAGTGAAAGGTAATCAAGTAGACATATTATAAAACCTAGGAAGTACTCGTGAATATGTGAAAATAGAACTATATATTATGAAAACAGTCAAATGCGAATATATATATATATCTAAGAAGAGATAGTACATATATGAAAAATAACAATATATTATGGAAAATACGATGGATTATAGAAACCATGGCAAAATACGTCTGGCTGGAATGAAACAGAGACAAAAACACGATATACTCGTATATCACCAGACTGTAAAATATCATAGCGTGTATTGATAGAAGGGTTCACATGGACGAAAACCAGCAAGATTGTGAACAAGCTAGAAAAAGAAAGAAATAAACTGGGGAGAAAAAAAAACAAGATAAATGAACGAAGAAAAAATAAAATTGGTGAATAAAATAGAACGATACACTGAACTTGAATCAAAACAAACTAAAATCAAGCTACAAAAATAAACACACGTGACAATAGAGAAAATAAATCTACAAAGCCTGACCTAAAAAAAAAAAAACGAAAAACGAAAAAAAAAACGAATGAAAAAAGAAATGCTATGGACACAAAACCACACAAGGGAAGAAGAACAAACACCAGCAGCAGATTTGTTGACCCT
>NC_087169.1:12581141-12588641 GCF_035594125.1 Scylla paramamosain
AGGAAGAGGAAGAGGAAAAGGAGGAGAGGTATCAGCAATAGCAACACTTTCATAAAGCCTGCCCTGCAATTGCCCGTTTTCTCTCACAGCGGCACCGTTTTTTCCAGTCGTGGATAACTCATCTAATTCTTCCTCTCACTTCAACATGTCACCGAACAAAACATAATTATATACATGGATAAATAGAAAATTACATTCTTTACTCTCTCGCGCTTCAGCTAACTAAAATACCAGGGTAATAAAACACACAGATACATAAATAGATGAATAAATAGATACATTGTTTACCTTCCCGCATTTCAATAAGCCAACACACCCAGCAAACAAAACACAGACACATAAGTAAATGCAAATCAACTCTTTAACATTTCGTATTTCGGTAACGTTACTGATTCTTCTTTTCTTTTTTATCAAGGTTTCTTTCTCAAAAAATATAAGTATGACAATTTTCTTTACTAATGAGTGAAGACCAGAATGGTTTAGGGAGGACCAAAATATATTAAGATAACACATAATTAGGAATTATTTATTATTATTAGAATTATTATTTGAGTGACTTATTATGTTGACGTGGCAAAAACATGTGATAAATAGAGATATAATGGCTGTAGATGGCACGGAGAAATAATAATAATAATAATAATAATAATAATATTAATAATAATAATAATAATAATACACAAAAAAATATCAATTTATTTCTTAACCAGTTTGCTTATTTACTTATTGCACCACGATAAAAAAAAAAAACGAAATAAATTATATACAATAAGACAAATAAAGACAAATAATTAAAAGAAAACCACCCAAGCAATACCACCAGTAGAACCTGCTGAAACACGTCCACCCACCATGACAAGACCCAAGAACACGAGGGGCATGAAAGCCTGACACTCATTATTGATACAACACGAGCGTTTTCATCTGAGGAATACGTTACATTGGGTTGGGTATGGTTTGGTTTGGTTTGGTTTGGTTATATTAAATTGGATAAGATTTGGTTTGGTTTACCTTATTGTGGTTAGGTTAGGTCAAGGTCATGTTAGATTAAGTTAGGTTAGGTCAGGTCAGGTGAGGTTAGGTTTGGTTAGGTTAGATTAGATTAAATTAGATTAGATTTGGTTAAGTTAGGTTTGGTTTATTTTCCTGTGGTTAGGTTAAGGTCAAGATCATATTAGGTGAGGTTAGGTTAGGTTAGGTTAGATTAAATTAGATTAGATTTGAGTAAGATTTCGTTTGGTTTACTTTATTGTGGTTAGATTAGGTCAAGGTCATATTAGGTTGTTAGGTGAGGTTAGGTGAGGTTAGGTGAGGTTAGATTGGATTGGATTTGGTTAGGTTAGATTTGGTTTGGCTTACTTTCCTGTGGTTAGGTTAGGTCAAGGTCATATTAGGTTAAGTTAGGTTAGGTCAAGTGAGGTTAGGCCAGGTTAGGTTAAGTTACGTTAGAATTAGATTTCACAGCAGACTCTTCACTATGCAGATCACGAATTGAAAAAAGTAGCATATTTTTAGCACCAACAAATAAATAATGTGTAAATATTAACGCTCATGTTATTTTCTTTACCCTGAAACTGATACCTTCATAAAACTAGCGCCCAGAGTTACAGGTAAGCACAGGTGAGATACTGGCGCTACAGGTAAGGCAGTACAGGTGACCGCCACACCCTCGTCACAGGCCACGTCACACCTGCCCACCTCTCTCATCCATCATGCTGCGACGTGTTATGTTGTTTATGCCGTGAATGATTGACGTGTGTGCGGCAGTTAGATGTCAGAGAGAGAGAGAGAGAGAGAGAGAGAGAGAGAGAGAGAGAGAGAGAGAGAGAGAGAGAGAGAGAGAGAGAGAGAGAGAGAGAGAGAGAGAGAGAGAGAGAGAGAAACTATTTGTACTATTTTTCTTGTTTTTTTTTTGTTTCTTCCTTTTATTGGTTTGTCATCTTTGTTTTACTTTTTACTGCTTATCAATCTTACTGTCTATTTTTTCTTCGTTTTGTGGTTTATCAATCTTGCTTTACCCTTTTTTTTCATTACTTGTCGATACTCTCTCTCTCTCTCTCTCTCTCTCTCTCTCTCTCTCTCTCTCTCTCATACTTTATCTTATCTTCCTCCTCAATTATATTCACATAACGCGCTTTAAAGACGAGGAGGAGGAGGAGGAGGAGGAGGAGGAAGAAAAGAAGAAAATAATTTTGGATAATAAGATAAACACGAAAGAAAATAAAAAAGTACTCTCTCTCTCTCTCTCTCTCTCTCTCTCTCTCTCTCTCTCTCTCTCTCTCTCTCTCTCTCTCACACACACACACACACACACACACCTATCTCCCCTATCTACAGCTAATGTACCTTATCACCCTCACCGCCACGGCTCTCCCTCACCCTCTCCCTCACCCTTACGCTTCCTCACCATTCCTATCACCCCTACACCCCTCATCACCTCCCTTATCATCAGAATCCCTCCCTGACGCCCCGAGCCTCACCCTGATCCATCCTGATTTTAATTGGAACTAAGCAAAAGGGTGGGATTTAACTCTCTCTCTCTCTCTCTCTCTCTCTCTCTCTCTCTCTCTCTCTCTCTCTCTCTCTCTCTCTCTCTCTCTCTCGTACGTATGTGTTCGTATCTTAACCTTATTTTGGAGGAGGAGGAGGAGGAGGAGGAGGAGGAGGAGGAGGAGGAGGAGGAGGAGGAGGAGGAGGAGGAGGAGGAGGAGGAGGCACAGAAACGGACAGGGTGAGAAAGATGTCACATTAGAAGAGGAAGATGAGGAAAGGAAGAAGGAGGAGGAGGAGGAGGAAGAGGAGGAGGAGGAGGAGGAGGAGGAGGAGGAGGAGGAGGAGGAGGAGGAGGAGGAGGAGGAGAAGAAAGAGAAAAATGAAGACGCAACACAGAGAACAAAGAAGACATCGGATGAAGAGCAGGAGGAGGAGGAGGAGGAGGAGGAGGAGGAGGAGGAGGAGGAGGAGGAGGAGGAGGAGGAGGAGGAAAGGAGGAGGAGGAGGAGGAGGAAGAGGAGGACACGCACATCCACTACAGCACACACCTTTAATCTCCTTTACCTCTGCTACACACCTGCTGGGAACAACACACACACACACACACACACACACACACACACACACACACACACACACACACACACACACACACACACACACACACACACACCTGAGATTACCTGCATTTATCTGTACCTGTGTAAATCACCTTGATAATCCCACACCAGTAAACGCCACGAATCTCTTTCCAGACCCCCTTTTCCTCCTCCCCAGTTCTAATCCCCGTCTTATTTTTCTCTTCTCAACCAGGCGATCCAAATTTTAATCTCTCTCTCTCTCTCTCTCTCTCTCTCTCTCTCTCTCTCTCTCTCTCTCTCTCTCTTACTGATCCCAATCTTAATCCTAATCTTATGCTAATCTTTAATATAATCTTTCTCTTGGTTATTTTCACTTTTCCTTCCTCTTTTATATACAAGCCAACCATTACCCTCCTCCTCCTCCTCCTCCTCCTCCTCCTCCTCCTCCTCCTCCTCCTCTTCCTCCTAATCCCCACAGTCACGGTTCTGGTCCCCTTCCCTTCCCAATCCCCACGAGGTTCTCTCCAACACGCGCGGGGAGGATTACGAGATGAAGGGAGAGATGGAAGGAAGAGTTAAGGAGGCAAGGAGGGAAAGGAGAGAAGTTTATCGTTGTGTGTTTACTTCTCACTGATAATTTTTTTTTTTTTTTTTTTGTGTGTGTGTGTGTGTTTGTGGTGGTGGTGGTGGTAGTAGTAGTAGTAGTAGTAGTATAGTCGTTGTTGTTATTTTCGTGATGTATTATCTATCAATCAATCTATCTATCTTTTTTATCTACTTTTTACTTGTTCATTAATTAATTTTCATTCACATTTTAATTTGCAAACTGTAACACTGGTATCATAACAGGCTTTTCCCCCATCTCTCTCTCTCTCTCTCTCTCTCTCTCTCTCTCTCTCTCTCTCTCTCTCTCTCTCTCTCTCTCTGACATGAAGGGCGCATGACAAACCAAACAAGCCAGACAGATTTAAAGCACCATATCACTGCCGCCAGTCAAGCACAAATGTTACACGTGCTTGCTATCTGCACCACCGTCACCCCCAGCACTGACAAGCAGAAGGGAAGCGGCAAAAGTGATAGCAGGCACGCCATCCTTTCCCTCCCGCGGCAGCTTCCCTCCACATCCCTTTGTTTGGTTTTCCCTTGAGTTTTGCTTCTTCGTACTTAATTCTGAAAAAAAAAAACTTTGGCACCACACATACACTACTTTCAAAAGGCTCTAGTTGAAGTAGCAGTAGTTCTTAAGGGTGCTTTTACGGTTCTACTGACAGATTAACAAGATTTCTACACTACTACCGGGAGAAACACTCTTGAAAACCCGGTCTATCATCTCTAAGGCCTCTGGAAATAATCGTGGTGAGAGTGAAGCGTTTCAAAATACAGGCATTCGTCTTGCAAACTTCCAAAACGCCTTGCTCTCTCACCACGGCTATTTTCAAACCACAGAGATGACTTGCCGGGTTCTCAAGAGTGTTTTTCCTGCTGACAATGTAGAAATCTTGTTAATTTGTCATTGGAAGTATAAAAACACACTCAAAAACTCGCTTAACTTCAACTACAGCCTCTTGAAAGTTGTAAAGGCGCGGCGCAGTGTTTCAGAATACTGGTCTAACACTCATGCATGTAATCTCGTTTTCTTTACCTGTTTTGTTTTTTGTTTTGTTTTGTTTTGTTTTGTTTTCCTCTAGTTTTTCTTACTTTCTTGTCTCTCACTTTCTTTTTTTTCATTAGATTTTTTTTTTCTTCCACTGGTTTTCAATTTTACTCTCTCTCTCTCTCTCTCTCTCTCTCTCTCTCTCTCTCTCTCTCTCTCTCTCTCTCTCTCTCTCTCTCTGCTACATTCCTACGTTCCTTCCTCTCATCTTTTTCGTTGTTCATAATCTTTTCACATCTTTTCTTCAGCCTTTAGATCTCTTCTCATTTTTTTCTCTTCGCTCGCAATCTCTTCCTCTTTTCTTCCTTTTCCAACTTCTCTCCTCTCACTCTTCTTCTTTTGTATCTCTCCCCTCATCTATAACTTCTCTGTTCACAATTCCCTCACTTTTTCTTCCTTTTAGACTTATTCTCTTTATTATTTCTTTTCACTCTTACCCTCCTTTCAAAACTTCTCTCCTCTCACTTCTCCTTCCTTTGTATTTATCCTCTCACCTCTCACTCTTCTTCTCCTCCTCCCTTCTATCCTTCTTTTCCCTCCAACAGTTTTCTCTCACTACAGTCTTGTCTCTCAATCTCAAGAATTTGTTTAATTTCCATGTATTTTTATTTGTTACTTTATACATTTCAAAATCCAGACCAAATGATGTTTTTTTTTTAAGTTTATCCACCTCTTCTTTATTTTATGATTTTATTTATTTGTTTGTTTGTTTATATTTAGTACGTATTTAGTCTCTCTCTCTCTCTCTCTCTCTCTCTCTCTCTCTCTCTCTCTCTCTCTCTCTCTCTCTCTCTCTCTCTCTCTCTCTCTCTCTCTAAAGACGCACGTAAGAAAAAAAATATGAAAATGAAAAATGAAAGAAATAACAGGAGACGGAAAAAAATGAAAGGAGAAATATAGACTCTCTCTCTCTCTCTCTCTCTCTCTCTCTCTCTCTCTCTCTCTCTCTCTCTCTCTCTCTCTCTCTCTCTCTCTCTCTCTCTAGATCTACAGAGAATTTAAAAACACACGTAAAGAGAAGAAAATATCATGACAGAAAAAAAAAATCAAGAAAAGGGAGAACTAAGAAAAAGATAAGAAAAAAGAAATATAGACAAATTAACCCTACCCCCTTTCTTTCTCTCTCTCTCTCTCTCTCTCTCTCTCTCTCTCTCTCTCTCTCTCTCTCTCTCTCTCTCTCTCTCTCTCTCTCTCACGCCTATTCACATCAGACCTTGTAGCGAGAGTCACCAGTCATCTCCCTGCCTTTCATCTCACCGCCGTCTAGTCTTCTCTTTCTCCCGGCGCCCCTCCCACACATGCAGGAGTGTTCAAGAGTATTAGCAGACTCACAGACGCAGTGTTGTAGACAGCCCTTGATAATGCAGACATTTCCTTAGGCGCTGGGTCAACACGAGGAGAATTAGAGGGAAGGTCATCATGTTTAATTAGTGACGTTGTTGGTTTGTTTCATTTTTTTCTTTTTTTTTTTTTAGTTTGTTAGTTGGGTTGGGTTAGGTTAGGTTAGGTTAGGTTAGGTTAGGTTAAGTTTGGATAGGTTAGGTTAGGTTAGGTTAGGTTAAGTTAGGTTAGAGTAGGTTAGGTTAGGTTATGTTATGTTAGGTTAAGTTAAAATAGGTTAGGTTAGGATAGGTTAAGTTAGGTTAGGTAAGTTAGGTTAGAGTAGGTTAGGTTAGGTTATGTTATGTTAGGTTAAGTTAAAATAGGTTAGGTTAGGATAGGTTAAGTTAGGTTAGGTAAGTTAGGTTAGAGTAGGTTAGGTTAGGTTATGTTATGTTAGGTTAAGTTAAAATAGGTTAGGTTAGGATAGGTTAAGTTAGGTTAGGTAAGTTAGGTTAGGGTAGGTTAGGTTAGGTTATGTTAGGTTAAGTTAAAATTGGTTAGGTTAGGATAGGTTAAGTTAGGTTAGGTAAGTTAGGTTAGGTTAGGTTATGTTAGGTTAGGTTAAGTTAAAATAGGTTAGGTTAGGATAGGTTAAGTTAGGTTAGGTAAGTTAGGTTAGGGTAGGTTAGGTTAGGTTATGTTAGGTTAAGTTAAAATAGGTTAGGTTAGGATAGGTTAAGTTAAGTTAGGTAAGTTAGGTTAGGTTAGGTTATGTTAGGTTAGGTTAAGTTAAAATAGGTTAGGTTAGGAAAGGTTAAGTTAGGTTAGGTAAGTTAGGTTAGAGTAGGTTAGGTTAGGTTAGGTAAGTTAGGTTAAGTTAGGTTAGGTTAAGTTAGGTTAGGTAAGTTAGGTTGGGTTAGGTTAGGTACAAAGTTTGTTTCTTTGTTTTGTTTGTTATTTATTGACTTAATTAATTAATCGCTTGGACCGACAATTAGCTAGTTAATTAGACAGATAGACAGACAGACAGACAAACAGACGGACAGACAGACACAGATAGATATGAAGATGGACACAGTCAACCACACATAGAATAGATACATAGATTATACATACGTAGATAGACAGATAGATAGACAAACAGACAGACAGTCACATAGATAAACTGATAGACAAACAGACAGACAGTCACATAGGTAAACTGATAGACAAATAGACAGTCACATAGGTAAACTGATAGACAAATAGACAGTCACATAGGTAAACTGATAGACAAATAGACAGACAGATAGATACGTAGGATAGTCAGTGAGTTAGATCGCTATTTAAAAAGTTTGTAATAGCTGTTATTTTATTTTAGTTCAGTGTAGTGCGAGAGAGAGAGAGAGAGAGAGAGAGAGAGAGAGAGAGAGAGAGAGAGAGAGAGAGAGAGAGAGAGAGAGAGAGAGA
>NC_087169.1:12611141-12613641 GCF_035594125.1 Scylla paramamosain
CTCCCATCAACATCACAGTTTTCCTTGTTTCCTCTCTCACATTTTAGTTTCTCATTTCCTATCTAACCCATCAACTAAAAAATTCCCAGCCTCTTTTTTCCTTTCCTACATCAGCACTACAATTATTTCCTTCTTTCTCCTATACAACTGTTCCCTTTTCCCTCCCATGAATATGGCAATTGCCTCTTTCCCCCTCTCACAGTTTCCCTTCCTATTCCCCCTATCAACCTCATCTTGTTCAGTGTTCCCCTTATCATCACAATTTTTCCTTTTTTTTTTCACATAGATGTTTTGTTTGTCTTTTTTACAGAGGTGAATTAAAGGGATGTTTTGTGAATGACATTTTACAGAGCTGAATTAATTAAAAGTACCTATATATATCCATTAAGAGATATATCTACCTGTAACTCTAATTACCTTCCTTTATATGCATAATACATACACTTAGTTATAACCTCTACCTTCCTGTATACATATAATACACACACCTGCCTATAACTTTGCCTACCTTTCTGTATACACATAATACAAATACACAAAGCATTCATTACCTTCCTTACACAAAAATACACACACACACACACACACACACACACACACACACACACACACACACACACACACACGGTATCATTAGCTCTCTCATTGTAATATTAAAAGAACCAACATTTAAAGCTCGACTGAATCCTACAAAAATATAAATAGGTAAATAACTGACACATACAACCAGCTATAAATATACTAACTTAGTGGTATCACCTTTAATACATATCTTCTGTATCTTTAGTGGTATCTTTAGTGGTACAATCTTTAATAATATTCAAACCACATAACCTTGTATATTTAACTATCTTTTAATTGTATCTTAAACTCTGCAGTCTTTAACATCACTCTATAATATCACAACTCTATTACCCTATATTTAACTGTATCTTAAACTGTACCTTCTATATATGTAACTTTTCAATATCTAACTCAAATTACACAACTTCAAAAACTGTATTTTGTATCCTTAACCATATCTTCTGTACCTTTAACTCCTCCCTCTGAGTCTTTAACTGTCTAATCTTTAATACCACCCAAACTAATACATATATCCCAGGCAGCACCTCGCAGGTCACAGATGCTGCACTGATTAATTGCATATCCCACCTGAGTGATGGCCCAATCAACACCTGTGATCATTCCAAACAGGTGAGAATGAGGTTGCAGCACCATCACCTGGAGACTCGCTAATCTATGGTGACACAGCAACACAGGAGGCATCTTTGAGAGGTGGCTTGTTTTAGTAAGACAGAGGCTTACAAACACAATTATTATTAACACAGGAACCTTACAAACTTGCCTTTTTTTTTTTTGTATTTTCATTATAGGATGCTTAGAAACATGGCTTTTGTGACACTGTAAGCTTAGAAATGTGGCTTTTGTGACACTGTAAGCTTAGAAATGTGGCTTTTGTGACACTGTAAGCTTAGAAATGTGGCTTTTGTGACACTGTAAGCTTAGAAATGATGGCTTTTGTGACACTGTAATGCTTAGAAACATGGCTTTTGTGACACTGTAAGCTTAGAAACATGACTTTTGTGACACTGTAAGCTTAGAAATGTGGCTTTTGTGACACTATAAGCTTAGAAATATGGCTTTTGTGACACTGTAAGCTTAGAAATGTGGCTTTTGTGACACTGTAAGCTTAGAAACATGACTTTTGTGACACTGTAAGCTTAGAAACATGGCTTTTGTGACACTGTAAGCTTAGAAACATGGCTTTTGTGACACTGTAAGCTTAGAAATGTGGCTTTTTTGTGACACTGTAAGCTTAGAAATGAGATTTTTGTGACACTGAAAGCTTAGAAATGTTGCTTTTTTGTAACAGGATGCTTAGAAACATGACTTTTTGTGACAGGAAGCTTTGAAACAAGACCTTTTTGTCTTCTTTTAGTATCAGCAAACTTTAAAAAAAATATGGCCTCTTTAATGATACAGGTGGAGGATTGCAAACTTTTTTTAAGTAGCACAGTATAATTAGAAATGAGGCCCATTTAAAAATCCAAGATTTTTATTTACTTATTTTATTTTACTTTATTATTGTCTAATTCTTTATAGTTCATATCTCAGGAAGGGGACAAAAATACAGTAGTAGTGAAGAAGAGGTGTAAAGAAGCAGTCCTCTCCTCACAACTATCCTAACCAGAACAAGATAAAAGGTAATGAATTCAGGCAAGGGGTGAGACTGAAGCGCACACACACACACACACACACACACACACACACACACACACTAATATTAAAGCAAACTGGAATGACAACTTTATAAACCGCTATCCAGCGTGATAGAAAGTAGGTAATAAACATCAGTAACTGCACCACACACACACACACACACACACACACTAAACTTGCTCCATTTTCTCTCTCTCCTCTCTCTCTCTCTTCTCTCTCTCTCTCTCTCTCTCTCTCTCTCTCCTCTCTCTCTCTCTCTCTCTCTCTCTCTCTCACACTC
>NC_087169.1:12621141-12688641 GCF_035594125.1 Scylla paramamosain
TAAGTCAGGAAACCTGCATGTCATGTCCGGCGTAGCTCACCTGAGATAAGTGTTCCTTCCAGGGAAAGCCTTGGAATGTCAGCGGGGCTTTGCAACGCCCTGGTCACCGAGGCGCGGCCCTCTAATCAGTGCAACACTTCCCGTCCTGCAGGCATTGTGTGGTCACGTGGAAATATTTGTTCAAATTTACCAGTGGGAATTAATAATCTGCTTTCAATGTATGGTAGTTTCAAGAGTGTCACATTAGCTCCCATCCCATGACGAGTGTTCATTAAAATAATTCGTAATTTGAGACAAGTTTTCCTGTTATTAGTTTTATCTGCATTATGTCGTGTCAGTCATCCGGTGGTGATGAAAGAGGATTCACTTGGAGCATAGGGTTACATTAACTTGCGTCAATGCAACTTTTATCAAATTAATTCTAAAATTTCTTAAATTCCCTCATGCTGTATCCTTGAAACGTCTGTTTCACATGAGTTAATCATGTAATAGCCATGTTCCTGATTATACTGAAGGTTGTTATACAGGAACAGAATAGACACAATCAAATCAAGCATCAAGTTGTCAGTAGTTTCCTGGTACTGATAAACCAGCTCCACTTGTTCTTAGACTGAGACCATGGGTGTCAACACTAATGTGTCATGTCAGTGTTACCAAATAGTAGTCACCAGTGAATCAATGAGTCAGAATTACCTCTGGGAATCTGATATGTGGGTGACATTAGGAACAAAGGATCACATGAAGATCAGACACCCAGACTACTTTTGGTGTGGGATTAGGTCAGTTTAGTTCAGTTTATGTTATGATAGGTGAGGTAATTTTAAATCAATTATCAAACAGCCAAAATATTTCTAGAATAGCAGATTTATGCAATCCATAGATGGTAAGAAAGCAAAGAGAGATAATTAAGAAATATGGAAATTTTATACTGAAACTCAAGCAAAAATATGATTGTACCATATACTTTTGTTTCAATTTATATGTCTTACTCCTACTTCAGGCTTAGTTTCTCTACATCCATTCTCACTTTTTTTTTTATTTCTCCCAACACAATTGTTGAGCAATTATTAAAAAGAAAATTTAACTTTGACAGGAACAATCTAAACTCAGAAGCTCCATAGATGAAAGGTGCATAATTAGAAATACTACTACTACTACTACTACTACTACTACTACTACTACTAATAATAATAATAATAATAATAATAATAATAATAGTAATATTAAAACAATAAAATGACAGATGAAATGCCTGTTGGTAACTGTGTAATGACTAATGAGGCCTTTGCAGATGGAGTAAGATTGATAAGTGACTTGATAAGCACATGCATTAAACAGAGCATCCCTAGGGCAAATTACTGAATGCATTTTAGAGGAAGGGTGAAGTGTAAGTGTGCATAACAAATACAGGCCTGAAATTATTAAACCCAGGTATAGGAGGAGTGCTAGAAGAGTGTGAATGAGATGAGGGTGACATTGAACACATTGCACAACTCATGCATTATTGATAATCATCCAGCTCTGAGATGAGTGCTAAGAGTTTCTCTCTCTCTCTCTCTCTCTCTCTCTCTCTCTCTCTCTCTCTCTCTCTCTCTCTCTCTCTCTCTCTCTCTCTCTCTCTCTCTCTCTCTGTGATATGGAGACTTTTGTGCTTAAAGATATGATCTGATAGCTATTAAGGTTGTAAGAATGGCTAGCACAGGTAATAATAATGTAGCTGACAAGTAGTTGAAACATTTTTGAGTAAATGTCATGGATAGTTAAATTGGTGATAAATGTGGGTGTACATCAAGGGTTGGTGCTGAGTCCCATACTTTTTATAACAGTACACAAAGTATTGTCATGCCACTGGAGAGCCACTGGGGATATGTTGATGGTGTGGTGCTGATGATCAATAGTGTGAATGACAAATGAAAAGAAAATTAAATCCAGAAGTTTTAAGAGTGAATGTGAGCAGAAGTAAGATGGTGACAGGTGGCAGGGAAGGACACTCAGCCAGGGCCAAGGAATTCTGCCAGGCCTGATGTAATACTATACAGGAGTGGTGAGGGCTGTAATTCCACCCAATGTAAAGCGCCTGGGTTCAAGAAGTGTATTGCTGTAATGGGCAGCTTGAGTAAAGCAATGGAAACCAAGTGATTGAGTGAAGTATGGACTTTATTTATACAAGAATTGAATCTGTAGTAGAATAACAGATCTTGTTACCTGGGAGTAGTGATTGCTACAGGGGGTGAAGTAGATACCTCTAAGATAAGAGTTCAGAATAGATGGAAGAAGTTCAGGTGATTGATAGCTCAGTCAACAATAAGGAGGCTTTCACAGCATCTGGAAAAAATAAATAAGTAAAATAAAAAATAAAAAAATAATTATATAAATGTGTGAGAGGTGCAGTTATTTGTGGTAGTGAACACTGGACCATAAGACTAGGAACACCAAGAGATGGAAGTGTGGTGGACAGAGCAAGGTGAGGTAGATATGCAACACTGCCCTGAAGGATTGTGTAACAAGTGAGGAGGTGAGAGACTTGAGATGAAGTGATAAGAGTGGGAGGAGGAAGATTGCATTAGTTTTGCCGTAAAAGGGTTTAAGAATGACAACTGGCTGAAATGTGGTAAACATCCTGTTGTGGAAAGTGTACAAATAGCATATCATGGAGGCAAACCAAAAGAAAACATCAGATGAGCTCCTAAAATCTTAAAAGGGAAAGATTTGATATACAAGTTGCACCAAACTATACAACATGACAAGGATGTAAATGAAAACTATGACACCAGAACAGTTTATTTCTTGTGAGTCTTGGAAGGTCAGGCCATGATGTTTTGTTGTTTAAATTGTCACCAATCCCATAATCAAGCACACACCAAGTGATGCAGTGCTGTACCATATGAACACTGCATTTCACTGGAGATTGTGAGTTTGTCCATGATCTCTTTCTTTTATCTTTATTAGATAGCTATTTCTAGGAGCCCCTATCCCCTTACTCTGAGAATTATAGGCAATTTTGTAATCATTGCGAAGTTATGCCTGGTATGTTCTGATATAGTATAATGGGAAGACTGTCCTCCTTGAACAGACTTAGCAGATCAGTCAGTCAGTCTGGTCAAGTGAAGACAGGATCCATTTTAGTCACTTTGCTAGCATTTGTCTACATTCTTTAGTCATTTGTTGTTAGTAGATGACTGTCAATGCATTGCAAGTTGACAGGTTGGCTTGTGACAAGATCAGATTAACTCATATGTATTCTTGTCTCTGCTGCCCAGTGCTCCTTGAAGAAAATTATAAAATTCATGTGAAGAAAAACACATACCTTCATCCACAGTATGCTTGGTAAACACAACCAATTTGTTTCCAGTCACTCAGCCACTGAATCGGTCAACCATGTTTTCTGTTAAAAAAAATAACCATACTATCTAATCAAGGTGCAGACATCATTCCCAGGAAGCTTTTCAGCTCTGCATTATCATGTGTGTGTGTTATAATGAGGGCACCAACACAGAAAAAGACATGTGGTGCATAATCTCAATCATGTAAATCTCCACCCACATAACCCTTACTTCAACTGGCACATATTTTATCTCATCAGCAAGTCCACAGACAACCCATCATTCCCATTGGCCTGAAGAATTGTATATGTGTTGACTGACTGACTGACTGACTGATCAATTATTGGCAACACAACAGGGTCATATGGCCATCACTTCTCACTGATACTGCATGATACATCTCACTAGCATCCTCTGAGTTACCCATAATACAGTAGTAGTAGTTTCTCTCTCTCTCTCTCTCTCTCTCTCTCTCTCTCTCTCTCTCTCTCTCTCTCTCTCTCTCTCTCTCTCTCTCTCTCTCTCTCTCTCTCTCTCTCTCTCTCTCTCTCTCTCTCTCTCTCTCTCTCTCTCTCTCTCTCTCCTGACACATTTGCAGACATCCCGCAAAATAAATCTTTTTTACTTTTTCTCTTTCAGTTCTAGCCATTGGATTTTAATATGCATTAGCTATTGATGTACAGGAGACAACTATGAGTGAGTCTTACAAAGGAGGTAGAAGGAAGCAGTAAATAAAGATGATACAAACTCCTAGACATTGATTATGGTAAATGGATAGTGTAGATCATACAGGAGTTGAGGACTGTTGGAATATTGGTGCATTGTTATTTATTACTGAACTCCTTATGATATTCCAATATTTTCAATAGTGATCCCTTGGGATTTTTTCATTACATCTATTCATTTATTAATTTGTGATAAAATTCAGTTGTGATGTCTTGGAAATATTTGATAACGTCTAATTGATTTATTTGTGCATTTTATCCTAACATGTATACATATTGGAACTAATATAACTTTTAGTTCAAGTGTTAACCAAACCCTCACCATCAGAAGGCTTATTAATGACATTTTTGTATGGTAAAAAAATGTGGCCATTTTTAATAATAAATAATAATAACATTGAAGCAATAAATCACGTGCTCACCAAGACTGTTTGAATGTTATGGACATTAATACAGCATACAAGTTATCATGCTTCTAACACGTGCCCTCTGTCACACGGGATAACCTGCTCTCACAGCAAGTAGTGGACATCCAAGGCAAGATAGAGGTCAACACCTTAACAGGACAACACGACATGACTGTCTTCAATCTGTTTAAACCTTTACTACACATTTCACTGCCAAGCTTCTTCTGCCCCTTGTTTTCTTTAGCTTGGATTCAGATGTGCCTGTAGTGTTCATACTGAGTGTTTTATACCAACTTCCTGATACCAAGGTAGTGTGTGTCCCTGGCTTGGTGAGTGTCTGGCCAAGAGGCAGGAGACCCTCCCTGGCAAAGGCATCCTAGGAGAGGGTGTTTGTTACTCAACTTCTCAATGTGCATCATGATTCCTTGTTGAACCCTTCTAATTTTTTCAGTGGGAGGCTGCATATTTGTGGTGAAGAAAATGCCCCCCTTTGAACGGGGCATGTTTTGCAATGACAAGTCAATAAGCTACCCCTTTACCGATCACGAGACCATATCAGACGCTGTACTCCTGACTTTTGGGGTGGCCATGCCCGTGGTCCTGGTAAGTTGGGAAGACATTCCTCACTTGATCCAACATCAGGCTCATCCTGGCTTTGGATGTTTTTGGGTAAATTAGTCAGTGAGTCAGCAACTGTGTCACTGGTATCATCACCCGGTAGTGTTGTGCCTCCTAGCCGGTCATGCCTGTTGAGTGACACCTTTTGGAGGGTGCAGGGAAGGGCTGGTGCCTCTGTCTGCCCCAAACACTGCCCCTTTCCTCCTGGCCCTAGACTGTGTTGGCACTGCCTGCAACACTCCCACCACTCCACATCCCACATCCACTGCCGTTCCTTCCCAGTAATAATCATTCCAAACCCTGGCTTTTTGTTAATTTTATTTTTTCATTCTGTAAACACAAAATTAAATGTGTAGATAATACATTCCACATCTTAATCATGTGTTGTACCTATTTGTATGTTTTGTCAAAGTGGTCCAAGAGTTTTTAATGTAAATAATGTTTTTATTAAAGTACAAGGGAAAGCTTTGTTTAATATGCTATATGCATATGTTTATGCTTGTGAGCATGTGATAAAGGTGCTGCTGCTGTGTGTCAGAATAATGTCATTGAATATTGTGTTGGTTTAAAGTGTGGAGTGCTGAGATTGGACCTTAGGTTGTCTGCTAACAGTCCACAGCTTCTCCTCTCTGATTTCATTAAATGAAGACAGTGAAGTGGCATCTTGCAGGGTGCTGTGTCATGAATTAGCTATTATTTAAGGTGAGAGCACTGGTTGCCAGCTCTACCACAGGTTGATTAATAAATTAAGGAATTCAATCTTCAACACAAATAATTATGTAGTGAATATTTTACATATATCCAGTAACTTTAAAAATTATCAATTTGATGTCTTTTACATAGGCAAAAGTTATTTTGTGTTAAATCTTTGAACCAAATGCCTTTGTTACCATTTGGAATCTGTAGTTTTCTTAATTTCAGTATTTTCTACCTCTCAGAATTGAGATATCATGAGTTTAATGGAAAGCTGACCAGTCTTTATCTTTTAAATCATCACAACTTGATTCCTTTCACATTACACCTAATATCCTCGCATATACAATTTTCCTACCATGCATTGCCAGATAGTTTCTTGGAGTTCCAGTCATATGACATCCATAAATCCCTTTAGATTCTGTACTCATCATGATGCCATAAGACCTGACAACTGTAAACAGCCATGTGTCAGATAAGGATGAGGTGTGACAATGCTGTGAGTGGTGAGTGTGAGATGCATGGCTCTTGAGTGGTGCCAACAGTCCTAATGGTCAGGTATCAACAGGTGTGAGGCTAGGTGTGACAACCACGGCCTCCCAGGTAATTGCACTTGACCTGGGAGTCATCCTTACCACTTAACCTGTAGCCTGGGACTGCTAAATTTCCTTCCGTCACCCTGTGGTTGCCCACTAATTGACGAAGCATGTCTTTATAACTACTTTCTGGTATGCCATTAACTCTGATACCTGTATTTTTACCCGGACCTTTGGTATGCGTAAGGAAACAAGGCCATTATTCTGTGCCTCCTGCTTAATCTGCAAGTCACAAGTAGGTCTTCCCAGCTTCACCACACCAAGGGAGGAACACACAGACAATGGCAGCAAGGTGGAGCGTCAAAGTGGGTGCTTACAGGACTTGTTTTTCCTCATCATCTCCTCCATCTCTCTTTTACTGTGAACACCACTTGAGATTCTTGTGACATGGCATCATCACTGTATGTCGGTGCTCTTAATATGCTTTTATCTCAAACTTACATCATCTAATAGGTGTTCATTATCGGACTTTCTGCTTCTACTTTAAATTCAGTGTTTACTTGTGGTATTCAGATTAGTTATCGTTAAATCCTTCCCCTTCAGTTATTTAGTTTTATTTATATTATATTTGAGTATTAATTACCAGTAGAAGTGAGAGTATGAAGAAGAAAGAACAAGAGAAAAGGAATCAGTTTAAATTTTAATAATGGGAAATAAAAGATTGAAAGAAAGAATACAGAATTATGAACAGCTGTTTGAATTTTAGCAAAAAGAAATGAGAGTATAAAGAGGAAGAATTAAAAGGAATGAAATATGTTAAAGTAACTTAGATTTTGATACTCAAGTTAGTATAGTGTCTTAAGTTGGCATACGTGGATTGTTCTGGTGTTAGAGGTCACTGAATTGATGGAGAAAAGTGCCTAACTTTATACGCACACCAGCCAGCCAAATGACTTTAGCTTTCTTGGTCCAGTACACATTCATCCTCAGACAGTTTGGAAAAGGTGCATTAATCCAAGGTCCTAATCCACAGAATGCTGTTTGCCAATTATTTATACTTTCTTTAACATATACTAGCTACAGAGTTGCCCACATCAACACCATCCCATCCAGCATAGGCTGTAGTGTTCTTTTTTGTAAATCCCTTGTGTTATGGTTACTTTTTAACTTTTTAATTACCTTCCCTGTGATGCCCATTTGGCCAAGAGAGTGATAGGTCGTAGATGCTTCCATGAGTTGGTACACAGGTACACCAGTAGCCTAATTATGACTCCTTTTTTGGAAGTAGGTAATGGCAGCAAGGAAAACACAGACACATGGAATCCTGCTTCTTCCATCACTAGTCTCCTTTTGTGATGTGCCATCTCTCTCCCGCTGCTGCTGCTGCTGTTGATGATGATGCTGCTCCTGTGGTTGATGTTGGAAGTCAGGAGGGTCTCTCATGACCCTGCCACTAACACCATGGCTTCACTGTAGCCAAGAGGA
Organism: Scylla paramamosain; assembly: GCF_035594125.1. NCBI lineage: Eukaryota > Metazoa > Arthropoda > Malacostraca > Decapoda > Portunidae > Scylla > Scylla paramamosain. The sequence goes on from NC_087169.1 coordinate 12,628,929, forward strand.
GCCTCAGAGTGGAGCTCAGTGCCCAGTGGTTACCCTTCTCCATCCATTCCCTCCCACACCATCACCAACCATCCCTAGGCGAACCAAGGGTCGGGGGGTGCAGCCTGCATGCTGTGGTTGCCCCCCCGGAATGCAACCCCCTCGCCACTGCCTCCTCACTCATTTTTTGCCCCCACTGTCCCTCTTGTTTTCCAGTGGCCATCCCTATCCTTCTGTTCTTTCTGTTGGGCCAACCAGTAGAGCGCGGGTTTCACTGTGACGACGAAAGCCTGCGTTACCCTTATAAGGACTCCACAGTGTCCACTGGGGTCCTGTATGCGGTGGGCACATTACTGCCAGTTACAGCGGTAAGTTGGGCCAGCGGTGGACTCCCTCTCAGGCCACTCTCCTCCACCCAGCCCTGTCCTCACATCCTTTCCAACTCTCTCAATCCCCAGCCCTATCACTTTACACCACCACCATTACAAGCACCACACCTGCACTCTTATCAAATCTGTATGTGTTACTGCATGTTATAGAAGACAATCAGAGCTGAAGTATCTTTAAGGGAAGATAATGAATGATCTAGCTCAGAACAAGGTAACTGGGTCTTTTCTTGTTGGTGACGGTATTGTGCTGAGTATGAATCAGTAGAAGGAAATGTTATGCATCCATCTAGTTTATGTGATAGAGGAGAGGGGGACAGATTTGAATATAACAATTATTTATCTCTCAACAAGTAGATGGCTGCCATGATCTCTGTACACTAAGTAATCCTTCAGATTATTGGAGAATGACAACAAGATAAAGACTGAACCACCTTTCAGATGCAGTGACCAGAGGCAAGCTACTTACACAGCACTTGTTATATAGACACCACAATGGAGTTAAACAAAAGTATCATGTAGTACCATGGTTAACAGTACAGCAAACAACATATATAAAATAGTGAGTGTGGAGTTACTTATATCAAACATGCCTCAGTCACAATAAACTGCAACACGTCTTTATGTTGAAAGTATCCATCAATGATTATCATGGACTGAACTTGTCATTCCAGTTCACAAATTCTTAAAGTGATTGCTGCATTTCTGCAATTCATTACAATGGCAGCATGTCTTTTTTTTTTTTTTTTTTTTTTTTTTTTTTTTTTTCCCTCTCTCTCCACAACCTACACCATGGAATAAACAATGAACACTTGGTGCACATCCCCTCACCCAATCCTTCCTTCCTCCACAACCACCACATCCCTTCCAATCACTTCCACCAGTACCATCACGTTATCTCCTCACTTCCCCACACACTCACACCTTAATGCCCTGAATTAGCTTGGCACTGGAAGATGGTAATTTAAATGCATATTTCTCTTTGCACCTTCATCCTTATTCCAGAACTTGACATGATAAATGCCAGTCATCCCAAGGTAACCAGACAACCATTTAATCAAAGTCCAAAGACCTGAGTGGCAAGTATGACAGTCTCGGTGGATAAAACGTAGCCTTCATGAGAGTTCTGGAGACAAAGCAATGGGGTTGGTGGGGCGAGCACACTGTTGCCCATCACACCACACTAACAATAATGTCACTGCATGACAGACACCACAGGTACCACTAAGACGAGAGATAAAGCAGGTGCCCCACAGTGCTTCTAGACAATGTTGAGTGAAGGGCTGTAGTTAGTAGTGGGACCTGTCATGTTCTTGCTGAGATGATCCTGTGGTGTGTGGTGGTGCAGGAGATGCAGTGCACCACCTGCTTGGTCCCCATGAGGGCCCTAACTCTCCAAAGACAAGCTGGGAGGGAGGCCACTCACTCTCACCCTGCCACTGCTGCCCCTGTAGTGCCAGACCTTGTAGAAAGTGCATGTGTACATATGTTTACACATTATGTATATATATATATTTCCAAGGTTGTAGCCTTCTAGAATGCTTTGGTGTTGGTGTCATTCATGATGTTGGAAAAGACTCAAGGCTTATACTGACACCAAACTACAATGAGTTTTCATATATATAATGTGTACATATTTATAACCACCTCCCAAATTAAAGCACGAACACCTCTTTCAAAATCATAACCAAGCATGTTAGAGCATCTTCAAGGACAGTTTCCAATTCAGTCATTCTCAACATTTATGCCAAATATTGTTGCTATTAGCAAATGAGAAATTAATGTTAAGTATGAACTTCATTCTGCAAATCAACTCACAGCTAAGGACATGAATTTTACAAAAACCTAAAGCCTGTTCAGTATATTCTTACTTGTGCTGACAGTTGTCAGCTCATGCACAATAACTGATAAACAATTTTTATCTTGAAATAAGAGGTTAAGTTAATGAAATAAAATTTTGATAATATTCATAACTGTTAAAGCTCATGCAGCATAAAACGTTGATATTTAGCTAGTATCATGCTAGATTAGATTTTGAGTTCAGGCAGAGAGAAGATAAAACTTAATGTGATTTTGTTGAACCATGTCATATGCCGTCTCCCTGGTGTGGCTGTGATGGCCCCTCACAGATGGTGCTGCTGGAGGGCTGGCGGGCACGACACCAACCAATTGGAAAGTCTGTTAGGATATGTAACCGCCGGATCAATTCTTGGATGTGGGGATGTTATACTGCCATTGGGGTGTTCCTTTTCGGATGTGCCTGCTCCCAGCTCACCACAGACATTGCAAAGTACTCTGTGGGACGCCTCAGACCTCATTTTGTTAGCATCTGCAATCCAGACTGGTCAAAGGTACTGCTGCCTCCCAAGTTAATTTTATGACTCATTGTTTACTTTGATGTGTGGTTCATATAGTGTGTTGACATATATATTGACAGTTTGATTGATTTTCAGTCTTCTGTGCCATTTTAGTAGTCGATTCCATTTGCCATTTTGTTACTAACTGAAATAGTATTGTATGTGTAGTGCAAAAATTTGATGTTCAAAACTATAATTAGAAGTATGATAACTCCTATGTTTGTCCCCACAGATTGACTGTAACAAGACCCATTATATAGACCCCATCCCATGCCTTACCCCGAAAGAAAACCACAGGATGAAGGAGGCAAGGCTGTCGTTCCCCTCAGGCCATGCCTCCTTCTCGGCCTACACTATGGTGTACCTTGCAGTGAGTGACTTGTTTATTTTTTCACACTGAATGAAATTACCTTTTAACTTCTTCATTCAGAAAATGATTCATGAAATTTGATCTTGCCATTACTACCAACCACTCTTTCAGTGCTAGACAGTGTTTAATATATAGGTGAAGATGAGTATATTCAAAGCTCCAATAAGTTATGTATTACTGAAATAAGGAGTCACACAAATACAAATTTAACTATTGTATATGAATCTTTCCAGATCTACCTCCAAGTGCGATTCAAGTTCAAGGCCCCAAGACTCCTTCGTCCCTTTCTGCAGTTTCTTTGTCTCATGTTGACTTTCTACACCACACTCTCCCGAATCTCAGATTACAAACACCATTGGTCTGATGTCCTCTTTGGCTTTATTCTTGGGACAGTTGTGGCAACTCTTATTGTGAGTGTGTCTGTTTTCTGTTAAGTTGCACTTTGATATTTGAACCATTTATGCTATATTTTCACAAGTTACACCATTTTTAAATTTATTTCTTCAACCTTATATTGTTGAGTTTTCTGCAAATGTTATATCAAGTATGTTTACATTTGTTTTGAACTACTGCTTCAACTTGAGTGTGACCCTGATATCCTGATATACACATGGTACCTAAGATGCTGTTTCCCCACATCCTTGCCTCCATGCAATCCTCTAGTCAGTGTATGTGTCGGATCTATTTTGTGGGAGTGCCGATCACGAGCAGCAGCAGCGCCAGTGTGCGGACACCATACAGCTGCAGGACTGTAGTCGCTCCTCCTCACCCACCAAGACTCACTTTGTTTAGACCGTCTCAGGGTCAGGGTCACTTTTTTGTGTTCTGCCTCATTCTGTTTCTGTTCTCAAACATCACTTTTGTGCATTGCATTCAGCTTACTGTACCCTACATGCACCAGCATCTTGTGCTCAAGTGATCACAGAACTTGATCTCATGTGTCATGGTTTGACATGCATTGTGCACATCGCTCAAGAAGATTGTACCACTAAAGAATACCCAACAGAAGGTGCCATAACACACAGTATGAATGTGATCCAGTGATGTCTAACAGGTGGGAAATAAAGTTAGCCAGACAGTTGCAGATGCCCTGCCTCTTCCTGCTGCTTCTCTAACAAGAATATTTGCTCTCTACCTTACATGAATAAAACCAATGATGTAAGGTTCATCTATAATGGTAGCAGCATACACAGTCGATTACAAACAATGATACTACCAAACCAGGTGCTTTCTTGACAGCATTACTGTTAGACTTAGTTGGTAAGGGAAAATATGGGTCATGGATTATTTTTGAGTCATGAATTATGTATACTTTTTTTCATTTATCCATCAAAATCTGGAGAAAATTACATTCCTCACTTGAGTAACACTGCTCTCCTTTCAGGCGCGGTATGTGTCGGACCTTTTCACCCCACCCATCCAGGCACAGTGTAGCAACCAGGGCCACCCAGTGTATTTGCAAGAGCGGCGGTTACCCGACACAGACAGTGAGGCCAACAACACTGTCAACCCCGTACGGACTCAGACTGCAATGGGGACTGTGAGTGAGTGAGTCTGTTGGAGAAGATGCAACACCAAGGATCTGTAGGTGGATCTTTTAGCTACTTAGGAATTCCGTTCTTCCATTAAAACGTTTGCTAACAAGACACGTTACCTTAACCGTGAGGCTGTCGTGAAGCCTGGCTACGACGGTGATCACAGTCTTCCTTTTTGTTACGGCAGAAAGCATTCTGGCACAAGAGCTATTGTGATAACTCTCTTACAACCTTGATGTTTATGTAGCCATGCATATTTCCTGGCTTGAGAGTTGTGTGCTTCATCATAGCCTCATCAGTAGGTTGTTTTAGAAATTTTTATATTTTACAATTATTTTTGTAAGCAATATTTAGTGTTATCTTTCTGTCAACAGAGGTGATAGTAATTATAGGGTTATAGGGTTAGTGTACTTGATAGCACCACTACCTACTAAACCTTTCACCTGACTAGACAGATGCTTTAAGTAATTATTGCTGCACAGTAGCGCCAGTATGGAAGAGAGCTAGATGTAGCATTTGATTCAACCATGGGCTAAAATGTTGATAACCAATGAACATCGACATTTAGGGGTAGAGATACAGGTACAGGCCATCATTCTTAGCTTCTGGAATGTACCTGAATGGTGCAGCGCTGGGGATCATTGGTAGGGATTCCTCTTTCTTCTCACTTAGCTAGGTGGCCACATCCTCACCCTTGGCTCCAAGGATCAGTCTGTACAATCTGTAGAGCAAGAAAATCATAACTTGACTCACTTATCCCTTTCAGTACTTTACCTACAGTACAAAAATAAATGTAAATGTGTCTGCTTATCAACCAAACATTCTAGCTTACCTTGATAAGGGTGGTCTGTTCAAACACTTCTGTGCCCTCAGGTCTCTTTATTGTTTATTGTTTTGATTTTATTAACATGAAAATTCATGTAATATTTGTAGTTTTATGCAATTTCATATATATATATATATATATATATATATATATATATATATATATATATATATATATATATATATATATATATATATATATATATATATATATATATATATATATATATTTTTTTTTTTTTTTTTTTTTTTTTTTTTTAATACATCTCATTTTTATAGTAATTCTATGTGGGTTTGATATTTCACCTGTTAATTTTCATAACACTTTTATTCTATGACATTACCTCTAATTTGATTGTTGCATTACTGCATTACCTCTGTAATTTGGCAGTTATTGTTACCTCTGTAATTTGGCAGTTATTATTGTGATTTTTTTTATTTCCATTTCATTTTTATTAAATCAGACTGCTTCTATTGTATATCATTCATACTCAGGATGCATGAAAAGCAGTTACTGGCCTTTTTTTTCCAAAATCTACGACAAATTTGAATGTATTTATAAGAACACATTTCCAATATTAAGAACAGATTGAATTTTTTTCTTCCCATGTTTCCTTTCCTACTTTGCTGGAATGGTGAGGCAGTTGAAGAGGAGCAATTCCTTCAGCAAACAAGCAGACCGCCCCTCACAGCAAAGTTGTATGGAAAGAAACATTACTTTTTACTGTATATACAAATGGAGTGTTCTGTGAAGTGTCATATAGTAATTAATTCTGGAAGTAATAATATTAAGAACAAATACCTTTTTTTTTTCATAATATTTTAATAATTGACATTACTTTTTTTGCTATGGCCTTGCTGGGTGTTTGCATAATAAAAGTTTCATCTCATTCTCATGATGAAATGTTAATGAACTTACTGTGTTAAGTTCTAGGCTTAATTTTTTTATATGTAACTTTTATCACTGGTATTAATTAATATAATTCATATATATTATAAATTCTTTTTTTTACACTTAACTTATAAATTAATTCACTTGTATCTTACAAAATGTCTGTAGTTTTAAAAGTATTTGATTTCCCAGCATGGATCTCCCATTGTCACAAGAAATCATTAAATAAATACTGAATCATTAAGTATTTATATTCACCATCTGCAGTATATGCATGAAGCCATTATGGAAAAAGATTCATTATATATTTGCTGCTGTAGACAACAGATCTACTGTCTATCATAGCAGTGCAGAATGTATTACACAGTCACCATCAGATATTGGCTGTGCATCACATCCAAGGCAGCAGCACCCTGCACCCATCATGTCTGGCAGCAGTGGGGGGGCACCATTCACTACTACTATACAAAATACTGAAGTAGCACTGATGTGAGGCTTCTGGTTCCAAAGGCAACATATAAGAAGTTCAGATGCTTCTTAATTTAGTATGCTAATACCAGCTGCTATTAATGAGTGTAATGACTAAGGATATTCCATCACATCCTAGACACAAAATGCATACCAGTGATTCTCTGTGTTGTGGTGCACACCTGTACCATCAAAATACTTGCAGTGTACCATGTACTTTTTACTTTTTTTAGCACAACGACATTCTCTCTTTCTCTCTCTCTCTCAAAGTGAGTACATATACATATAATTATAGTCAAAGTCACGGGGACTGAAGGTTACAGCATCGCACCCTGACAGTCCATCCATCAACACTGAGCCTGAAACTGTGCATGTGGAATGCTTTAGGAAAGCTTGTCACTGTTAATGATGCACAGTATAGTACAAACAGTATTTAGTGTTTCATTATTTGAAAATCAAAATCAACTATATTTAATAGTGTTTTCCATTGATGTATATATATATTATGAGTAGTGATAAGTATTCCTAAAGCATACCATCAGCACAGTTTCAGGTACAGTGTTGATCAAGAAAGCTTAGAGTGCCTCTCTTTAGCTTCCTTAGTGTTGATGAGTAAGTTGCCAGAGTGCAATGATGCCACCTTCAATGTCCATGAAGCATGACTGCAACTGGAAGAAAGAATACAAATAAATAAATACATAAATAAAATACATTACACATTATGTCCACACACACACACACACATACACACAAACATACACCATACATATCTATGGAATTACACATGTATTCATATATCAATGAAGTAGTAGCCATAAAGAGTTGGTGCATTACCAAAGTCTAATATAATGTACGTCAGTGCACCACTGAATAAAGTTAGACAACCTTACCACTAACCTAAATACAGCAGGAGCCAAGATATGCTGTAAACTGCATATTGCCTCTACACTCATCTAATTCTCCTTTGTTTGTCATTTTTTTTCTTTACCCCACGGCAAGTGCACAAAAGATGCTGTGGTGTCATGAACAGCTCTGAGCCTCTGAGCAGTATACCCCATACAATTTGTGTGTGTGTGTGTGTATATATATATATATATATATATATATATATATATATATATATATATATATATATATATATATATATATATATATATATATATATATATATATATATATATATATATATATATATATATAATAGAGAGAGAGAGAGAGAGAGAGAGAGAGAGAGAGAGAGAGAGAGAGAGAGAGAGAGAGAGAGAGAGAGAGATATTCAAATTTTCCGCCTATATACATCAGCTGATGTGATGTACGGTAACCACCGGTACCACATAGTACCAAATTACCGTTTGCTTACTCCAATGTGGGTCACGACAATTAATTCTACATACAATATTTTTTTTTCATCGAACTTGAACCTTTTTCATTAAAATAACAATTATGTATTCATTACGATGTCATAAACATTCTTTAGTTATAATGTGATTCCTTCGTTAAACATAATAACAGTAAACTAATTTATATAGTCACGTGGCCAGGTTATACAAAATTCTGACATTTCAAGTGTTTGGGAGTTTTGAGTTTGAATGCAAGGAGGCTTGCCGCGGCAGTGTTGCCAGATGCTACAGGTCTTCTGGAGGCTTGAAAGACAATGAAACTTCAAATTTGTCAGAATATTATTAAAATGAAATACTAAATTATAACTCCCGAGCACAACGTATAAAATATCGGTGAAATAAGCTCTCCTTTACGGTGAAATTAGCCCAAAATACAGCCATGAATATGATACAACAGGTAGGGTTGAAGATAGTTTCTTGACGTGGTATGACTGAATCTCAGTAAATCATCCACATCGGTTAAGACTTAACTTCGCCGCGTCCACCACACCACCACACACCAGTGACATCACACACCAGAACAGGTGTTTAACAAATAAGGGTACCCCGTATGACGGCCAGTTGTCGAACCATCGCAATGCAACAGACACACGAACTCCAAGACTGAATATGACTAATGTTTGTCCCCTATTTAGAAGGCAACGTGGAGAGGAGAAAGAGGTGGTACTGGTGATTCTGAAGCGGTAGTAGTGTGGCACAAAGTGAAGAAAGAAAGAGGAGTAAATAATATAAAGGCAAGGAACAACAGTAGAAAAGGGAGAAGATGTAATATGAAGCGACACACGTCATAAGAAGAAAAAAAAGTAGTGGTCTAACTGGTCTTACTACTATTACTACTGCTACTCAAGGGTACCACTCAGTCTCCCACAACCCTCTGCAGGAAAGCCTTAACCTTCTTCAAGCCTCCTCGTTACTCTTGAATCCAACAAGATCCAAAAAGAAGAAAAAGGAATAATAGTTCATTGACAAGATTAATCATACCCTGCACACCGTAGTGGTTTGTTGTCCTATATCCTGCCCTTATCGTGTCCCAGGGTGCAGCACGCTACCCCACTCACCCTAGGGCTTCATCACGATGCCTGCCGCCAAAGTCAGTTGAAGGAAACCCAGCCCCTGAATGTTCCTTCTACAGCTACTCCAGGTATGATCTTGATGATACAGATGCAGGTCTTGAATTTGAAGCGACTGCACTAGTAAATAAGGAATACCAGTAAGACAAGATGAAAGTACAACAGATTATTTATTTATTTATTTATTTATTTATTTGGATAATACTGAAATGACATGGTAAGTGTTTTCATCTAAGGACTAGAATAGGTTAGGTTTAGGTTCATTCAGTTCTATAATTTCACTGTTCATCCCTTCATGGTTTAGATCATGACTTCAAAAGTGTCATATTTGACAAGAAATATACAGTCGGTGTCTTTGAAGTTAGTTGACTAAGGTTATTTCCATAATTCCCATTTATTTATTTATTTTTTTTATTTATTTACTTATTATTTTCTTCACATCTCATAGACTACATATTTTCAGTCTAAATGTTCTCAGCATCTATTACTGAACCTATTCCAGTCACAGTAGCATCAACATCCACTCATTCTTCTCTCAACCAGCACACTCATTGCACTCATCCCACATGCCATGTCACCCGAGTCCCACACCTCATGTCCTCACCACTCCTCTTTCTGACTTGGTAATTTTCCTTCAAACTAAGTAAAGTGTGAAAAAGGAGTGTAGGTCATTATGAAAACTACTACAGAGACAGTGAGGTGAGCCATAGCCACAGGTGTGCAGCAGCAGATGTCACCACTGTCCCAGGAACTTGACCACACAAAAACTGAGTAGTAATGATTTTGCTTGCCAGGGTTGTCTTTTCTCAATAGAAGGATGCATGTTGGTAGTTTTCAAAACAATTCCAGTCATTCATGTACAAAAGTCTGTAATTTTTTAGTGATCCCCATCCTGCTACTTATGTGTTATGAATCATCTGAAGGTTCATGACAAAATTGCTTATTTGTTTCTTTCATGTAAGGGGAGGGAACTTCAAGTCACACACACACTCTTCTGACTAGCACCTAATTCCTAACTGTTCCCAGCAGCAAACAGTTGAAGGCATTATTAAACTAAACCTAATACCATGCCACTCTGCACATGTCCTGAGCTGCCAGGATGCAATTTACCAAAATTACTAATGGTCACCCAGATGCCCAGTAGTGTTAAGCTATCTGTTCGTGTAGATATTATCATTCTGCGTCTTTTGAATCCCGTGTGTGTGTGTGTGTGTGTGTGTGTGTGTGTGTGTATATATATATATATATATATATATATATATATATATATATATATATATATATATATATATATATATATATATATATATTATATATTAAAAAAAAAATAAATGGTAATGATTTTTATCCATTTATTGTTCTGGGAACAGGCTGCAGTGGAATAAGTCCAGTCATGATACATCCTGTAGGTGTGAACAAGAAGACAAGTGAAATATTTCCGCAAGCTGTTCATTAATGTGTGTGTGCATTCTTGGTCAGTGTGCCAGAGCCAACCAAGTTGCTGAATGACGGGGAGCCCAGACACACCACTTTTTTCCAAAGACTTGAACAAGTCCTGTCATGGCTCAGCTTTGCATTGGATGTCAGCTGTCTACCTGGCTTGTAACAGCAAGGTTCCATGGAGAAATTCCCGGTAATAGCTCTAGTGCTATAGAATTTTTCCGTGTCCACGGTGTCCTTCCACAGAAGGTGGATTGCCCTTGGTGCAAGCAGCCATGCCTCCTGAGGGAGGATAAAAATATATGGTACTGTTCACAGCATATCAAGATCTCTAAGTCCAAAAAAAGGAAGATTTGTGACTTTACGGTATCAGACTTCAAGGGCACATTCCTGGCAAATGCTCACATAGAACCTTGGAAGATTTTACTTTTCATCAATCATTGGCTAGAGAAAAAATGGGACCATGATGCTATAATCAAAAACCTCAACTTCTCTTCCTCAACCAGCATTAACTGGCGGATTTACTGTTCAAAAGTTACAGAATTCTGGTTGATAAACCAGGAATCAATAGGGGGAGAAGGTATTGTGGTTGAAATTGACAAACTTCTTTTTGTGAAAAAGAAGAACGAGGAAAATCATGAGAGTGAGATCTGGGTGTTTGGGGGCATTGAGACAAAATCAAAGAAGAAATTTTTGATTCCCTATGAAGATGACAAGAAAGGTGAAGATCTAATAACCCCCCTCATCCAGCACCACATTCGTCCTGGTTCAGTGCTGGTGAGTGAGGATTGGGGCACACAACTCAGTGTCAGTGACCACGGCTACTCACACCACATTGTTAATAGATCAAAAAAATTTATGGATCCCGACAGATCTGGGATCCACACACAAAACATCAGCCGATTGTGTCGGAATGTCAAGGAGTGGGTGAAGAGGCCCGGAGTGCAGTCAGAATATTTCATGCAATACTTCGCCCGCTATCTCTTCATCCATGAGTTCCAGACCCAGTTGCTCCACCACTTCCTAATTCAAGCAGCCCGCATGTACCCGCCACAGTCAGAGCGTGAGCCTCAACGAACTCTGATCATACCTCTCTTTGGCGCACCTGTTCCTGCTGCACGTGACCTTGACCAAGCCGAGTCTTCCTCCAACTCGGCCCCAGACACTACTGCCAGAGGTTAACACTTGATGTAAGTTGTTGGGTTTAGAGTTTTGTGGTCTGGTTACTCTTTTGACTCGGGAATGCAGGGAGAGTGACCCCCCCCCTTCTTACTTCAGCTAAATATAGGCTAATGTCAGAGTTGCAGGTAGACAGAGCCCTTGTCCTATCCATTGAATGTTGAGCATTTGGGGGCATTTTTTGAGCTGCTTGTTTAGAATTTCTATTAATTATTAATTCCTTTCCCACCTCTACTGTCAGGTTACTCTGAGGAAGGTAAGGTCAGGTCAGGCTACTGGATTGCAGGTTCTTAAGGGGCAAACCTACCTGCACTGCTAGGAAGGTACTACATTGTAGCCCCTGCAGCATTAAATAGGTGGTGGCAAGGAGTTGATGACCTGACCAGAGTATAAATATAATGTGTCAAGTACAGTTATGTTACTTATGAGAACAAAATAATTTTTCTTATAAGTTTTCTAAAGTAAATCTGAAACAGGTTGAGAAGATCAAATGTAGTTATTGTTAGAAATGAGTCATTCATGAGGACAGTTCAGAGATCCACCAAAATATTAAATATACTTATTTTCAGAAAGGTTACTTACATGAAGACTTCCAGAAAATTATTTTGTTCTGAATTGCTGGGTGACCAATAGTATCAAAAAAAAAAAAAAAAAGAGGTAAAAGATTTATCAGGATCACATATTTATGAATATATTCAAATACACTTACACAAAAATAATATTTGCTGAATTTTGAGTGTTCTGAGCTATTAAAGTATGTGATAGAATTGTAAAATCTAGTAGTGACCCCAACACTCACACAGCGACTCCATTACCTTCAAAGGCTATGGTATAAGTGAATGTATATTAATTGTTCAAAGTTTTTTATCAAGACCAGACTGCAAGAGATGATACAGGGATGCCAAAAGCTGACACCAGCCTTGCATGTGTCAGGACATTATTGATGATTCATTGCTGTTGGTTGCCTCCATCACCAACTAGCAGTGTCAGTTTTCATAAATTTGCCCAGTATGCCCCAATATCTGAAGACAGCAATCTGTAGCTCAACAAGGTTACTCCAGCAGGATGGCGGAGGTGCTGACAGTGGTGGCCGAGGAGATGGGGCGGGTGTTTGGTCTGGTGTGGAGTGGTGTTGGGGTGGCCATGCGCCTCAACAACCAGGTCATGAACACTTTCTTCAAAGTCACCACACGCATCGTTCAGCTGCTCCTGCTCCTCACACACAAGGTACAGCACACAGGACTTCTTTCACCAGTACCACTGCTAATGTCTCGTATATTAGGCAGTCTGTAATCACATGATTCATCTGCCTCTCTTACTTAACTTTGACATTAATTACTGTTTGAATTTTAACTTAATTTTCTGTTTTCTTAATCTTTCATCATTTAGGTTCACTGACAGTTGAAATGTACAATAAGTGACATTTTCATTTTTAGCATAACTGTAAGAATCTTTGTGTCAAATGACAGCAACATAAATGTTGAGGAACAATATGACATTTACCTGTATGCTAAAATAGTTACATGGCAAAAACATGATGAAACTGAGCTTGCTGCTCCAGCTGATTGACAAATCCTGCAGGTCACAATAGGCACTGAATGGTCATCAGGCATGCCAGGCTGACTTGCTCTAAGCTCCACATTCTTTCTTTGTAGCTTGGAACCCACCTTAATTGAAAAACTTTAGTATTTTGTCAAGGTACAGTAGGTTGAAAACATTTTTACGTATATCTAGTGTGAATATAAATTATTTCATGTAACAAAATTGCCTTGTATGGAATGACTGTGGGAGAGAAAGATTATGATTTTTTCATACCTAGCTGGACAAGGAGGAAGATGAAAGTAAGCTGCACTTAGCAGTGTTCACCACAGCCTGCAACTAGACAAAATAAACCATTCCTTTCTGCTTTATATACAAGTTAAATTTAACTCAGAACACTGTCAGATAATAGTATTTGTTTTTTAGAATAACCTGCATAGAAGATTATACTTAATGGTAGTCATGTTAAACAAAATGTATTGCAGTTGTTAGCCAAAATCATTTAGTTGATAATCTATATTTTAGTGACAGCCAAGTTACAGACCATAGAATACAAGGTGTAAAAAATTTCTCTGATTACACTTATGAAAAAAAAAAAGGAGGCAATGTGACCAGTTGAAATTTAACTGCCATCTTCTTGTGAGGCATCATTGTGTATGGTGATACACTACTTTGAGCACTTCTGCCACAAAGGGAATGCTCAAGCAAAACCTATGCCCTTTAATGTGAAAAACAGTCCAAAATTTGTGTCAGGTCTCCTTCATGGTGTCAGAATGTATAACTTTTGTCTTCAATTTAATTTTGGAGTGGTAGTAGCAGTCACAGGGAGCTAAATTCAGTGACAGAGAAGAGGGAGTGATGCTTGTTTTGATATATGTTAGAAAGAAAAGAAAAGAAAGCGCCCTCAAGTATTTGTTAAAAATTCCATAAATTGTTCCAAATGACACAATGACTGTTAGCAGATTTCAAAATTACCCTAAAGTTGTGACCTTTTATTTTTTGTCAGGGGGGGGGAAGGACTGTGCTCATGAAGAATCATCTTAACCTCTCATCACCATTCAGTGATTAGCTTCTCGCAGTGCAAGTGTCATTATTGTTGTCCTTTTGCATGAATTTAAGGTCAATGTTCTTTAACTTTCAAGTGACATCACAAGTGAGCTCATTATGAATATGGTCACAATATTAGTATAGCAGGTTCCAATGATGACAGCAAGACTTGGCAAGCTGACAAACTAAAATTACTGCTTGTTGCTGCTGCCACATACACATATCTGTCTTGCTTTGTTTATTTACTACATGAGTAGTCCATGAACCCTCTTAATTATGTGTATAAACAAAGATCAAGGAGGCTAACTCACAAAATCTGTATGTGACAGTGCATTTCACTGCCATTTGCCATAAACTCATCCTATCAGATGGAAGAAAGAGCTCACCTGAAATACATGTTTATTGTTTGGAAAAAAACTTCCCATGTAATGAATAGCAAATAAAGTGTAGCAGTTATCAAAAAATTTGTCATTTCTACTATTGAGGAACTTGTTTTGTTTTCCAGGCAGCTGATTTGCTTTCCTTGTTGCTGACTGACCTGCTGCTCTTCCTGGGAGACATTGGCAATGCTGTGATGACTGTGGCCGGAGCACTAAGGACAGCTGTCATCCTTATATTTACCTTCATCAATGGGATCGCCATCAGTGTGATGTCAGCTGCTGTGTACTCTTGCCAGCTGGTCCATGCCTCCTACATGGCCCTCCTGTCAGGCACCATGACAGCCATTGCCCAGGTGGGCAATCTCGTCACAGCCCTCAAACATGCTTTTGTCATGTTTGGTTCATCAGTCATCTTTGTCATCAGCTTTGTGCCTAATGTGGTGTACCTCGTATTCTCAGGGTTGGTTCACTTGTGTTCCTATGCCTTCCTCAGTTGTAGTCAAGCTGTGACTGACACCTGCCAATTTGTGTCCTCCACGACCAGACACTGCTTCAACAACATTGTGGACTTCTTCTCTGATATCCCAATAGAAGCTTTCTTTGGTGTGGCTGCAGGAGTGGGCTTCATAGTGGGCCTTAAGTATATTTTGTTCTACATGATGGACAACATGGTTGTCATCCCAGACCTGCCCTCCCCCATGGCCTTGGTGAGGCAGCGTCTGGTCCGTTGGTATATGAGGCTGGTCCACCCTCCTCAGCAGCGGCCACCACCAGAGCCAGACACAGAGGAAGAGGAGCTCGATGATGCCAATGATGAAAATGGAAATGATAATAATGACAATGTGCCTGACCTGAACCTGCCACAGAACCAGCAGTTTGAGCCACAGGCAAACCCTCCACTAGTGGCTCAGCCACAGGCCCGGCGGCCCCTCACACGCCTGCGAGCAAGGGAACAGGAAGACATTGACCCCTTTGAGGAAGTCAACACAACCACTAATGCCACACCTTCATATGTGAACAAGCTGCTCTACCAGGAACTGGAGGAGGAGCGCGAGAGTCGCCTGTGTGTGGTATGCCAGGATGAGGTGAAGTGTGTCATCCTGTTGCCATGCCGCCACCTCTGTCTGTGTGATAGGTGCACCATTGCTATCACCCGTAGAAGGGAAGGCTGCCCAGTGTGCCGTCAACGCATCAGGGAAACCATGAAAGTATTTCTCTGATTAACAGAATGTTTAGCTTGTGTGGTGTGTGGGCATTTTTGTACTGAACTCACTGAACAACTCTAGGTATGTACAAAACAGAACAGTGTTTACCTATGAGTGAGATGTGCATAGTTTTTTACATGGTACATAATGGATATTTGTAAAATTTGTTTCATACATTTATGAACTGTACTTATGAAAGTTTTCTGTACCAATTTTGTGAGTCTGAGAACTACAACATTAGTGAAATGATCATTGGTTTCCCAGTGGTATGTGATACCCCTTATTACTACAGTTTGGTGGAATACTTGCTTGTACCTGATTTCTTCAGAGTTCTGTGTTGGAATAAGTGTAGGGATACAGACTGCACTTGTACCTCTCCTATCTTTATCTAGTGTTCTTTATCTGTTAACATTTTTTGGCCATGCAATATGTTAATTTCCTGTAAATCTTTGGCCCTTAAGTGGGCATATGGGTTGACACATTCCCCTTTCTCTCAGAACCCTTTCAGATGGCAAAGAGAGAAATGATAGAAAAGCTTTTTTTCTAAGAGTTTTGGTTCTCTCAGTATTATTTACCACTACATATCAGTTGTCTCTGACCAAACAGGTTACTCAGTACTGCCAGTATGCCATTTGCTAGTTTTATGATTTTATGAATTCACTTGTTCATTTTGTAGATCTTAATTGAAAATTACAGTTTTATTATTCATCATGTTAGAGCAGATGTTTTCAGTGATGGATGCATTTTCTTTACTAAATGCAAATGGTTCAAGTTCATGATGCTGCTGTATATTGTTACTGAGACTAATAGCAGGACAGCCTGCTGACATGGCCATTTTTGGAGGAGTGTATGTTTATTTCTCAGCCAGTTGGCATTCATTATTACTCTTCACTGAAATTTTCACTAGACTTCAGTGAAGCAAAGCCCCATTACAGATGTGTTTGTAATACACAGGCAATATACAAGTCTAGCCACCACTTTTTTATTTGCAATTCCTACCCTGATCTGAGGCTTTCAGTTTTCTTTACAAGACTCGTCACAGTCACTAGTTGTCTAATGAAAATGGTGGGGATTTCCAACTTGTTAAGTTGTGAGAAAGCCATGAGCAATGCTGAACCATTGGTATAAAGGCCTTGTCACAAAACCACTGACTGTGTGGTGGGCAACCTCGGCAGTTTCATTAACAAGCATGGTTGAGTTGGAGGTTTGTATCACAGACAAACCTATTCAGGCAATGATGGTGCTTCAGTTCTGCACATCTACATGATCAGTTAACATGCATTTTTCACTCTGAAACTGAATCACCAATCTTGCCCACTGATTGTGTGACAAGGCCTTTCAGAAGAAAAAGCTAGCAATTAGAGGTACCAAATTCATCTTTAATGCATACCAAAGTCTTCTGTTGCTACCTTCTGTCATTTTGTAAATTGTTTTCTAATTGAAGTTTCATCTAAATCAGTTATTGCTCCTATGCCAATGGACTTGCATAATATATTGATGAATCTTTCCATACTGATTACCAGAATATAGGTAATGTATATAACAGCACTGCTTCCCTCTCTCTCAACTCAGGGCTTGGTGGGAAACTGAAGTATTCGTTTATGGAAGTCATAATGGCATCTAAGAAAAGATGCAATCAAAGGAAGTGGTCAGTGGAAACTGCAGGCGGCTTGAAGGAAAAGTAAACCACAAAGGAAGACAACTGGGAAACATTAAGTTTGCCTGTTTCACAATGGCAGATGAAGACATTTTTCAGATAGACTTAAGGGTGTTTTGAAAGAATCTGGTAAGTTTTCACAGCACTTTTTTTTTTGTTTAAGCCTTCATGCCACCCCATTCAAAGACTGATGGTGTGAAATAAAAACAAGTAACAGTTTAATATAAAAACACTTAAAAATCGACCAGAAAAAAAAAATTTTATGCTCAGCGACACGCAATATAAGCAGAACTCGTTACACCCTGTATACCGCAACTTATGCACTACTTGAGTCAGTGGCACTTGTTAATTGGCTGTGGAGGTATCCCTTGGAGCAATACAACTGATGCAGTGCTTCAAAGTAAATAAACAAAATAATGTAAATAAATATAATCAAGATAATAATAGTAGTGATAATAATAATATAATAATGGGTGACCTGAAGGACTGCACTGTTGCAGATGGTAGGGACAATTTGGACCTTGAGTGGTGAAGGACAGGGTTAGATGGAGGAGGCTCATCAAAAACAGCAACCCCGCATAGAAACGGGATAATAATGCTGCAGACAACAACAAACATCAAGAATTGAATGGTGGAGGTTGAAGGATGAGGAGTTGAAAGCGGAGTTTAAAATCAAAGTGCTGGACAGGATGGTAGAAGCTGAAGATCCAGACACATGGTGGACAACAAACAGCAGGCACATAATTGAGATGGGAGAAGAAGTATGTGGGAAAACATCAGGCAAGGACACCCCCCCCCCCAAGGATAAGGAATCTTGGTGGTGGAATAATGAGGTGAGAGAGAAAGTTAAGGCAAAGAAGGAGGCAAAGAAAATATATGACAAAATGGGAAATGAAGAAGCAGAAAGAGCCTACCGAGAAGCAAATAAGCGAAGAGGTCAGTAGCACAAGCGAAAGTTAGGGCAAAGGAAGACATGTACGATAAATGGGAAACCAGGGAAGGTGAGAAGAGAGAATATTTGCACTAGCAAGACAGAAAGAAATCAACAAAGGATTTTACGCATATCAAGCAGGTTAAAAATAAGGAAGGAAGAGTTCTAATTGATGACAATGAAATAAGAGAGCGAGGGAAAGAATATTTCAAGGCACTTTTGAATGAGGAAAACCCAAGAGGAGTGTTGGAGGGTGGGGAACCAAATGACAGGAGAACAACAGCAATTTCAAGGAAGTCAAACAAGCATTGAGGACGATGAACAATGGAAAGGCAACAGGGTCAGATAACATACCTGTGGAGGTGTGGAAGAGTTTAGAAGAGGAAGGAGTTGAGTGGCTGTGTTGGTTGGTAAATAACATCTATGAGGAGAAAATCCCAAATGCATGGAGATGCAGCGATATTGTCCCAATATACAAGGAGAAAGGAGACATACAGGACTGTAAAAATTACAGAGGAATTAAATTAATGTCACATACAATGAAACTGTATGAAAGGATAATTGAGAGAAGAGTAACGAGAGAAACACAGATGGGAGACGAACAATTTGGATTTATGCTGGGGAGAAGTACTACCGATGCAATCTTTGCGCTAAGACAACTACTGGAGAAGTATGGGGAGAAGCAAAGAGAATTACTCATTATTTTTATTGATTTTGAAAAAGCTTATGATAGAGTACCACGCCAGGAAGTTTGGGCTAGTATGAGAAGGAAAGGAGCATCAGAGAAGTATGTGAGAGTGATCCAGGACACGTACGAAGGCTCAAGGACGAGGGTAAGGAGCAGTGTGGGAACAACAGAGGAGTTCTGTGTGAGAGTGGGTCTGCACCAGGGATCTTCTCTGAGCCCATATCTGTTCAACCTACTCTTGGATGATAATGTTCAAAATATAAAGGAGGAGGCATCGTAGACCATGTTGTTCGCGGATGACATCGTCTTGGTGGTTGAAAGTAGAGATGGGGTAGAGAGAAAGTTGGAGAGATGACGAGGAGCATTGGAAGGGAGAGGTGTGAGAATTAGCAGGGGGAAGACGGAGTATCTGAATTTTAATGGTCGACAAGAGAGCGAAGTATGGATGCAAGATATGAAGTTAAAGGATGTCAAGGAGTTCAGATACTTGGGCTCTCATATATCAGCGGACGGCAGATATCATTCACCGTATCCAATCATGTTGGAAGAATTGGAAAAGAACAACTGGAGTGCTCTGTGTCCGAAAAATTAGTGCCAGAGTAAAGGGAAAAGTGTTCAAATCGGTGGTTAGATCCGCACTGTTATATGGTGCGGAGACGTAGCCAATAAAGAAAGCACAGGAGAATAAGTTGGAGGTTGCTGAGATGAGAATGTTAAGGTGGATGCTTGGGGTGACAAGGAGGGATAAAGTGAGAAACAATTTTATAAGAGGAACAGCCAAAGTAACGGAGGTGACAAAGAAAGTACAAGGAGAATGCGATGGTTCGGTCATATCAAAAGGCGAGAAGAAGGGTATGTCGGCAGAAGGATATTGGATATGGAAGTGGAGGGAAGAAGACGACGTGGCAGACCAAAGAAAAGATGGAAGGATCGCATTGGAGAGGACCTGAGGGAGAGAGGATTAAGTGGAGAGGAGGTTGGGGACAGAACCTTGTGGAGAAGACTAGTGAGGAACAGCGACCCCATATGAACATGGGAGCAGCTGCAAAAGAAGAAGAATGGATGACCTGCAGTGGATGCTTGTAGCTGGTTGACTGCAACATTGTCCTCACGTGACTGGCTAGACAGTGTATAATGTACGTAGACAAATGATCAGTCATCTAAACCTTCATTCTCTGGTAAACTCTGGAACTCCCTGCCTACTTCTGTATTTCCCCCTTCCTATGACTTGAATTCCTTCAAGAGGGAGGTTTCAAGACACTTATCCATCAATTTTTGACCACTGCTTTGACCCTTTTATGGGACTGGCATTTCAGTGGGCATTTTTTTATTAGATTTTTGTTGCCCTTGGCCAGTGCCCTTCCTACATAAAAAAAAAAAAAAAGATCCTTCACATCAACAACTATTTGAGGTTGTTACATTGTTCGCTGCGCGGCAGGCACCGGGCAGCGCAGCGTGTGTGTGTGTGTATATATATATATATATATATATATATATATATATATATATATATATATATATATATATATATATATATATATATATATATATATATATATATATATATATATATATATATATATACACACACACACACACACACACACACACACAACCGAGGCGTTAATCTTTAATATTACTTTTTGCAAAATAGTTACATTATTCGCTACGCGGCCAGCCTCAGGGCAGGGCGGCGCCGCGGCCGCATTTTTATATTTTATTTGTTTTTCCAGATCTAATATGTATTGCCTTCAGCAAATTACCTCTTCCACATGAATATTTTCAGTGGTGCTATACATCTGCATATAATGCTCATTACTCTTGACTTCTGTCTGACCACACACACCAAAATATTAGCAATGTGGCTGTGGCGGTTGTATTGCAAACATTTCCTGAAATGTGATACATACGTGAAGCTAAGCACGTACGCAAGCTGCGCACCGACCCTAAAGGTGGATCGAGGACTGATTTGGGACCAAGGACAACTTAACTTATTTACTTCATTATTTTAGTTTTTGTTAGTTTGTTTATTTCTTATTATTTATTCTTTTTTTTCACGAAATCAGAGATAAGGACTGGGTATGGAGGTGACGAACTCAGCACGCTGCAGGGGCACTGTACTACCAGCTTTCTGGTCCTCTGTCTGTGTGTGTGTGTGTGTGTGTGTGTGTGTGTGTGTGTGTGTGTGTGTGTTTCTGACACATGCACACATATATAGTCTTCTAAGAGAAATATCCTAGGTAAAAAGAATCCCATTCCATTATTAAACAACTCAGTAATTTTCTTACCAATTCGGAATAAACCAGGGGACTGATTCTCCATGTCGCCTGACTAAGCCTTGCTCGTTTTTTATTTTTTTTCTTTCTTTTGAATGAGGTATAGCTGACACCTGTCAAAATACCACTTTAAGCACTTATACTATAACTTACCTTTCACCAAGGTCATTCCATCCTGCTGTGCGTCTTTTCAACTTTCACTCGCCAGGTGTCCAGTACACGAGCGAACATAACATCCTCCGTGATGCCATTAATTCAACAAGATTGCTTCCCGATTTCCGCTCCCAGCGAAACCCTGCGCTGCCCTGGATGGAACCCGCAGCACAGACACGGGGCAGCGTCTGGACATTCTGTATTTTGCAAGACACAGTGATCCCGCCTACCTGAAGTACACTAATGCCCATGGTCTCCATCGAAACATTGAATAAACGCGGTTTCAGGGTGTCAGAAGTTGCAGGGGCACTCTCATACAGCGGGACCATATTGAATACTAGTAACATGCAGCCCACAGGCCATCAATGTTACTATGATAAGTCATATAACTGCACTTTTCCCCTTTGCACTAAGGAATATCACAAGTCAACACTAATACACACCGCATACAGCAAGTAAATCAATGAAAATTGTAAAAGGCTGAGGCACAGGAGTGTCTGATATCGACAACACATACACACTTCCCCTGGCTGGCAAGTAACTGACAGATTCTATGATAATTACTCGCGAACCTACGCTTCGGGCTTCACTCGTTGCTTCGAAGCCTCGCAGTATGTTTCTCGAACACCTCTACCAAAGCACTATGAGTTGTTCTTGGTTTGTAAATACCATATTTTCTCCAGCGTGAGAAAGGTAGGCGACGTCGAGGAGCTCCCAGGCCTCGACTAAGCAAATGTCACTTAATCAACTAGTGAAGGCTTAAGAAAAACACCGATGGCAACTAAATATGTTCTTCGGCATGAGAATATAAATTAATCAGTACAGATGCACCATAGATATGTGACTAGAATTACAAAATTAAGCTTGGATATGTAATCACGATAAAAATAAGAAAATGCAAAAAATATATATATGTATATATACTGGACGACCCTGGAGGCCTCGGGTATGAACAGATACTTGTGGACTCCGCTATCCTCGTTGTGGCTTTCACTATAGTCTTGCGTACCGGCAGGTGGGTATCGAGCATTGTCTTTCCTTACATGTCACGTCGTTCATTCATTCACGCTTGCTCTTGTCAATGGAAGCTGTCCTGTGCCTTCTTTCAGCAGGGTGCATGGCGCTCACCACTCCCTCAGACATCACTGAAATCTGGCAGCTGATGTCCGTCCTGGGCTGGTGGGGATGTGGTCAGATGTCCTTCAGAGAATAAAGAGAAGCTCGCTGCATTGACACTTTACAGAAGCATATACGGGCCATGGGTAGCAAGTGGGACTCTTGCGCACACACACACACACACACACACACACACACACACACACACACACATTATGGAACTGCAGGACTGACCGTGTGTCGTGTGTGAAGCCTTCACGCCTGTACCTCACATGTGAAGGGGCTGCCAGCGAGGTGTTGTCCTGCCCAGGTGATGGAGATGTAGTAGGTGGCCGGGCAGGTGACCCAGAAAAACACCTGATACACCCCGTCGTTGTGTCCCTCAGCTTGGTATACCTCCGTGGCAGACACAGTGCCCTCTCTCGGGCCCTCGACGCTAACGCGGATCTGCAGACCACGGGACGATGAGGGAAGGGTGGCGGCATTGCCTCAAACAAGGAAACCACGTTACAAGGAAAGTACTCATTTCATCTGACCGGTGAAGAAGGAATCTTACCAGCGGGCCAGAAAGTCATTCATTTGGTCGTTAGAATAACGATTGTACCAAAATACGAGGTAGAATTAACAAATGGAGAGATAATTATCATAAAATTAGTCTTTTAGTTAATTTAGTTAGTCTTTTATAATAATCATTATATTCCTCCGTCATTCGTCACTCACCTCCCCAGACTCAGCCTCTGAAGTGTCTATTATGAAGGCGTTGGCGTCATGCACAGTGCCCCGCTGCAGGCCCTCTCCATACGCCCGGCAGCCACACCACGCCCCCACATCCTGTTTGGTGGTGCTCTCCTCTTCTCTGTCTGTATTTTCTTCCTCACTTTCGCCACTGTTATGAAGTTCTTTTGTCTTTTCTCGCTGTCTTTCTTCTGACTGGGAGTTCAACTCGTCTGTTACTTCACCTCCCGCCTCCACCTCCGCTTGCGTCAGGTGGCCAGAGGCATCCCCTCCGGTTCTCCAGCAGACCTCAGCCTCGCCCTCTGCCGAAGAAACCAGGCTCTCGCTGCTGGTGCGCAAGAGGCTTCTGGTAGGACTGTGTAGGAGACCCTTCGACTGGTGTGCGGGAGGATCGGTGGGGAGGGGAGGAGACGGGACGACCCGCACCGGAGAGTCCTGGTCGTTAGAGCTGTGTGGGGGGGCCAGAGTGACGTGGGGGCAGGCTTGGAGACGCAGGTCCTTGAGAGAGATGAGGTCTTTTCTGCCGCCTTGGAGAGAATAGGTCTTCCCCGTCCCAGGGACAGGTAAGTGGGGAAACTCGCCCGTGTAGCAACCGCTCAGAGTCTGGATCACCTGTGGAGGAGAGCAGGCTGTGCTTCACCGGGAATACACACACACACACACACACACACACACACACACACACACAGTACAACACACCTCACTCTCAGCTCCTGAAACGCACTTTTGTATAATGAGTGAGCACTGAAGGTGGTCACCGCGGCGCCGCAGTGCTACAAGTGCACATCGTAACATCCATTTATTCAATGCTTGGATTTCACTCTGAAGGAACCTGACTGCAGCAAATGCCAAACACGACAGGAATAGTGCCGGAGCCTCGGTGAGGTTTGCTTCGCGCTCTGCTGGCGGAGTCTCTCTAGGAACTAGGTCACAGTTACACTACGGATAGCGGTACCTGAAGGTTGGTCCCTGCGTGTAGCATACCGGATACCAGACTAACTTTGTCTATGAGGCTACAGGCCCAGGAGGAGGGTAGGAGTGGAAACCAGCGTGTCTCAGCCGGTATTTCTACTGACACGCACCGGGGAAGAATTCAGAGCAGCAACCATACTTCCAGGGACGTGCCGTAGCGCGAGACACCCGATTTCATTCTCGGGGAAGAGTGAGAAGTTGTCTGGATCAAGATCAGCAAGGTCGTCTTGCGGAAGAGCATCAGGATAAGCTGAGGGCAGGTCTTGACCAAGGTTCCTCAGCGAGGCCACCAGGGAGGAGGAGTCCGTGAGGCCAAAGCTACCGCTATTGGGTGGGGAGGCGTCAAGGCACTGGGGCAACGCTACTTCGGGCTTGCCCCACGCCACCTCGGGCTTACCCCACACCACTTCGGGTGTGTCCCACGCCACCTCGGGCGTATCCCACGCCATCTCAGATCTGTCCCACGCCACCTTCGGCTCATGCCACGTCGCTGCTTCTTCCGGCTTCCACCACGGCGACATAATTTTCGTCTTGTTTGACGCCATCGCCACTTCCGGTCCACTCCATTCTGCCGCGCCCTCTGGCCTGTTCCACGACCCTACGGGCCCGCTCCATGCTGCTGCCCATTTTGGCTTGCACCACTGGGGCATAATTTCTGTCATGCCCGACACCGCCGTTACTTCCGGACCCCCCCAGGCCTCTGCTACGCCTGGTGCATCCCAGTGCTGGTGATATGGCATGTCCGAAGCGGACAGAGTGCGGCGCCTCTGGTGGGTAAAGCCGCTGCGGCGCTGATAGACGCGACGCTTGAGGTGTGGCATCTCGAGAAGGTCATACTTGCGTGTCCTCTGAGACAAGAGTCGTTTCAAAGGGTTCACTAAATCCTCCTCTATCACTTGAATTTCCTGGTCTCTCACAGGACTGGGTGTCCGAGTCATCCTGCGATGAAGCTGTTTCTGCAAGCTGCTGTGGCGCCCCTCATCCCCCTCATCATCTGTCTGGCAGCCCATGTTCACCAGTACAGTTCTGGAAAACACAACCTCCTCGGTGTAAGGTTCCGTCTGGGTCTCGGCCTCCCAAGCAACGCCAACTTCAAGAGGCGGCCCCGGATCCTGCTGGGGAATCGGGGTGGTCGGGGTCGTGGAGGGCGCCAAGGAGTCAGGAATATTTTGGGATGTCTGGGATGAGAGCGATACAGTGCCGGATGGGGACGGCGGTGGCGTTAAGGAGGCGGGACTGCTTCGGGTTTCCACGAGGTCTCCACTGGGAGCAAGCGTCGCCAAACTGTCGGCATTAGTGACTTTCACATCGCCTGTTTCTTTGTGAGGACGAAAGTCTGCCCCAACTTCCCTCATCCCTGTTTCAAACAGCTGCCTGACAGACGTGAAGTTGTGCTTGTACTTCAGGTAGCCATCGTCCACACCACCCGACTGGAGGGGGGGCGCGGGGGGAAGCAGGAGTGGCAGGTCGGGAAGGGGACTAGCGGGGCGCGGGCCTTTACCTGTTAACGTGGAGAGACACCATGAGCCGGATAGTCTTTTAATGCGGAAAAGTGTGAGGACAGACTGTTGCAGCCTTTTTCATTACTTTTTTTTGTCAATATTTACTCTAAAACAACATGTATGCAATGTATATTATTATTATTATTATTATTATTATTATTATTATTATTATTATTATTATCATTATTATTATCATCACCATCATCATTATCATCATTATAACATTATCCTCATCATCATTTGTTATCGGAGTGAAAATGTGTGTGTGTGTGTGTGTGTGTGTGTGTGTGTGTGTGACTCACCTGAGCGGTCTTCCCCCTGCCGGTCCGCCGGGCGCCCTGTGCTGGCATCCATCCGCCTCTTCCTTCTGTGGGCAGGCTGCGGCGGGTGGAGCGACCCATCCTTGGGGGGTTCGTGCCCTTGCGTGACATCATGGCCGGATTCGGCGCGGGGCCTCCGAGAGTCTTGGTCGAAGTCAGTGAAAGTTTCCAGGAGTAACTCGCCCTCCACCGTGTTGTGGAGAACGTAGAGGATCGTCCGTCTCTCCTGCTCCTCTTGCAGTGCCCTCACATCCGCCTCTCCCTCGTCTTCAGCCTCGGCCTTGCCCTCCACTCCCACCACTGGCAGCACCTCCGCTGAGTGGCGGCGCTCCAGGATTCTCCTCTTGGCAATAATGGGACTTGTCTTGCTTCCCACCGGTGGCATGACCTTGGTCTTGCTCTCCCACAGCTCCCTCTGGCGACCCACCGTACCCGACAAGGATGCAATGCTGGGCCTTCCTGGAGCCACAGGCGGCGGTTGTTCACTTGTACGAGAGCTCATGGGAAGGTTATCGCCGCCTTGGGGTTCCAGAATACTATCTAGACTGTCCAGACTTCCAGCACTGCTGGAGCTAATGACGCTGCCCAAACTATCAAATCTTCGTCTTTGCTGCGCCACCTTGCCGCGCATGCTGCTCAGGTAATGGTGCGCCTCGTCCGGGGTGAGGGGTCGCCTTGGGACCTCAACTGGTGGAGGGGTTGGTGTTCTGGACCTGTCTTGTTCCCAGAAGTCTCTACCTTTCTGCACGGGCAACCCGACTGTTTGGCCGTAGGCGGAGGCTCGTTCTGGGGTGAGTCTGCGCGGGCTGGTGGAAGGGCTGAGGGTCTGTTGGTTACTGGATGAAGGCCTTCTTGGGGAGGGAGGAGACGGGCTCTTTAAGGGCACCTTCCCAGTTGCCTTACTCGTAGAGAGGGTGCAGATATGTTGCGAAACTACCTTGCCTTTGGCTGGTGATACTTTCTGCCTCTTCCACGTCCAGTAGCCGGTCCTTGCCGTGTTAGTCTCCCATTGTGAGCGGCACTTCTGTACCAACCCACTCTGAATCTCAATGCTCGTCCTCCGCTTCACTCTGGTTTTACTAGCATCTTCTTCATCCGAAGTGTCGAGTCCATCTTGAGGTTTGGATGCGGGTACTCTGGTCCTTCTTGCAGTTTTGGTCTTGATGCTGCCCTGGATAGGGCTCCCTGGCTCCGGCGGTATATCCTGAGCCAGGCAGTCTTTTACACCAGTGTTTGTTATGTGGATGGGAACTCTTACGCTTGGCAAACCCTTTGGCTGAAGGAGTTTTGTCTCTCCTGTGGTTTTCTTCTGCCACTGGACTCTCGTCCTCTTCCACCTAGAGTACTCGTCTTCACCTCGTGTCTCGTATTTGGTTTGATTTGCCTTGACGGTCCCTCTCTTGATAGTGATGCTCAACGTGCGGCCAAGGGATGTCACATCCCTCACTGCTTCCTCAGGAACTGCCGCGTTAGTCAGTGCCTCAATCTCAGTTTCACCTCCATTTCGGCTCCTCCTGTTGTCCTTTCTAATGACGAGTCTCTGTGTCTCAGTGGCCGACACCTTCCTTAACTCCTCCTCTCGCTTAGATATGAAATCGTCCCAGAAACCTTTCTTTTCTGCCACAATGTTTCTCTTTAGGTTCTCTTCATCGTTGTCCAGTACTGCATCTTCGCCAGTAGCGGGTGCACTTTCCTTCACGAGGGGAACTGGTGAAGGACTTTTAGGAGCAGAAGACGAGGCTGATGCTGCAGCTTCTTTTGCAGATTTTTCTCTGTCATTGTCATTGCTTTGTTTTTTCTGCTCGTGGTGAGCCTTATGCTTGGGGATGGTGGCACTTACTTGTTTACTTCGTGTGGGAGCCTTGCTGGACTCAGAGTCTACTGGTGGGTGGGAAAATAATTCTCTCTGAGCCGCAACTCTCACGGATGAGGACGAGGGAGCGATTGCTTGTGCCACTGTTTCGGAATCTTTGTCCTCGACTTTTCGTATTTTCTCTTTGCTTCTTTCACTGCCTTGCACTTTATCCTTACTCTTTACCTCACTCTGCTTCTCAGCGATGAGATTGTTCCAGTAGGTCTTCTTAGCCGCCACCAGCTGGCTGCTGCTGGCTTTTGAGCCACCAGTTGAATTCATGGCTTTCTTCTCCACGAGAACTTCCTCAGTCTCTTTTTCCTCATTACCAGTTCTCATCTTCAGAGACTCAGCCTGAAGCTCGGCGGCAACACTGTTGAATCCCATTATACCCTCACAGGGTGTGTCAGGACTCTCGGTGAAAACTGATGGGCAGGGCGATGCAAAATGATCGCAGTGATCCTGAGCAGATTCTTTGGATTCTGTGATTTCCAAGCCATGAGGTGAAATTCCTGCAGCAAGTACTGTAGCTGAGTCGTGCGTAACAGGCAAGATTTCCATTATCCCTTCTGCAGAGTACGAGGTATCCTTGCTTACCCACATGTGTTCATCGTTATCCCAAGATATTATGCCCTCGCCGTCCTTCAGGGAAGATGCGTGCAAGAACTGTGACGCTCTAGACGAGCGTGGAGGACTGGCTGTGGGCAGGGCGGGAGGGGTGTCGTTCTCCTCCTCGTCATCCTCCTCGTAAGCGGAAAGATCGTCCAGGCTGGCGTCAGATTCTGATAGCATGGCTTCGCAAAACGCCTTCTTGTTAGCCTGGAGGGAGCTATTTACGGGGAGTGAGCCTGTCGTGGAGTCTGCCGACTCATACTCCTGGTTAGGGCCATCACTTTCTTCAGAGGTAAGGTCGAGCGCTTTAAACTGCCGCACCTCATCAAAAGCAGGTGCTACCTCTAAGAAGACCTGCTCTCCTGCGCCTTCGCCATTAGTATTACCGCGCGAGGAGTCAATCTCGGGAACATCTCCAGTTTCGATATCCTCGACCAAACTCTTTACCAGAGATGATCTTTTTATTTTCTGTTTATCCTCTCTCTCTTCCTGAAGTGGATCCGTTTTCCCTTCCAGCTCCAGTTGTTGGTGCTGCTGCTGTTGCTGCTGCTTCTCCTCCTCCTCCTCCTCCTCCTCCTCCTCCTCCTCCTCCTCCTCCTCCTCCTCCTCCTCCTCCTCCTCCTTCTCCTCCTGTTCCTTCTCATCTTCCTCCACTTCTTTCTCTTCATCTTCTTCTTCTTCTTCCTCCTCCTCCTCCTCCTCCTCCTCCTCCTTTTGTTTTTTTTCTTTCTCCTTTTTCTCTTCGACTTCATCCTGTTTCTCCCTTTTCATTACCTTGTCCTCTATCTTTTTCTGTTCCTCATCTTCGCGATTAGCACATTCCAGATCTTCCTGCATCTTATTTATAAAGTCTTGTTGGTCACTTGATTTTTCCCTCCCCGTCTTCTCGTCCTCCTCAATAAGCATTAGTCTGGGGGTCAGTTTCCACTTTAGCAAGTCCACACCCCCTGACGGCCGAGCTGCTCCGCGCCAGGCAGCGATGCCTAAAGCGTCGGGCAGTGACCTCCCGCTGGTTGTGGCCACGTCAGCCTCGTCTTCAGACACCAGAGATCCGGGAAGGCTGATAGCGTCACTCCCGCACTCTGCCTCCACCGAACTGAATTTCATGTCACTAAGCTTCCCAGGAAGTGCTGGGGCGTGGGCGGGCTCCATGATAGCCGCCGAATCTAAGCTTGGCCCGTCATTCTCCCACGCCCCCATCGCTGATGTCGTCGCATCATCGTCGTTCAGTACAGCAGATTCAGTTTCAGACAATTCGTACTTCTCCGAATCACTCCTTAAAATTTCAGTCTTCTCCAAATCAGTTTCCGGTGATGCCTCGGGACATTGGCCACCCGCCCACCTTGGGGGTTTCCGAGTCTCGTCCCGCGTTCTCCGCCACTCACTGAACTCGTCGGGTTTCGTTATCAGTTCTTCCCACAGTCTCTTACCCTCCCGCACAGCTCCTTCCTGTATATTGTCAGTGATGCTCTCATTGTCATCCTGTGGGTATTTCTCTGCCAAGGAAGGCTCCTGCCTGTTCCCACTGACCTGGCCATCATCCAATGGACGAGGGAGGGGCTGGGAGGAGGTCCGCTTGGCTGCAACCTGTTGCGCTTCCCACACCTGTCTCGTGGTCGTAAAGTGGCTGCTTGTAATCCTTTCAGAGGACGAAACCTCAGATTTATCAACTTTGTCATCCCTTCGATCTGATTCCTTGTTGGCGATTGAAGCAAACGGTGAATCTGTAAATATTCGGCTCTTGTGCACAGCCTGAAGGGTTCCTTTAGCTTCTAGACTCTCCCCGGCAGCAAGTGTCTTCTCCGCTAAATGTTTGGCTTCCCACTTATCTTTGTCACTCTGTACCCTCCCTTTTCCAATGCTCCTAAATGTGGGACTCTTTTCTGTTGATTCGGAGACTTGCATGGCATCATTTCTCTTGTTACTGTCGGAAATTTTGTTCTCACCTGCTTCCCACAGGTCGCGACATGCTTCCACCCGACCCGCTCTTATGTCTTCCAAACTTAATACTCGTGGTATGGGCTCCTCGTTTCCTTTTTCTATTGAAATGTTTTTACTCGTAGTTTTTTCTGACATTCCAGGAAGCGTCAAAACGCTACTAGGACTTGGTCTGGTGCTTTCCTGGGCGCTGAGCAGCGTTCTTGACTTTTTCCAGTGGTAGAAATCCTTTTCTGGTTCAAACTGCCATAGTGAGGCTTTCCACTTTTCCTTTCCCAGAAAGACGGCCCCGTCTGGGATTCCGAGGCTCCGGTGCTCGGAGGCTGAGGCTTTACCGAGTTCTGTTAGCGCCTCAGTCGTCCTCAATGGTGACCGTTTATTCTTGTGGGCCCTCACGCAGCTCCTGAGGACACTCTCCCCATTCAGAACTCCCGTCGTCGCCAGCTTGAGCCAAACTTGCTTGGTACTCTGAACCAAACCTTCCTCAATGTCTGGCTCAGCAAGCGGCTCGTCGTGTCGAACTACGTCCTTGTCTTCTACGTCCTCAGAGGACTGAGGAGGCTCGAGCACCGGCGGTTCTTCGGCACCGGCGACGGCGACGTCCACCTTTGAAGTTTCTCTGGACGCTGTGTCTCTGCCTCCGCTTTCGGTGACCGCTGAGGCCTCCATCAGTTTGCAGGAGTGAAGCCGAGTCCTGTTGACGCGAGACTCCTTTTTCTTAGCTTTCTCTAGCGCTTCCCATAAAAGCCTCAGTTCCACAACTGTGCCGTCTTTGATCTTGACGCTCATTTGGCGGAAACTCTTGCTTTTCTTTAACCTGATACTTTCTTTTCCTCTTTTCTTCTTAGACTTTCTATAAATTAGCTTTCGCTTGCTGCTTCGCAGAATCAGCGAGGGTGTCTTTCCTTTTCTCTCCTCTCTAGGCAGAGTCATCTTGTCCAGAGAGCTGTCTTCTTCTAACGGAAGAAGTTCTTCCTCTAATTGGTCTGCTCGAGCCCGCACGATGCCCTTCTCGATCATCCTGATGCTCGGACAGCGACGTGCAACATCGCGCGCTGCTCCACCCTCCTGCCTCTCATACTCATCCGCATCTTCCATTTCCTTCCAGCTACCTTTCCTCTCCACCACATCCAACTTCTTTCCTTTCACAGCTTGTGGCATATTTGTCTGCTGTTGTTCCTGTGAGTGTTCATCTCCCCACATCGCCACATTCTTGGGCACAAGCGCCACGATCCTGGCACCAGCCTTCGGCCTAGTCATGTTACTTTCTTGCTCTTTAGTTTTTCTTTCCCATAAGTCCTTTCTCACCTTAACCACATTCCTTTCAAAATGTTCAACTTTCGTCACATTCTCACCACAGTCGTCTCCCTCTTTTCGACATTCTAGAGTGTCTTTTTCTCTGTCTGCATTGCTGGCACTGGTTGGCCTAGTTTGACTATGTGGTGTGGCGGGCGGCACAGCGGCGGCACCTACACTAAATCCTGAACACGATGCAGTAGTGTCCTGCGTCTTTGGAATTAGTTGTTGAATCAAGGACGCTCTACGAGTGTCAACTTTTCCGTGACGCTGCTGATTCTCACCATTCACCTGCGGCTCGCCCTGCTCCGCTAAACTTTCCCACATTTGCTTCCTGTCCTGCAGAGAAATGAGTGAGTCGGGTTCCACATCAGCGTGTCCAGCATCCTCAGTGGCACTGCTTCTTGTGGAGTCGCGGTTTTGGTTCATGAAGCTGTTCCAAGTAGCTTTCATCCGCTTCACCAGACCAATAGGGGCTTCTTGCTGCAGTGTCTTCTCTTCAGATCTCTGATGGACGTCATCAAACACGTCATCGTCACCCCGCACTGCACACACTGTAGCACATCGGGAGTCTCCATCCACCTGGCTCACGATTTCAGTGTCCTCGGAGCTCAGGGATTCCTGAGGCTTGCTGACGTCCGCGTTTCCAGCAATGATTGAGTCCCAGAACTGCTTTCTGGTCGCCACGAGGACAGTTGCATGTTTTGTGGTCACCGAGGTCCTGCTGCCCTCATAACGTGCATCAGCTTTTGGCTTGATTTCATCACCAGTGCTGCTAGAAGTCGAGGGAATTCTGAAGCTGTGGATCTCCTCCAGCAGGCTACGGTAAGACGACTCGACACTCGCAGAAGCGTCACTTTTATCTTCATCCACACAGACGGCCTGTTGCTTATCTGACGAGGACCTGTCGGGACTGACGTTATTCTGGCACGCTTCGAGGACCCAACGTTCGGTAGCCTCAAGACTTCCCAACAACTCCGATGAGGACTTAAGATCTGAATACTCAGGTGCACTAACCGTTTCCGCATGGCTTGCCTGAGTCACTGTTGACGAGACAGAATTCTCATTTTCAAGCATCTGCTGGAAATCGTTGATTACAACATCAGTGTAAGCAGAGGACGCTGATTCCCGCTCAAAAGTGTTTTCATTGGCAACAGTAATAACAGGTTCGTCACAGAGCTGGCTCCTATATTCTGAGGGCTGAGAGACTGGTTCTGAACTAGCGCTCAAGTTATCAGAGACACTGCCTGAGAGATCTGAAGACAAGGAGCTGATCCTTTGCACCAGCAGAGGGTCAGCAGCGGGACAAACGTCACGAGCATTCTCGAAAATATCAGAGGAGACCTCCGATAGAGTGCTTTCTCTACAGAGGTGGGGCCCACCTTTCACGTGTGACTTTGTTTGTGCCTCCTCTAAAGCAGTTACCATGGGTGTGATGGTCTCTTCCTTCCCGGAGGAACGGGGGCTCTCTGTTGCGCAGTCCCAGCCCTCTTCTTTGCTCTCTCCCTGTTCCACATATTTCTCTCTGGTAGGAGTTGAAAGTGGAGGCTCAGCTCTTGTTTCATTTTTATCAACTTTACTGCAAGTATGACTTCCAATGTTAAGAAATTCTTCAAGTGGGTCCTTTTTCAGCTCACTCGTGGCATCCTCTGGGATGAGGCAGGTGCCCGCTGGTGACCCTTTCTGCCCGTCCGCCGCGCTGCTGCTGTCTTCACGCGGGTCGTCCCTAGCTTCCTGCGTGCCCCCCTCCGTCCCTGCCACTGCCTCTACCAATGGGAATTCTGAAATGGTTTGACCCACTGTATCGCCACTAAATGGATCACCATCTTTTTTGGCTTCAGAAAAGTGGATTCCATCCCTTCCCACGCTCGTCTCTGTGAGGGTGTCTGAGAGACTGGTGTTAATCTGGATGTCGACGCTCCCTGCATCCTTTGATGATACATTTGGAAATAGAGCGTCATTTCGCTTCTCCACCTTACATAATTCCACGTTCTGTGCATTAGGAGGTGAATTAAATGAAATATCACACGTGAGGTTCTCAAGACTGCTAGAATGAGAAAATTTCCTGTTCTCAGCACAAATATCCTTCAACAATACTTCACTTCCCGCTGGGATCCCAGAGTCGGAGCTCGTCAGTGGTACATCGCTTGCTGCAGAAGGGGACAGAATGTCGTTACTGTTGGTGGAGCTTACGAAACTCAAGTCGATCAGAGAACATACAGAGTCGGTCGGGATGGGAGGAGCGGGGTAATCAGGTGGGGTGGAGAAGGCTGTAGCTTCTCCCCCAACCTGAAGGCCAAGGAGATCAACGCACACGGGCTCTGTTACTTCACTGGATGGTTGAGAGAGCTCGCCGTCCCCGTCCACATCGCTAGGAACGTGCAGAGGAGACTGGTGTCCAGGCGATTCCGCAGCATCCGCCGAGACCCCCTCTGCCCCGTCCGCCTCTGTTATGTAAGCAACCATCATCTCTCCGGCAGCCTGACCCGAGGGGTGATTTAAGGCTTCCGGTGGAGTGGATCCTCTTAGCGTGTGCGACTGAAAGCGTGGCGATAGTATGGCTTCTGTGCAGGCAGACGGCGGATCGTTATTCGCTTCCTGGACTATGTCGTCTACTAACTTGTGGGGCAACACTTCCTCTATGCGACTGCCGCCGTGCGTGGTGAAGTAGCTAACTGTGTTTTGTGATTCCACTGTTTTACTTTCATCACGATTCAGAAGGGTATAATCGTCAGCTTTTGTCACATCATCACTGGACGTTGTCTTGGGGGAGCCTAAGCTTGCAAGGCTCTGTGGTGAAGGTCCTTCTAAGACAGCTTTCTCATCCTCAACCTCCAGATCAGAGTTTGCAACGAATGTCACTCCTGAGTCCTTAGTGTTGCCACACCACTCCTGCTGCATCTCGCTCACAAAATGGGTCGTTTCCTTGGTCATGGAGGTGCTGGGTGCATCCACGGTCACACTGTTGCCTGCCTGTGCCAGCGGCTCCGTCAAGATCTCAGGCACCACTAAGGGCCAGCAAAAGAAATCAGGCTTCTTAACGTCACCTGGAGATGATATTTGTTTGTTAGTTCTTCTGGTAGTGGGGCTTCCCGGCCTCACGTGTCTCACGTCCCTCACCAGGCTGCAAGGATTGGTGCAGTTGACAGTGTCCACGGAAAATGGGTTTTCAGTCCACGGCTCTCCAAGGCTCGAGAGGGAGAACGGATTGCTACTGGCCGTGATACTGAAAGTGTGGCTGGCAGGAGGAAATACGTCACTCAGCTCCTCACTAAAATTTTCTTTAGGCTGAAGTTCCTCAATAATGTCTCCTGGATGTGGGGTAAGGGACGGGAGCGGCTCGGGTAGGGGAGTGCCTGGGTTACAGAGTTCCCCGACGCGGTCGAAAGGTAGAACAAAAGTGTCGGAGGTGGCGGGAAGAGGGTCAAAATTACTCCTGCTCTGGCTACAGTCTACATCTAATGATGCACAAGGCTCACTGTGTAGGTTAACACTCCCACGAAGCTCACCTGTCACCAGCACCGTCTTGGTAGCATCGATAACATCCATGGAGCTGGCCAGGCGTCGCAGGCCACCACTCTGAAAAAAGGTCAACTGTTCCTTGGTGAGCTCCCCTGCACAGTCCCCGTCGTCGTCACTGCGTCTGTCATTGCTGATCTCGTCTGTGAGTCCCTCGACGCCGTCTGGGTGAGTATCACCACTACTACCACAATGGACAAGAGTCTTTGTTATCTCGCGTATCTCTCCTTCACCAGAGTCCAACACATCCCTCCCAACCGCATGTTTATTATCTTTTAGGGGCTCATCAAATGATTTTCTTCTCTCTTGTCGGTCGTCATCTGTGGCAGACTCTGTTTCGTCATATGCGGTTCCGTCATTTGAAGTCTTAGAATGAAAGGTGCTGAGAGACGTTACGTTGCTAAGGACACCCATGACCTGCACTTCCACAATGGATGACTCCAAAATTTCCTCACACTTGGTGTCTGTCATAGATAAATTTTCATCACCTGTGTCAACTGGTGATAAAGATGCTCCTAACTCTGGGGCTTGATCAAAGTTTTCTACTTCTAGCGGTGTTGAGGAACAAAGGTTACCGCTGGTTACTAAGGCCTCCTCCTGCTTTTCAATATTCATCTCTACAGCAGACTCTTCTTTCCAACCAGGATGCTCAGATGGTAGGATGGCTGCTGCGAGCTCCACCTCAGATTGTTTGTCTTGGACGGTCTCATCTAGTCCAGGAAGGAGGAGCATTTCCATGGGAGGAGCGAAGGCGTGCTCAGTGAGGACGCTCTCTTCCCCCAGGGCAGTGATGATGTAATGACCTCTCTTAGGTTCCTCTTCTGCCACTGTGGAATCTGGTTGGCCCACACATTCTGGGGAATCAGAATGTGCCGTGTTGTCTTGGGTATGGAAGAGAAGAGTCTCCATGGGAGGAAAGAAAGAGGTTTGGTTTACTTCTTCTAAAAAGTTCACTGTGAGAGAGCGTGTTACAGATGATTCCTCGGAGAGGCCAGGACCGTGAGACGTCTTCAGGATGGGCGTCTCACCTTCAGACTTGTCAGGGAAAACTCCTGCGCACACTCTATCTTTCAGCGTATCATGAGATTCATTTGACATCCTGGTGGGTCCTGGACAGTTTAACCCTTCTCTCTCTGGATCTTCTGGTTCACTATCGCTGGCACTGGCGGGAGTCTCGGCGCCACTCCCTTCGTCTGACTCTACTTCTCTCTTGGTTTCTGAGAACCTAGCTGCAGCATCCAACTTCAGAATGCTGTCGCGCCTTTCATTGCCTTCACATCCTTTACGGCGTGGTCCCGATAACGTCCCTACGACGTAAGTGCGCCGTCCATACGTCATGGTCTTCTGAGTTGCTTCATCCTCACTGTCGCTAGAAGATTCTAAAACCACTGCCTGGGTGCGCGTGAATTTCTGCATTGGAATGGGTCTCTCTTCGGTGCCCTGAGGCGGCGGCTCCTGCTCCTCTTGCATTGTCCAGCACGATGCGCTGCCATCACTCATGCCTTCAAATTTCTTGAAGAATTCAGGTGCTGTTTTCCCGACTTTCGGAGAAAAGACCTTAGGTGATGTTCCACCGCTCCTCGGAGAGTCTGATCCCCGCCCATCAGACAGTCTCAGCCTACCGAGAGATAACTTCCTTAATCTGGGAGGCCGGAGAGGCACATCTTCGTCTTCGTCCTCCGATAACTCTGGAATGGTGTGGAGCTTGGTCATGTGACTTTGGGCCGGCCTAATGAACTTTGATCTCGGCTTCTTGCCTGGTAAATCAATTTCGTCTTCATCTGTGGTAACGTCAGACTCTGACTGGGATTCGTCACTATCAGAGGTTGACATGGGACTCTTGGTGGGGCTTGGAGACAGAGGGATAATCAAAGGCCGGGTGCCCTTAATAGGGCCGATGCGCATGTCGTCATCAGAGTCCGATTCACAACTGCTCTCTTGTCCTATTTCTGTGGTCACTGTCATCAAGGGCAGCGCTTCCACGGTCTTTTTGGCACTATCCCCTTCGCTCACGACGTCCTCCTCACTCTTCTGATTTATTTCAGCAGCAGGTATTGGTGTTTTCCAGGCTGCTGCAGGTACTTCTTGCACCCCACTCACTTTATCATCTATGGGTGAATCCAAAGTAGTTTCTTCAGTCTGTCCGGTATAGGGCGAATCCGAGTGAATCTCAAGAAGCTGTTTCTCCTCTGCAAGTGTTTCTTGAACCTTAGAAATTTTTTCAATGAGCATGTCTGTGTCAAGAGCGTCGTATGTCTCTTCATGCGAATCCTGACATATGCTATTCCAAGGAGTGCTGGTCGAGAGAAGGCCTCTTCTCATCATTTGGTCATTATTTACATTTACAGGCTTGTCACCTTGTGACTCAAGCTGAAAGATACTTGACTCCCCTTGCAAAATGTCACTGGTGTCCTTTAGATCGTTTTCTTTTTGCAGACCAACGACCTCATCACTTAGGATATCAGTGGCTTCTTCGGCCTCCTTCATGATGCTGGATGTGTCCCCCTGGAAAATGTGTATAGTCTCCTCCTTCATGATGCTGATTGTCTCCTGCACAATGTGTATAGTCTTCTTCTGGATGTCGGTTGTCTCCTGTACAAGGTCCATAGCATCCTCCTGGATGTTGGTTGTCTCCTGCACAAGGCCCACATCCTTCTCCTCCTCCTGGATGTTGGTTGTCTCCTGCACAAGGCCCACATCCTTCTCCTCCTCCTGGATGTTGGTTGTCTCCTGCACAAGGCCCACATCCTTCTCCTCCTCCTGGATGTTGGTTGTCTCCTGCACAAGGCCCACATCCTCCTCCTCCTCCTGGATGTTGGTTGTCTCCTGCACAAGGCCCACATCCTCCTCCTCCTCCTGGATGTTGGTTGTCTCCTGCACAAGACCCACATCTTCCTCCTCCTGGATGTTGGTTGTCTCCTGCACAAGGCCCACATCCTTCTCCTCCTGGATGTTGGTTGTCTCCTGCAAAAGGCTCACATCCTCCTCCTCCTGGATGTTGGTTGTCTCCTGCACAAGGCCCACATCCTCCTCCTCCTCCTCCTCCTCCTCCTCCTCCTCCTCCTCCTCCTCCTCCTGTATTTTGGTTGTCTCCTGCACAAGTTCCACAGCATCCTCCTCCTGCATGTTGGTTGTCTCCTGCACAAGTTCTACAGCATCCTTCTGGATGTTGGTCGTTTCCTGCACAAGGTCCACAGCATCCTCCTCCTGGATGTTGGTCGTTTCCTGCACAAGGTCCACAGCATCCTCCTCCTGCATGTTGGTTGTCTCCTGCACGAGGTTTGCAGCATCTTCCTCTCGTATATTGGTAATCTCCTTTTCCACAAAGTCTGTGGCTTCCTCCCTCTGGATGTCGATGGTCTCCTGCACAATATCTACAGCTTCCTCCTTGAGGATGTTGGTGGCATTTTCCTGCAGAGGCACTACAGTCTTCTCTTCCAAGACGTCAGTGGTCTCCTTCATGAGATCAATGATGTTCTCTGTAATAATGTTCTTAGTTTCTTCGTTACCCACAGTTACCTCTTTGGAAAAGTTACTTGTTTTTTCTTCGAGAAGTTCAGCAGTAGTGTCCACACCAATAGCTTCTTCATGACAGGATGAATTCGATGCGTGCTGGGAGGAGAGACTAACCACTTGTTCCTCATTACATTCTGCTGCAATACATGCTAAAGCGTTGCCATCATCTGGTAATCTCCCAAGAATGTTCGTTTTTGATTCGTGGTATTCATCTGTTTCAGAATAAGAAGTATCACTCAAGTATCTGTCTTCGCCGACTTCGTTAGTGGAATGGAGTCCTAGACATTCCATGGAAAGAGGAGGTGCTACAGCAGTCTCTGTCATTGGTAGAATATAGTGAAGAGTTGATGGGGCAGACTCATTGGAAGCGGGAGGCCCAGCAAGAGGTTGACTTCTGAAGGAGTCAGGAGGGAGGTCCGGAATTTCCTCAGGAGTGAGGTCAGGAAGTGACGGCCCGACTGAGGCATGTTCAGAAGCTGTCTCGTAAGTTAGGCTTGTTAGGGTGTCGCTGGCCTCTTGAGGAGTGTCCTGTAAAGCTGTGTGTACAACTCCAGTGAGGGGCAGAGATTTTGGCGGCTGCACAAAAAGAACAGACTCGGACAAACTTTGTGTTGTGTCATTCTGAGCCAAAAGACTCGATGAATCATGCTGTTCCCCTGGTTCATGGGCTGAATCATTTGTGTCAAGAGGAGGTAGAGAGTCATTCTCGCGGGATACTGACTGCGAGACACTCTCAGTGAAAAACATACTAAGTGGCGAAGGTGATCGAGAACGAATGTAATCAGAGATAGCTGTGAACATGAGCCACGGTGAACCTCGATGCTCCTCCAAGTCCTCGACATGATGGTCAAGGGGACCGAGGGGAGTTTCAGTATCGAGTGGTAAAGGTGCTACCAACTCAGACTCCAGACTTGGATTGCTGCTGTAATCTAGATCCATGAGTTCAGGTTCTTCTTGTGAATCGTCCTCCAGGAAGAAAGGCGGGTTGAGTGTTGGGATATTGAGTTTTGGTTTCTCAGTCTCGGATGCTTCCTCTTTGGTATTTCCCTCAGTAATACGTTGATTAGAAAGAAACTCTAACGCTACGTCATCCTGAAGAGAAATGTATGTGTTGGCATCAACACTTGTGTCATCAAGGGCCACTTCGTCGCTCTCTGAGGTGGTGGTGGCGGTAGCTATTTCGTCAGAATCCTGCTGCTCGCTCTCTGAGGTAGGAGGACGAACCACCAGCCCGGGGATGGCAAAGCAGGGCGTCGTACTTCCTGCTGGATTGAAAGACACAACTGGAGACAAGTGAATTGTTGAAACTGGAACTTCATTAGTTTTTGTTTGTTTCGTTTCGACATCTTCCAGAACATTTGTAGATGTTTCTGGTTCTTTCAGAACACATAATGGCGTTTTTGATTGTCCTTTGATGTCTGTTGGCTCTGGCCCTCCCATGGAATCTGTTGATGTTTCTGGTACTGGCAGAAGCTCTGGTTCTTCTCCCAGAGGGTCCATTGATTCTCTCCGAGGATCTGTCAATGTGCCCAGTTTTCCCAGAGGATCTGTTGATGTCCCCAGTTCTTCCAGAAGTTCTGTCGATGTCTCTGGTTCTAACAAAAGGTCTGTTAACGTCTCTGGTTCTCTCAGGAA
Source organism: Scylla paramamosain (assembly GCF_035594125.1). Lineage (NCBI taxonomy): Eukaryota > Metazoa > Arthropoda > Malacostraca > Decapoda > Portunidae > Scylla > Scylla paramamosain. Next base: position 12,669,719 of record NC_087169.1, read on the forward strand.
GTTTCTTGATATTTCTAGTTCTTCCGAAAGTTGTAATGAAATTTCTGACTCTTGCAAATGCCCTGATGATGTCTCTGGTTCTTCCAGAAGATCTGTTGATGTCTGTGATCCTCCCAGAAGGTCTGTTGATGTCACTGTTTCTCTCAGAAGGTCTGTTGATATCTCAGGTTCTCTAAGAAGGTTTGCTGGTGTCTCTGGTTCTTCCAGAAGTTCTGTTGTTGTCTCTGGTTCTTGTAAGAGATCTGTTGAAGTCTCTGGTTCTCCAAAAAGATCTGTTGATGTCTCTGGTTCTCCCAGAAGATCTTTTGGTGTCTCTGGTACTCCCAGGTCTATTGATGTCTTTGCTTCTCCTAGGTCTGCTGGTGTCTCTGGTTCTCCCAGAAGGTCTGTTGGTGTCTCTGGTTCTCCCAGATGGTCTGTTAGTGTCTCTCGTTCTTTTAAGAGATCTGTTGATGTCTCTGGTTCTCCCAGAAGGTCTGTTGGTGTCTCTGGTTCTTGTAAGAGATCTTTTGATGTCTCTGGTTCCTGTAAGAGATCTGTTGATGTCTCTGGTTCTACCAGAAGGTCTGTTGATGTCCCTGGTTTTCCCAGAAGATCTGTTAATATATCTGGTTCTCTCAGAAGGTTTGTTGGTGTCTCTGGTTCTTGTAAGAAATATGTTGGTGTCTCTGCTTCTCCCAGAAGGTCTGTTGGTGTCACTGGTTCTCCCAGAGGGTCTGTTGGTATCTCTGATTCTTCCAGAAGGTTTGTTGGTATTTCTGGTTCTCCCAGAAGGTCTGTTGATATCTCTGGTTCTCCCAGAGGGTCTGTTGATGTTTCTGGTTCTCCCAGATGATTTGCTGGTGTCTCTGGTTCTCCCAGAAGGTCTGTTGGTGTCTCTGGTTCTTGTAAGAAATCTATTGATGTCTTTGGTTCTCTCAGAAGGTCTGTTGATTTCTCTGGTCCTTGTATGATATCTGTTGATGTCTCTGCTTCTTGTAAGAGATCTGCTGATGTCTTTGGTTCTTGTAAGAGATCTACTGATGTCTCTGTTTTTCCCAGATCAGTTGGTGTCACTGGTTCTACCAGAAGGTTTGTTGGTGTCTCTAGTTCTCCCAGAAGGTCTGTTGATATTTCTGGTTCTCCCAGAAGATTTTTTGGTGCCTCCGGTTCTCCCAGAAGGTCTGTTGGTGTCATTGGTTCTACCAGAAGGTCTGCTGGTGATTCTGGTTCTCCCAGAAGGTCTGTTGATATCTCTGGTTCTCCCAGAAGGTTTTTTGGTGTCTCTGGTTCTCCCAGAAGGTCTGTTGATATTTCTGGTTCTCCCAGAAGATTTTTTGGTGTCTCCGGTTCTCCCAGAAGGTCTGTTGGTGTCATTGGTTCTACCAGAAGGTCTGCTGGTGATTCTGGTTCTCCCAGAAGGTCTGTTGATATCTCTGGTTCTCCCAGAAGGTTTTTTGGTGTCTCTGGTTCTCCCAGAAGGTCTGTTGATATTTCTGGTTCTCCCAGAAGATTTTTTGGTGTCTCCGGTTCTCCCAGAAGGTCTGTTGGTGTCATTGGTTCTACTAGAAGGTCTGCTGGTGTTTCTGGTTCTCCCAGAAGGTCTGTTGATATCTCTGGTCCTCCCAGAAGGTTTTTTGGTATCTCTGGTTCTCCCAGAAGGTCTGTTGGTGTCACTGGTTCTACCAGAAGGTCTGCTGGTGTTTCTGGTTCTCCCAGAAGGTCTGTTGATATCTCTGGTTCTCCCAGAAGGTTTTTTGGTGTCTCTGGTTCTCCCAGAAGGTCTGTTTGTGTCACTGATTCTAGCAGAAGGTCTGTTGGTGTCTCTGGTTCTCCCAGAGGGTCTGTTGATATCTCTGGTTCTCCCGGAAGGTTTTCTGGTGTCTCTGGTTCTCTCAGAAGGTCTGTTGATGTCTCTGGTTCTCCCAGAAAGTCTGTTGGTGTCTCTGACTCTTGTAGAGAATCTAGTGGTATCTCTGTTTTTACTAAACTATAAAAAATATGTGGTTCCGTTATAATGTCAGAAGAAATTTGTGGTTCTGTGGTAGTGTGTAGCGAAAGCACTGGTTGTCCCAGCTCCTGTGTTCTTGAAGTCTCAAGGTTGGTCTCTTGCTGTGTTAATTTCTCAATTGCCATTATGGCTTCAATTGGCTCTTTTATATATTTGGGACATTCGTGTACTTCAGCAACGATTTCTGACGTTCCCTCTTTCCTAGGGTTTACATTTTGGTTCTCTGACCAAGAAAGCGAATCATCGTCCATACTGAAGAATACAGACTCTCCGAGTTTCATCAACGCTGTGCGATGTCCAGTAGGTTGGCTGCTGTGCTTTGTGTCTTTGCTTTCTGGCAAGTCTTCTAGAGCGTCCTCGAAAACTGGTCGGAAGTCCTCATCGTTATCTGAGTCTTCTGCCAAGCTTCGCTGAGGCAGGTCAGGTTCTATTGAGGCCACAACACCTGACTTTCGATCCACTGTCTCAGATGAATCCTCATTATGCTGTGTCATCTCCAAAGCTGCTTTATCAACTACGTGTTGAGTTATTTTGATCATTGATTCTTGTGAGGGTTCGGTAATATCTGAGGACATAATCAGCTGTTCAGGAATGCTTGACTCCTGTGGTAACAGGTCAGCTAAATCCTCTGAAGCAATCATTTGCTCCACGATTGGTAATCTCCGCAACTCTGCTTGCGACCTTTGCAACTCTTGAGTAGTTTCTTTAGTTTCTTGCAATTGTTCAACAGACTCATGCACCTGTTCAACAGGCTCTTCCAATTCTTGCATCTGTTCACCAGTCTCTTCTGGTTTTGGCAGTTGTTCAGAAGGTTTTCCTAGTTCTTGCGACTGTTCTTGCAACCGTTCATTAGATTCTTCTGGTTCTAACAGCTGTTCAACAACTTTCGACTCTTCCAGCTGGTCATTAGACTCCTGTAGCGGTTCAAAAACTCTTCCTTGTTCTTGCGAGTGTTCAACAGTTTCATCTAATTCTTGCAATGGTTCAATTGGTTCCTGTAGCTGTTCAACAACTTCTGTTTCATGCAGCAGCTGAACTAACTCCTGCAGATGTTCAGCAATTTCTTCTGATTCTTGCATTTGTTCAGTAAGTTCCTGCAGCTGTTTAAAAACTTTTTCCTGATCTTGCAGCTGTTCAACAATTTCTTCAGATTTCTGAAGCTGTTCAGTAGACACCAATACTTGTTCAGTAACCTGTGGTTCTTGAAGCTGTCCAGCAATTTCTTCCCCTGCTTCTTGTAGCCGCTCAAAAGGTTGTAGCAGCTGCTGAAGAACTTGTGGTTCTTGCATCTGTTTAAATTCCTCTGACTCTTGCAGCCATTCAACAGGCTTCTCCAACTGCTCAAGAGTTTCCCCTTGTTCTTGCAGCTGTTCAGTAATTTCTACTGACTCTTGCAGCTGTTCAGCATTTTCTACTGACTCTTGCAGCTGTTCAACACTTTCTATTGACTCTTGCAGCTGTTCAACACTTTCTATTGACTCTTGCAGCTGTTCAACAGTTTCTACTGAGTCTTGCAGCTGTTCAACAGTTTCTACTGAGTCTTGCAGCTGTTCAACACTTTCTATTGACTCTTGCAGTTGTTCAACACTTTCTACTGACTCTTGCAGCTGTTCAACACTTTCTACTGAGTCTTGCTGCTGTTCAACACTTTCTATTGACTCTTGCAGCTGTTCAACAACTTCTCCTTGTTCTTGCAGCTGTTCAACAGGCTCCTCCAGCTGTTCAAAAATTTCTCGTGGTTCTTGCAGTTGTTCAATAATTTCCTCTGGTTTTTGTAACCGTCTAATGGGCTCCTGCAGTTGTTCAACACCTTCCCTTGATTCCTGCAGCTGTTCAACAGTTTCATTTGATTCTTGCAGCTGTTCATTATGTTCCTTCAGCTGTTCAACAGTATCTTTTGGTTCCTGTAAATGTTCAACAAACTCCTGCAGCTGTTCAACAACTTCTAATTCTTGCAGATGTTCGTTAGGCTCCTCCAGCTGTTCGATAACCTCTCCTGGTTCTTGCAGCTGTTCAACACGTTCTTCTGATTTTTTAAGTTTTTCATCAGGTTCCCCTGATTCCTGCTGTTGTTCAACAGGCTCCTGCAACTGTTCAATAGGATGTTGTATTTTTTGCAGCTGTTTAATAGCCTCCGATTCCAGCAGCTGTCCAACACGTTCAGCTGGTTTCTGCAAGTGTTCAACAAGTTCTTCCGATTCTTCTTGTTGCCCAACAAATTCCTTTGGTACTTTCAGCTGTTTAACAGGTTTTTCTGGTCCTTGCAGCTGTTTAACATATTCTACCCGTTCTTGCAGCCGTTCAATAGGCCTTTGTATCTTATCAACAAGTTCTTGTTCTTTCAGACATTCCACAATTCTTTTTGATTCTTGAGGCTGTTCAACAGGTTCTCCTGGTTCCTGCAGCTGTTCAACAGGTTCTTCTGTTTCCTGCAGCTGTTCAACAGATTCTTCTGGTTGCTGCAGCTGTTCAACAGGTTCTTCTGGTTCCCGTAGCTGTTCAACAAGTTCTTCTAGTTCCTGCAGTTGTTCAACAGGTTCTTCTGGTTCCTGCATCTGTTCAACAGGTTTTTCTGGTTCTTGCAGCTGTTCAATAGGTTCTGGTTTCTCCAGCTGTTCAACAGGGTCTTCTGGTTCCTGCTGCTGTTCAACAGATTCTTCTGGTTCCTGCAGCTGTTCAACAGGTTCTTCTGGTTCCTGCAACTGTTCAACAGGTTCTTCTGGTTCCTGCAGCTGTTCAACAGGTTCTTCTGGTTCCTGCAGCTGTTCAGCACGTTCTTCTGGTTCATCCAGCTGTTCAACAGTTTTTTCCTGTTGCTGCAGCTGTTCAACAGGTTTTTCCTGTTCCTGCAGCTGTTCAACAGGTTTTTCCTGTTCCTGCAGCTGTTCAACAGGTTTTTCCTGTTCCTGCAGCTGTTCAACAAGTTCCTCTGGTTCTTGCAGCTGTTTAACGGTTTTTTCTAGTTCCTGCAGGTTTTCAATAGGTTCTTTCTGTTCCTGCAGCTGTTCAACAGATCCTTCCTGTTCCTGCAGCTGTTCAACAGGTTCTTCCTGTTCCTGAAGCTGTTCAACAGATCCTTCCTGTTCCTGCAGTTGTTTAACAGATTCTTCCTGTTCCTGCAGTTGTTTAACAGGTTCTTCCTGTTCCTGCAGCTGTTCAGCAGGGTCTTCCTGTTCCTGCAGCTGTTCAACAGATTCCTCCTGCAGTTTTTGAAAAGGTTCTTCCTGTTCCTGCAGCTGTTCAACAGATCCTTCCTGTTCCTGCAGCTGTTCAACAGATTCTTCTTGTTCCTGCAGCTGTTCAACAACACCATCTGATTTGTGCAGCTTTTCTTCTGGTACTTGCAACTGTTTAACAGGTTCTGATTTATGCAACTTTTCAACGGATTCTTGAAGCTGCTCGGTATTTATTTGTGATTCTTGCAGTAGTTCAGTATATTCTTCTGGTTCTTGCAATTCTCTCATCTGCTCTTGTGGTTCTTGCTGACTTTCACCAGATTGTCGTGAATGTTCCACAGATTTCTGAAGCTGTTCCACAGGTTCCTTCATCTGTATAACATATTCGGTTACATATTCAACAGATTCTTTTTGTTCTTGCACTTGTTCATAAGCTTCTGCCTCTTGTTGGTATTTAGTGGATTCTTTTGATTCAGACAGATCGCCTAGAGATTTTGTTCCTGTTAAGGTTTCTTCATGCGATGAAGCAACAATCTTGCCATGGCGAGGTAGCTGTTGAAGGTTGCGGGGAAGGTCCACGTCGTCAGGGGGAATAATCGGATAGTGTCGATTGAGACGCTCCACCGACTCTTGCATCTCTTTGATATCTTTTTCCATGGTCTCCAGAGCAGCCACAAGCTTGTAGGATTTCTTCTGAAGCTCTCCTTCCAGAGGCTGTGGATGCTGCACAGATTGATCTTGTTGATAAGATGTTGAGACTCCATTATCTTCTTTCTGTGTTTCTAAGACAAATTCAAGTGAAATAGAAATCTCGCGTCCCTGATCCACCTCTGATTTAGGCTGAGCTCCATCACTTGTTTCAGGTGGAAGCTGTCTCACGTTCTCATGCTCCTCATGCAAGACTGAATATTCGAGGGTCTCTGTAGTGTTTCTTTGCTGCTTGATGTCATCCTCAGGCATTGAAGGGTGTGCATCATTTAAATTGTTAAGCATTTCTTCTTTCTCTCCAAAATGTGCCTGTGGAAAAGCATTCTTCCTATCAAGAGGTGGTGAGGCTGCCGGACTGCCACTGACGATGTACCGTGTTGTTTTGTGAGGAAGGGATCTCTTGGCGGGGGTGGCGCAAGGTTGTTCAAAGACTGACCTAAGCCGCGACACTCGCCGCTCAGTTTCCAGCAGAATCATGGCAGGTCGCACGTAGCTGCTGTAGGGAATACGATCACTTTTGGTAGTCATCTTTATTTTATCTTGCAAGGACTTTTGCATCGAGGTAAATATATTCTGTCCTTTGGAAGTGACGGGACGTATTTTGCCCTTGTCTTCAACTTCCTTAACGTCTTGCGTCACTGTCTCATTAGGCACGTCTTCGCCTGAGCTGCCAGACTTTGCGTCAACTCGAAGCTGATTCAGAAGGTCCATGTCTGGAGATAATTTGGGCAACACTCCAGTGACAGCCTTAGGTTTGTCTCCCCCACTGAGACTCTCCACCTCTTCCTCTGTTTCATGAATAGGGCTTTCAGTAACATGAACTTTCTGGTTGCCGTTTAAAGCTACAGGTTGTTCAATATTTTCCCTCTGAGACACCTCCCTGCAGGAACCTCCTTTATTGTGGATTGGCGTCTCTTCTCTCTGCAGGAACGATATTTCATTTATAGACCTCGATTCAAACAACGTCCTGAACTTAGAGACCGAACCCTTGACGATGCGCCGTGGTTCAGGGGAGACAGGAGTCGAGATTTCTGGTACGAGTTTCTCTTCCAAAGACGAGAATGGCGTTTCTTCTGTAGTGATATGAATTCCGGCAGCAGGCAAAGATGCGCCATTTCCTGATATCTCCTCCTTGGGGGAATCGAGGGACGCTAGTGAGGGCTGCTCTTCGGAAAACTTGAGGAGATCTTTAAGTATGAGGCATTTTTTTTGTATAGCGAGGCTTTTTTGAGGCCTAATCTTGTCCCTCCCTGCGCCCTGCTTGCTATTGTTACTCGAGAACCCTGCTGTGAAGAAGTCAAAGTTCTTCTCAGATGGTGGCTCAGAAGGACTCTTAAGGACTCCAGTAGTCTCTAGATGTGAAGGCAGGACCTCTCTTGTGACCTGTGGCTGAGGTCCAGCTGTGGCGTCCGGCGGTTCTCTTATCTGCGCCAAAGCTTCAGGCTGAGGCACACTCTCCACAGTGTCTGGGGCTTGCTGGAGTGCCATTGTTTGTGGTGAATCTGTCTTTTGTGGTGAAATTATTGAATTAGATAATTCTACGGTGATCCCTTGTAGTCGTTGTGTTATATGTGACTCATTCGTTATCTCTGTAAGTTCTTGCGCTACTTGTTCCATTGTTTGTTCTATTATCTGTCCAAACTGTTCTTCTATCTGTTGTTCAGGTTCTGATTCCGTTATTTGTTCAAGCTGTTCTTCTGTTACCTGTTGGGATTCCTTGTCTGTTATATATTCAGATTCTTCTCTTACCTCTTCAGGTTCTGTTAACCATTCAGGTTTATCTGTTGGCTGTTCAGCTTCCTCTGTAACCGGTTCAGGTTCTGTTAACTGTTCAGGTTCATCTGTTACCTGTCGAGGCTCTTCTGTCACCTGTGCAAGTTCTGTTACCTGCTCAGGTTTTTCTACTGTCTGTTCAAGTTCTTCTGTTATTTGTACAGGTTCTTCTGTTAATTGTACAGGTTCTTCTGTTACTTGTACAGGTTCTTCTGTTACTTGTACAGGTTCTTCTGTTACTTGTACAGGTTCTTCTGTTAATTGTACAGGTTCTTCTGTTACTTGTACAGGTTCTTCTGTTACTTGTACAGGTTCTTCTGTTAATTGTACAGGTTCTTCTGTTACTTGTACAGGTTCTTCTGTTACTTGTACAGGTTCTTCTGTTACTTGTACAGGTTCTTCTGTTACTTGTACATGTTCTTCTGTTAATTGTACAGGTTCTTCTGTTACTTGTACAGGTTTTCCTGTTACTTGTACAGGTTCTTCTGTTACTTGTACAGGTTCTTCTGTTATCTGTACAGGTTTTCCTGTTACTTGTACAGGTTTTTCTGTTACTTGTACAGGTTCTTCTGTTACCTGTGTATTTTTTTTTCTTCCCTGCTCTGGTTCATCTGTTATTTGTTCAGGCTCTTTTGTTAATTGTTCAAGTTCTTGTGTTACATGTTCAGGCTTTTGTGTTACATGTTCAAGTTCTTGTATTACATGTTCAGGTTCTTGTGTTACATGTTCAGGATCTTGTGTCAAATGTTTAGGTTCTATCATCTGTTCACGTTCTTTTGTCACTTCCTCAGATTCTTCTTCCGTTATCTCTTTGGTTTCCTGTCCTGTTACCTGTTCGGGTTTGTCTGTTGTCTGTGCAGGCTCTTCTATCAGCCGTTCATGCTCTCCTGTTAATTGTACGGATTCTTGTGATATAGATTCGCCTTCAGTCTTCAGAGTGCTATTAGTTACCTGCTGGGGCTCAGTGGTCTGTGCAAAAGGATTCACGGGTGAGGCTTCCTCCATTTTTCCTTGCGAATCTTGTGGTGACCATAACAGATCTTTGCGCGGGAGGACTTCAGTACTGTGCTGTGGGCTGTTTGTGATCTGAGGATGGTCATGTTTATTTTCATCTTCCGATTCTGAAGCTTCAAGGTCGTCGCTACCCTCCAAAGGCTGAAGGAGCATGAAGACGTCCTGCAGTGGCTTTAATCCATTTTGGAGTCCTTTCTTTGATTCATCCATTATACCCAAATCTCCCGGCCACCTGGAGACTAGATCTTCCGCCGTGCTCGCCGCCGCCTCCCACTCCTCGCCATCACCATCAGAGACGTCTCCTTGACATGAAGTTTTGTCTTCTGTATCGAAATAGTCCTCGTACCTCTTCTGTAGTTCTTCGGTCATGTCTTCCACCATGGAGTTGGGCTCCGTCACCTCGTCGATGGTCTGCAAGTAGTTCATGATGGAGGAATCTCTGTCTAGCTCAGGTAGCAGCTGGCTGCCATTGTCATCAGGAACTCTCTCTGCCAGTGTGTCCTCCTGTGGCACCACCACCACTTCAGGGATGATCAGAGTCACAGGAGAGATGGAGTCCTCAAAAGAATTTTCTTCAAGTTCCGAGACATCTATAATCTTTGCCTCTTCACCGTCATGTTCTGTGGCGACCACGTGGTCGCCGCTCCCTTGTCTGACAAGCACTGCCCCCCACTCCTCTACAACAGATTCTAGAATTTCATCGTCCACAATACTGTTTTGCTCTTCCTCCTCACCTGACAAGTCGTGGGAGTAAGAGGACTCTGAGGTGTCACTGAAACCGTAGCCAAGGATCCGCGAGGCCACCCGCACCGCCTTGAGCGCTTCCTTCCTGGGGCTGTGCTCGATGATGAAGTCACACATGTTCATGATTATGGTGCAGATGTGGTCATAATCTTTCGTTACTACCCTGAATGCTCCTTTCAGCCTCTTCCGCCGTCTCCTGCGAGATTTACGGTCTGCGTTTCCCTTGGGCTTTGATATTTGGCGTAAAGCAGCAGGATAACTATTATTCACTTCCGTCACTGGCGTGGACGTTACCTCCTTTGTTAACATGCATGTTGCCTCTTCCGCTGCCGCTGGCGCCGCCTTTGTCACTGTTGTGGGCGCCGCCTCTTCTGCTGCCGAGAGAGCCGCCTCCGTCACTGGTCCTGCTGTGTGTGTGGTGGTCGTTGCATCAAGTGGTTCCTGTATATGGCTGCCTGTGCCTTGTGGTGACTCTGCCAGAGGTTCGCAGTTTTCCGCGGAACAAATCGGAAAGTCGCTTGTCTCCCTGTGGTGGTCGTGGCAGTCAGGGTCAACTAATATATCAGTTGGCGTAAGTTCTGTCTTGTTTGTGAGCATCAATATTTCAGGAGTATCAGAACTCTGTGGCGTGGCCTCAAGAGTGGGCATCTCTGACGCCACCTCCTTTACTGCCTCCCCATCCACTCCCTCAATACTATTTGCAATATTTTCTTGAAGATATGAGTTGTGGTCACAGTCTCCTTCTTGCACAGATTCCTCTTCCTCCTTTGTCTTTTCCTCAATGGGCCCAACTGAGACGCCAACTTCCCATTGCAGGGAGAGGCGCCGGGAAGGCGGGGCCGAAGAGGCCTCCCGAGGAGCGAAATCATCCAGGTCCAGACTCTCCGCGGACTTCCTCATGTGCTGGAGTGCCTGAAAGTTACAAGAAATTTTAAATAACATCCAAAAGGTTTGTTGTGACTGATGGGATAAGATAAATAAATAAAGCGATAATGTCAGCACAGGAAATGGATTTACGACCGAGTCGTCTGCGCATCTTTCCTGATGTTCGACCAGAACCTGGGCATTTTTCTGCGGCCGTTAAGAGGCCGCAGATCACTTGCATGCTGCCGTCAGCCTTTCTTACTGTTAGTGCATCGAGGAGCACCTGGAGGAGGGGACGACAAGAGTCCCTACACGCTTCACTTTAAGGAAGAATCCTTCCTAAGCCACGACAGCCAGAGGATGCAAGCCTTCATGAGGTAAGCCAGCAAGCCGACCACCTAAGCCTCCAGGAGCAGGTCTATAGGCGCAATTAGCTCGACACAAAAGTGAAAAAATAAATAAATAAATAAATGTAATATATATATATATATATATATATATATATATATATATATATATATATATATATATATATATATATATATATATATATATATATATATATATTACACACTGACCTCGCGGGCCCTGGAGGAGCGGTCGATGCACTCAGAGCCGCGCAGTACCACGTGGTGGTCACCAATGTGCAACACTCGCCGCACCACTCGGCGCCGCAGGATGCTGAGGAACCTGCAACACAACGTGCATAAAGGCCCAGACGATCAAAGCCACGCGACGACTAGCAGTGGATTACAGGACAGGCTTGAACCTAATGGTATCATTATATGAACCAACTCGTAGCTTCCTAAAATTGATCCTCATGGCAGATGCCCTCACAGCAACCATATTATCTACATCCAACTCTCAAGCACAGCTAGCAACTCTACTGTCAACAGTCAGCACACAGCATCAAACACAACCAGTCATCGGCTAATACCTGCGCGCCCCAGCCTGTTCCCGACTCGTCAAGGCGGACTCCTTGTCAGGGGGCACCAATATACCCTCGTATTCCGACTCGGAGTCACTATCCCAGACGTGTCGAATGAGTTGCCACTTGCGGGCCGGTGAAGAGTGCTGGGGTACGGGAGGGAAGAGCAATGGCTGAGACACAACCCGACAAAATGGGAACCGAGTCAGCTTGTCTAACACGAGTCAAACATAAGGAGCGAGACGAGGGATCTGTTGACCCGAGTGACTGTCCTCAGTAATTCAACGACAACAGATAGTGTGAAAAACTGGCCTACCTGCGACTCGTCCACGTGGACAGTGTAAGGTGAGCTGAGGATGTGTTGTCCATATATGGAGAGCACCAGCGTATACCGCGTTTGCTGCATGGGGAGCCACGCTACTCGCACCTTGCACCCCTGCACGTCACACTCCAGAGGCACTTGTTGGTGTGCCTGCAAAACCATCGAAGAGAGGAATCCAGTCATGCACTTCTTTTCACATATTCTTACCACACGTTTGTTCATCACGGGGAAGGTGAATAAAGGTCCAAGAGTTTTATGCCAATGACAAACAGGCACCTCACCTGAGATTTCACCTTTGCAGTTGTCGCCCCTGGAGACCCCGTGACGCGGCAGCAGCCGTATTCCCCCCGATCACTACACACTTCCACCACCAGGCTCCCTTCACTGCCGTTGTCCATATACAAAGTAAACCTAGCCCAGCGCCCCACCAAGCCCAGCTGTAGTCCCATGCCCCGCACCACTACCTGCAGGAAGAGATAAAGGACAATTAGAGAAAGAAAAAGAGAGAAGATCTCTGTTTCAAGATGCGCGACAAGTGATCTGTGCAACAGGTAATGAACGTGAGCAATAAGCCGGTCACCTGGTTGATCCCGAGAGTTTGTGCGACGGTGTCCTGTGTGAGGGGCGGACCCCCCAATACTTGACGCCGTAAAGCCGCATAACGCACCGCCCGCAGGAACTGTGTGAGCGCTGCACCGCTGCCTGTTGCCTCCTGCAGGAAAACCCGCGCATTTCAAGTCTTGACTCTTAAGTGAAATATGAGTGACACACAGAGAACTGAGTCACGGTGAGAGTACGAATGTCAAGACAAAATGTGCACTTTATCCTGACCTTTGCTGTCTGAATGGCAAATTTTGTGAATTTAGTGAAGTTCTCAGTTATTTCCAGGATATACTTCAGTATGAATTTCAGCCGCGAAGCGCCCATGCCATCAAGGGAGGAGGCTAAGAGGATCATGGGGATCTGGGAACCCGACTGGGCTTCTTCTTCCTCCGCTATACCCCCACCCAGAAGCCACCTACTTATGTCATACGTGTTTTTTTTTTTTTCACACCCACTTCGCCTCCTCCTCTCCTGTCCCCTCCTTCTCTCCCATCCCTCTCCGTCTCCCTCCGTCACCTCTGTCACTCCCAGGAAGGTGGCAGCGAGGCGCGAGGCGATGCGAAAGTTGATCTCTGGGTTGTTTTTCGCCAGGAGGTCAAATCTTGGACACGCCCCGGGCAGCACAGCCTCCAGCAGCCCGCAAAGCACCACGCCGTCCGCCAGGTCCCGCTGCAGATCCTCCAGAGGCTGTGACGGGACGCATCGACGCACCCACTCCGCCAGGTTCTTCTCCCTCTTCCACAGAGGCAACACTGCCGGGGAGGGGGAGTCAGGAGGTTACTGGGGAAGGTAACACAGACCTAACGGATAAATTGGATCCGCTGGCATGTTCACCGACTGAGAGACTGGCGATGAGCCCCGTGACCTACTTACTGCCTGGCAGCGCAGTAGGTCAGTAGACGGACTGACTGACTTACTGATTGACTGACTTTCATACTCTATGACTGTGACAGAGAAAATAAATTAATGACTGTAATAATCCTCACTGAGTGACTGGCTGACTGCAGACTTGTATGTGAGCAACGGACTGAATCAGGTGTGAACACAATTCCTGATAATAATGTCACTCACCTGTCCACACGTAGAGCCACGCCAGGGCCAGGTAGGAAAAGAGGCGCGTCCACACTGCCGCCCACGCCGCACACACCCACGCCCATGCTGAAACACATTGTTAGATATATCAAACCAGACCTCACTGCCCTGCCTTTACTGGTGCTGGCTGCAGCGTCACGCACGTTGGCACCAGTGTGAGGAAAGCCAGCACTCAGGTAGCCCCAAACCAGGTACTGATGATACTGATGTTGTAACTAGCGTAATGTATAACTCAAACAGTCAGTATCTAAAAAGCCTGTTGCTGTTTGAAATTCACTTATTATCACATGACCATGGTTTCCTATAGCGGATCGGGAAACGTTACCAACAGGTAGTATGAAGTCATTACCGACGGCAGTGTGGTGGTGGGTAGGTAAGCAGTGAAGGTAGTATGCTGTTATTTCTCACTATCATTGGACTCTTTTTCCTACTTTTTGTTGCCCTTGGCCAGAACCCACACTTACATGAAATCTACGTAGAACTATATTCTGAAACGCTTCTATGACGCACCCCGACTTCTCTTAAAAGGCTCTAATTGAAGTTACACGGGCTTTTAAGGAAGTTTTACGGTTCTAGTGACAGACGAACAAGATTTCTACATTATTAAGAGGAGAAGCACTATTGAGAATCCGGCTAGAAATCTCTATGGCCCATGAAAATAGTCATGGTGAGAGAGCAAAAGCGTTTCTGAATACGAGTCCTAATGTTAAACTTATCAAGGACGCCCATTCACCAGCTGTACGGGAACCACTGAGGATATCCCAGAACTCTGTCTCTGCAGTGTATTTTTTATTTTTTTTTATGTAACAGGAGCACTGGCCAAGGGCAACAGAGAGAGAGAGAGAGAGAGAGAGAGAGAGAGAGAGAGAGAGAGAGAGAGAGAGAGAGAGAGAGAGAGAGAGAGAGAGAGAGAGAGAGAGAGTCTTCAGACCTCCTTCTTGAAAGAGTTCATGTCATAGGAGGCAGGAAATACAAAAGCAGGCAGGGAGTTTCAGAGTTCACAGGAAAAACGGGATAAATGACTGAGAATACTGGTCAACTCTTGCACGGCCTGAATCAAAATACTGGTTAACTCTTGTTGAATGAGAATACTGGTTAACTCTTGCACTGCTTGAATGACTGAGAATACTGGCTAACTCTTGCTGAATGACTGAGTAACTCTTGCACTGCCTGAATGACTGAGAATACTGGTTAACTCTTGCTGAATGACTGAGAATACTGGTTAACTATTGCACTGCCTGAATGACTGAGAATACTGGTTAATTCTTGCTGAATGATTGAGAATACTGTTAACTCTTCCACTGCCTGCCATTCACTACAAGACAAACACTCAGCTCAATAAGTTCCGAATCATGGTTCTAGCAGCACCAAGCGTGGATCACCTTTGCTAGCCAGTGACATGTGATAGACACTGGTCTGAGGGACGCGAAGGCAACTAGTGAAAGGAGAGCGGGTTCAAGGGACTCGAGCTCACCTGTAATCTCCCTACTACAGGTAAAGGCTTTGGAATCCAGGTGAGTATAGGACTAGATTGTTAGGATGATAAATGAGTTAGCGACTCCCTAGTACACTTGAGAGCATGCCGTCATCGTCTCTTCCTTCCCCCTCTCCCACCCATCTTTTCCTCCCTCACTGTATCCGTTCTTCAAGCACTTGTACCTCTTCCTCCTTAGAAGATCTTATTCAGTTTAACTTCCTCCTCTTTCTCCTCCTACTCTTACTCCTCCTTTTCTTACTACTTATTTTATTTTATTTTATCCTCTCTCTCTCTCTCTCTCTCTCTCTCTCTCTCTCTCTCTCTCTCTCTCTCTCTCTCTCTCTCTCTCTCTCTCTCTCTCTCTCTCTCTCTCTCTCTCTCTGTGTGTGTGTGTGTGTGTGTGTGTGTGTGTGTGTGTGTGTGTGTGTGTGTGTGTGTGTGTGTGTGTGTGTGTGTGTGTGTGTGTGTGTGTGTGTGTGTGTGTCATACAAAAAAAATAAGCCTTAATACAGAATAATACAGAAACCTTATGCATATGTGAAAAAAAATGTCGTACAAATAATGCCACATATTATCCAGTACTAATAAAATACCTTACTTAACCACAGATGATGAGAACAGTGACGTAAGGGACTAGAAGCGGGGAGGAGAGCATCAAGGCGAGGGAAGGTAACGCACTAACAGTGGCAGATGCAGGAAGAGAGGTGGTGAAGCGAGAGAATGAAAAACTTTCTAGGGCGAGTAATGAGAGGCAAGAGGATGTTCTGTTCCGTCCTTACTTTATGTCACATAACGGAATAAAGATTAACTTATAACAAGCTGGCTTTCACCTGGTTAGTCTATGACTTTACCTGCGGCCTTACCCACCAGTCTAACTCCACTCACCTGTGGCCGTCTCCTCGGAGGAAGAACTCCTCGCTGGTGCCTCGGCGGCCATGGTAGGTGTTCAGGGGTTATGGAGGAGCTACAGGCAGGTGTTCACAACTGAGTTTTGAGGCGTCGGAACTGTAAGTCGTCTGCCTCATCGTTCTTCCAGCCTCTCTTTCTAGTCCCTACACGCCTACCCAAGTCTCCGGGGAAGGTGTGAGAGAGAAGTAGCAAGTGTTTTCTCTGCTTCACTCTTTTTCTTGTCCTGCGTGGCACTGTGTTAATCAAGCACCACCGCTCGGAGGAGCCGCGTCGCCCTCAGCCCCTCAGCTCCATGGGCTTTCCTCTTGGACACAACAAGACGGTGATCAGCTCGCCACAGTCACGCTAGAGACGTTTCTTCACAGTTACACAAGCCTGCACTGCACTACCAGGCCTCTGCGTGGGCTCCAGAAGGATAGCAATTGGATTAGATGGAGTAATTTTCACCACTTTGGGTCGTCTTAACGCTTGCTAATCTTTTGCAAGTTTTCTTTGGTTTTAGTTTGTTGCGTCCTGCTCCTCGCAATGTGGTCAGCGGTCACGCTCTCAGCATGCGTCCGCCACCACGCCCCCGTCATCACCGCGGCCGCCGCACGCCAACGCCCTGCACCGCGCCCTGGCCACGCCAAGAGTGGCTCGCGACACTCACCACCATCTTGGTCGCTGCTAAGAATGGGGGAGTATCTTTGAGAAGAAACCTTTAAGTAGCCTCCTTTTTTTCTTCCTCCTTTTTCTGTTCTTTTCTCCTTGAAAAGAAGATTATGGAAGTCGCGCTTCACTTTTCCATAAGTAACTCGTCAACGTCCCTGAGGCCTCTATGGCGGGGAGGGCAGCAGGCAGGCACTGGACTGCCGGCGAGGCGTAAGGAAGCAGCGCCACCCAGGTCACCACCACCTGCCAGAGAAGCACTTCAGTGTTGTTGCCACATGTCGCGACGAGGCTTACAATGGCTTCGTGCCCTACACACGCACACACACACACACACACACACACACACACACACCTCAACTACATCCAAACAAGCAGGCAGACACGCATAAGTGCAGGCACGTCAAGCAAACGAGGCAACAATCAAAACACGTGTTATTCACACACGGAAAACACACAAGTGGCCTCACTACGTACTTAATTCAATTTCCTGCTCACTAAATATTCTGTTTATATGCACCCCATCCCTACTTACACCGCCCCCACCGCTGGTCACATGTCAGGGTCACGGGGATCGGTGGGAGATGGGGGTCAGGGGGCGACATTCCTTCCCCCGCCAAGGTAACAACAGTTCACCAGGGGCTTCCACAAAACCACTCACTCGATCCCCACCACTTCAATCCTCCCCAACACTCTCACCCACCACACCTTTATCACCAAAACAAGCACTTGAGTGGAACAGTGAAGGGTTTAGAAAATGCAACTGGAAACAGACAGCAACAGATGATGATCAGGAGGAGAGGAGAGAAGAAGGAGGAGGAGGAGGAGGAGAAGGAAGCGTAACATTACACAAGGTAATTTTTGTTAGCCTATGACGAAGAACATGATCTGCTTAAGAGGAGGAGGAGGAGGAGGTAGAAGAAGAAGAAGAAGAAGAAGAAGAAGAAGAAGAAGAAGAAGAAGAAGAAGAAGAAGAAGAAGAAGAAGAAGAAGAAGAAGAAGAAGAAGAAGTTGAAGAAGAAAAAGAAGAAGAAGAAAAAAAGAAGAGGAGGAGGAGGAGGAGGAGGAAACCGAAAAATAATGCACACAAATAATATATATATATATATATATATATATATATATATATATATATATATATATATATATATATATATATATATATATATATATATATATATATATATATATATATATATATATATATATATATATATATATATATATATATATAAACAGATAATTAAGAGGAGAGTTTTACACCGCTTTTTCTGAATTTCTCACCCTGCCGCAGAAAACGTGGCCTCGATCTGCTTAAGAGGAGGAGGAGGAGGAGGAGGAGGAGGAGGAAGAAGAAGAAGAAGAAGAGAGGAGGAGGAGGAGGAGGAGGAGGAAACCGAAAAATAATGCACACAAATAAAAAAAATAAATAAATAGATAACTAAGAGGAAAGTTTTACACCGTTTCTTGTTCTGGATTTCTCACGCTACCGCAGAAAACGTGGTCTCGATCAGGGGTGACTTAAGCAAATTTAGACACAAATTTTAATTGTTTTTATCAAGGAGGGATGTGAAAGAGGAGCGTCTATGCAAGTTAAATATTAAGTCTTAATTTCTGTAAAGTATTCAAAACAACGACAACAACAACAACAACAACAACAACAACAACAATCACAACAACAATGACGACAACGACGACACAACAGCAACAATAACATAAAACTTCATGTGTGTGTGTGTGTGTGTGTGTGTGTGTGTGTGTGTGTGTGTGTGTGTGTGTGTGTGTGTGTGTGTGTGTGTGTGTGTGTGTGTGTGTGTGTTTCACCTGTAACACAACCATGAAGACACACACACACACACACACACACACACACACACACACAGGTGGCCAATCATGCAGACAGGTATATAAATAGTCTCAAACATAAATTCCAGGTGATATATTGAGTCTGCCGCGTGTCACCTGTCGAGGAGCACCAATACTGACCCCAATAGCGCTACACCAATACACTTGCCTCTGCCTGTTGCTGTTCCTGCTGGTGCTGGTGGTGCTGGTGTCATTGCCATATGTACTATGACTACTGGTATTTTTGCTACTGTTACTATTTTTATTACTCCTAGTGCTAATTACTATTACTACTACTACTACTATTACTGTTGGTGGTGGTCATGGTGGTAGTGGTTGTGGTGCCGCTGCTGCTGCTTTTCTTCTACTACTATTACTACTGCTGCTGCTGCTCCTATTACTACTACTACTACTACTACTACTACTAGAACAAGCAGTACCACCATTACCAACACCCCACGATGACAACGCAAAACATATTCGGCACAGCGGGGGTCGGTCCCTCTCTCCTTTCCCCTCACCCTTACTCTAACCCTCATCATTAATTCAGTTGAAGAACATGGCAGCACACCTGTCCTCTCTCACCTGGCTGTCAACCTCCTCACCGTTCCTCACCCACCTCCTCCGACCCCTTCCCCCCCACCCATCACCCTGGCCTCATAAAAACGGTGGGAAATGGACAAGGAAGCGAATAAACGAGTAAACAGGATAAATGAATAAATGGTGACCAGGTGAATAATTCTGATAAATCTGAGATGTGGAAGAATACATATTTGCCTATTTTTTTTCTTCTTTTCTTTCTTTTCTTTCTTTCTTTTTTGAGCAGATAG
>NC_087169.1:12701141-12703641 GCF_035594125.1 Scylla paramamosain
AGCAGCAGCAGCAACAGCAGCACCACCACCACCACCACCACCACCAACAACAACTCCTACAACTACTACTACTACTACTACTACTATTATTACTACTACTACTACTACTACTACTACTACTACTACTACTACTACTACTACTATTAATACTGCTTCTGTTATTACTACAACTACGTACTACTAGAGCTCCATGTTGCTTATAATGATTTCTCCATAACGTGCAGTAGTAACCCTGCTGTTAACGCGTAGTAACCTCGCTGTTTTACCCTTGCAGATACTCCCCCACACCATGCCGATCGTGCCGAGGACTCCCTAGGTAGAGGAGCCGCCGTAGTCCCTGCATGTTAGAAGAGGAGGGGCAGGTGTGGCCGAGAAGAGAAAAACACAATACGCTCGGGCTGGGTCCCCTGCAGGTGTCTCTCCCAGTGCTAAAGGTTAAAGGTTCAATAGTCCCACCTCATGTCTCCGCCCCGCTAACAACCCCTCACTTCGCCCCAAGATGTGCTCGCCCCGCCTTGCCCACCCCTCTGTGCGCCATCCACCCCTAAGAAACAAAGGTGCTGGAGGGAGGCAACGCTAGTCCTCATAACTGGCTGTGTCTTGGTAGTGTCTCGCCCCTCCTCCCCCTCCCCTCATGAGTGCCGGGGAGGTGTAGTGTGGCGCCGTGTGTTGCCATGGGCACTGGAAGCAGCACCTATGCCACGGTGAGTGCGCGCGCAAAACACACACACACACACACACACACACACACACACACATACTGGTTCTCTTATCAGCTGACAGAGGACGCCACTCGGTAGCCATGGCAACGGTCCCCTCGCCCTCTGACGCCGCCAACCCTGAAAAGCCAGATGTTCATGAGAGAATCACACACACACACACACACACACACACACACACACACACACAGAGAGAGAGAGGAGCGCGAGCGCACGGTCATATACTCATAAGAACGGACACGAATGCATGACAAGACGATACATTCCTGACAGGTGAAACACAGGTGAGCAGGACACGCTTATGGTGATGGGTGGCTGGGTGCCTGGGTGACGCCCTGCTAGGTCACCCCGAGGTCAATCCGAGCCACCCGTGCCATCACCTGCTGTGACACTCATGACCTCGCTTAACTGTCAGGGACATCACGTCTGCTTCACCTTGACCTCCCAGGTGTGTGTGTGTGTGTGTGTGTGTGTGTGTGTGTGTGTGATCTATCTCGCGTGCACATGGTTGATCCACATGACGTTGGTCCCGAGACAGGATGACCCGCAGCCCTATCCCACCTATAATGTCTGGCCTTCATAAACATTACTTTCTTACACACACACACACACACACACACACACACACACACACACACACACACACACACACACACACACTTACAAACACGCACTACTAAACAATTCTTTCCTTTACAGGAAGTGGAAACCTATCCCACCGAGGACCCCTACGAGGAGGAAGACGTGGACGCTGTGGCCACGCCCCTGCGGCCAGCCTACGCCCCGGCCTCCACCAAGGTGTCCGGAACATCCTTCAATCGTCAAAGAAACCCTTGTCCTACCTTCAATCCGTCCCTATCCCCGTCCCCCGAGCAGGACCAAGACTCAGAGTCTCCCAATAACGGCCTGCCCTTTCAGCCTGCCTTGGCTCCGCCCTATAACGGTGTCAGCTACTACCCGCTGTCGGTGTCTGGTTCCGACTCGGTGGGTCCTGATGTGGTGCTGTCCCGCGTGGTGCAGGTGCTGGAGACCGCGCCGCCC
Source organism: Scylla paramamosain (assembly GCF_035594125.1). NCBI lineage: Eukaryota > Metazoa > Arthropoda > Malacostraca > Decapoda > Portunidae > Scylla > Scylla paramamosain. The sequence continues at coordinate 12,702,902 of NC_087169.1, forward strand.
CCTTACCTGCTCCTGCCGGACCACCCAAACATCCCACCCTCGCCTGTGAGCGTGAGGAAGCCGCCCCCCGTGCCGCCCAACACAGCCCACTCTCGCAGAGGGAGGCCTGGCTACCACCAGCAATATCCATGCATTAACAAATCTCGCAGCAACACCCACACGGTGTCTGAAGGAGGTGTGTCAGTAGGAGGGCGGTCCCCAGACCCACATCCGCCATGCTAGCCTCCCCCAGCATGGGAGGCTCATCTTCGTTCAGTTCCTTAAGGCGGCGGCAGCCTTCGAGGTGAGGCACAACGCCCCTAGGTGATCACGAACGCTTCCAGTAAACGATTTTGTTCCACTCATCCTTCGCAAGTGACCTGAGACAGAGAGTGGGGTTGAGGCGTGGTACGCGGCAACTTGAGGCAAGGCCTCCTCGCTGTCCCTCGCCTGCAGCTGGGTGCTGGGTCTGTGTCCCGGCATGAAACCATCTTAAATGACTGGCTCGGAGCATTTACGGCCTACTCCCCGAGGTGAATAGTGTTGGAAGGAGAGTGTGAAGGTGGGTGTTGTATGTACCGAGTGCAAGGGCAGGTGGGCGGACTGGTGGGAAGTTCTTCCGGTGGCGAGCAGCTGCAGGGAGTGACTGAAAAGGATCCGGAGGAAAAAAGAGGAAGTGGAAATGCTTCACATCCTCACTCTTCCCTCCAGCCCGTCCCATCCTGACGGTGAGGCTGGAGAGGACAGGGCATTGATGCAGA
>NC_087169.1:12708641-12711141 GCF_035594125.1 Scylla paramamosain
TCAAACACCCTTCTTTGTTTCCTTTGTCCCCGCCGCCCCGTCAGCCCCTTCTCGCTCTTCAAGCTGGAGCAATTACTTCATCCCACACACCACCTGATAAGAAGTTATCTCTGAATAACCATCGTGGTGTACTGAAGCTTGTTTGCAATATCGTATGCTTTACTTAAATAAAGTGAGCGCGCCGGGCGGCAGGTTGGCGCCACCCTGCGCATGCGTGGCTGCCTACCTCTCTTCCTCCCCCTAGCCTTTCGTTCGTTTTGGCCTGAGGTAGCAGCTTTTCCAAAATGACCGATACTCTTCTTTGTTTTTCGTCAGTTCAGCAACTACACTCGGCCACGAGGTGTAACCGCCCATGCCTTTCCTCCCTCGGATGGAGGTGCGGGCGTGGGTTCCATCCCTCACTTCATTGCTGGTCTAAGGTTTTGTTTCCATGTCCTCGTATGGCAATGATGTGTGATCCGCAGCGGTTGTTGTGCGCTGCGGTCGGTCTGGGGGTTGTGGGGATGTTATCTCACACACACACACACACACATACACACACACACACACACACACCTCTTTCCCCTTTGCTTCCCGCCTTGCCCCAAAACCTGGTGAACTGCTAACTAAAGCAACGCTTCCCAGCTTAGCGGGGTCTTCGTGCACGCTTTGCTAATGAAATACCTTGCGCCAGCCCCTCGCAAGGCTCTCACGAGTCAAGGCTGAGAAGGAAAACCCGCAGCACGAAGCCGAACCCGCCTTGGTCTGGGGAAGCAGGTAATCCTGCCCTGGTCATTGGGAAAAGCGTTGATGCTCCCTTCACACAGCTGACTGCATCACCTGCCTCGTGGTTCTTGCTCCAAGTTGCCACTGGGTGGTATTGGGTAGACATGTTCTGAGGTTGCTGCAGCAGGAAGTCTGTGGGCCGCAGGCATATGTGTCGAGAGGCTTTGGGTGTGTTCAGCAGCTGCACCAGAATGAACAAAGAGGCTCCGGCCCGCCTGACAGTGACAGAGGAAGCAATCCTCCACAACGGCTGCTCGCGCTGGCAGCAGCATGGCCAGGGAGAATAAGATCCACGAGTTCAGAAAGAGGAAATCAAAACAAGACAAACCCAAAGGTTGTTATGAGATATAGAGAAGAGCAAAGAAATGTACGAATTCGCTCGAGGAATCGTAGCTTTAGCAACGAACGCCTTTCCAGGCCACAGCAGCACAGAGCAGGCAGCTGTTCAGCTCCAGCCGCCACCACCACCGCGTCCGCCCTTTCAACCTCCGCTGCCGCCTGCCGGCTGGTGCGCTGCAGGGTACACGCTGCTTCGCTCTCTGAGTGGGGCCGCTGCGGGGCCCAGCGCGCGTCAAGGTGCGGACGCCATGGGGCAGAAAGGGAGAGAGGGAGGGTCTTCTTGATCGGGTGCAGAGCGCTTCTTCGAGAAGCCTGTACTACTGGTGCTGCTGCCGTCCAATGAGGGGCGACGCAACTGCCGAATGCCGATGCTTGTACCACACTCCCTTCCCCACACTTCACGCAGTCCTCCACCTCCCACCCAGTTAATCTCGCTCCTCATCTCACCGTTTCCTTGTGCAAGACGCAACCCAGGATGCGGGCTGGTGCAGCTTCTAGAAGAGGAAGGTCAGGCCGTCTGAGCACAACCTCAAAGGCAAATTTTGCTTCTTCATTCGCAGGACTCGTGAGTTTACGCACACACACACACACACACACACACACACACACACACACACACACACACACACACATTATATATATATATATATATATATATATATATATATATATATATATATATATATATATATATATATATATATATATATATATATATATATATATATATATATATATATATATATATATATATATAATGTATGTATATATAATGTATGTATATATAATGTATGTATATATATATATATATATATATATATATATATATATATATATATATATATATATATATATATATATATATATATATATATATATATATATATATATATATATATATATATATATATATATATATATATATATATATGCTTACTAGGATGCCCCTTGCATCAGCAGGAAATTACAAATTGCACAATGCATTTTTCCTATCTATTTATGTAACTCTCTCTCTCATATATATATATATATATATATATATATATATATATATATATATATATATATATATATATATATATATATATATATATATATATATATATATATATATATATATATATATATATCAACTATCCCTAACTCAATTCCGTTTCTCATGCGTCCACCCTGTCTCCCCATCGCGTCCTCCGCGCCGGGAACCGAAGCTGTGACTCGTGGCGCGGCCAGTATTTTTCCACTATCCTTGAAGCAATATTTCTAGGTGCACGTGTGGTGCGAGAAGAGGACTTATCTAGAGGAAAGTGGTGTCAGGGAGAAGTGAGCAGGAGTGAGGGAGGGTTGCGTCCGGCGGGGTGAGGCTAGCCAGCTGTGTTAGGCCTGCGTGCACCCGGCT
>NC_087169.1:12716141-12721141 GCF_035594125.1 Scylla paramamosain
CTGAATTATTACACTGTTACACGCTATAATATACCCACACGATTCTATCAATGATCCGCCCCTTAGGCGTGGTGATTCTTGCACTCTAACCAATCACACACTACTTTTTGTCCTTTTGACCAATCTGACACTACATATGACCCTTTAGAAAATATCCTTGACCAATCAGACTACCTCTGGCCAATCAGAAATTAAGACAAGGTTCAAGGCGGAGTGTATGTAGACGTTAATATGCTTCCATAGATTGACCTATTTTCTTTGATAATTTACTTTCCCTTTCGGATTCCACTTTCCCTTTCGCTCCACCTCTTTGATACGATACCCTATGCAAATCCTCTTTTTCCGGTAGCAGTGACCCGCTTCATGTTTGTTGTTTTGGCTATGGGATTTTGTGCAACTCCCTTCTTCCTGTTGTTCTGGCCTCTTGTTTTGGGCCTTTCGGCTGCCTAGCCATGGACATCTCATAGGAAGGCGTAAATTGCTCCTCCGGAGGGGAGCGTCATGTTATTATCCCTACTTTATTCATCCTCTCCATTTCTTCTTTCTTCTTACTTATTCTATCTTCTCTTCTTTCTTTCTTTCTTTTTTTTTCCCTTGATAATACAATATATACTGTGGTGTGGGGTCATCACAATAATACACCATTAAAGTTAATAAGGAAAAGCGCTGTACTGTTGTTACTGCTGTACTGTTGGTACTATGTAGTTTAATAACACTTTAAAAGCGTTTAACCAATAATACCTCCTCCCTCCGCTGCACCAGGCCAGTTTCAAGGAATGTAGTACGTACAGTACATCGTGCCTCATGGAAGATCAAACGTCACTATGTACACTGGCTCTTCTTTAGTATTTCTTTTCTTTTTTTTCTCTCCTTTTATGGGAAGCAAGAATCTGCGCACTTTTTTCTTAATATTTGTCCCTGCTCCCTTGTGCGTTCAAAAGAAGTAAACAAATGAAAGATTTAAACAGGAAGAATGGATAGTGCAGAGCGGACACTAATTTAAAGAAATGAGTTGTCCGGCAAATATGTGCTACGTTATGCATTCAGATACGAGATGTCCACGAAAAAGCCTGGAGTCCTACAGTAGGGATATGTCATAAATGAGAAGACGAGAGTTAAAAGCAACTTAAGTCAGAGAGAGAGAGAGAGAAAGAGAGAGAGAGAGAGAGAGAGAGAGAGAGAGAGAGAGAGAGAGAGAGAGAGAGAGAGAGAGAGAGAGAGAGAGAGAGAGAGAGAGAGAGAGAGAGAGAGAGAGAGAGAGAGAGAGAGAATCCGTCACTTAAATATAAAGACGACAATAAGAATAAAGAGAGAAATCGAGGAAATAAAGAACACCTGGATGAGGGAGACACAAATCCTAATCGATAAAGAGTCCTCCAGTCGATGATCGGAGTGAAAAAATAGCCAAATGAGCACGTACATGATGGCAAGCGAGGCGAGGCCATCCCACCACGCGGCGTGAGCAGAGTGAGGCACGGCAAGGGTCACTGCTCTCAGATTTTGCCGACGCCCTTCTTCCCCCACAGAAACCAAGATAATTACCTTTCTCAAGTACATTCGTCTTAGGATTTTTTTTTTTTTGTCTACTTCATCTTACTATATCAAACAACGAGTCCAATTGACTCATATCGGTCAGAATTGTAGTAGTAATTCCTTCAACAGTAATGCAATGGTGGCAAGGGCTGAAATAATAGTAAAGTCTGAATCTCTAACTCACTGACACCAGGGAAGTCACATATGGAGATCTGAAGATTTGGTAGGTTAGTGAAGATGACTAATATTTGTAGATATCTGATGGCGCGCAGAGTAGATGTGAAAAGTTGAGATAATCAATATTCTCCGAGACTTGGTTTTACGAACTCCTCACGTGTGTGGCCTTGACAGGTGAGTCCACACGTCCATTCTTGTACTACACTCTATTCTCCTCAACTTCATACTCTTCCTTTCTTTTAGGGATTGTAACAGCCTTCCCATTTAGAAGGTAGACTTCCTCTCAACAGAATCCACTCCACCTTTGTCCATCCTTGTCGTCTCACTTCCTCTCCCCCATTTGTACTCTGCAGATCCTGCATAACTCTTTCTGCTACTTGACAAACAGTTCCTTCACTTTTAACATACATAACTAACATTTACTCACATTAAATTTATACCACAAGCTCCTCTACTACTGGTTGAATCCCAGATGCAAAAATCAGATGTTTTATTTTTATTCCAACTCAAGAATGCTGCAATATGACAAAATATATGGACATGTTGAAATGTAGAAGAACTAAACCTTACCCATTCCTCGAGAATTGTAGATCTGCATTGGTGTCTTAACAATTAATTAAACAAATTTATAGACATTTTTGAGATGTAAAGGAACTGAAACTTATTCATTCCTTGAGAATTGTTGATCACAATTTGCGTTTCTTACCAGTTGGAGATACCACGACTTCTAATTCATACTTTCAGCCGCCAGATGTCCGTAGCGTCATTCTCTTTGTAGAAAATAAGATGTGGACAACTTTAAATATCAATTTATGAATACTTTTCTAAATACTTATGGTCATCGCATTTTTGTAATTCTTTTTCTCTATGTTTGGATATATATATATATATATATATATATATATATATATATATATATATATATATATATATATATATATATATATATATATATATATATATATATATACACTGTTCAGTACGATAACTGCGAGTCCCTTCCTGTTTACTTCAGCCATAAATGGATGTTTTCAACTTTTTCTCGAATCAGATTCATAGACTGCCACAACACACAAAACACTGTCATCCCGTTTTATTTTTGACAGCCCTCGCTCACCTCCTAAAACTATACAATCATGCGTCTGGAAGCGTGACAGGATTTTGCCCAAAGATGCCACTGTTACAGTTTCAATAGTCACTGACTGATATATGTTTTTACGTTATTTGGCCCAAGTCTTCGTGCATGCATTCTTTTCCGCAAGAATTGGCGTGTGTAACAGGGCTCTCTATGGGGATTTGTTATATTGCCTTTTAAATGTTATAGTTTTTACTCAGCAAAGATATACTATTAGTATTATTATTACCATATACTCCAGATAATGAAAACTTCATTGAAGTACAGCCTCAACTCATAAATGAGGGAAAAAATATTCATAACTGGTTACGCTTAACACTTTGTTCACATTCCTGAGACGACACTATGGACGCCTGGCGGTTGAGACCATGAACTACAAGTCATATCTCCAATTAATTAAACACATTCCATTCGCATTACATAACCCTTATAAGTTAAAACAAAAAATACTCCTGAAACCAAATTAACGAGTGCAAACTAACTGGATCATGTAGTCCTTACACAAATAAAACATAATTGTTCTTTATTGACCTTCCTTTTACACAGCACATATTTAGATTTATGCGACAATGGGATGCCATCCACAGACCAATACCTTGCAGGGAAACGTATGGATACCTCCTCTACTAACACAAGAACTAGAAAGAGGTGATCATCCCAAAAAAACTCCATTCTTATGACATACATGCATGGCATAATTCTCCTGACATGAATGACAATGCTGTTGACCAAATGTACGGCAGCGCAACAGATAAAAATACAGTCACTGTGGCTTCAACACAGAGAAGTTACAGGAGGAAAGCACCATTCAAGTGCTGATCTCCAAAGCAGCTGGACTAAGGCAGAGCAGTAGCTTCCTACGACAATGCCTGAGGAAGATGCCTCACCCAAATCATGAGGTGGGGGACGCCCATCTTCAGCTAGTGGGAGACAAGCTGACGTGGGGTGAGTCATAAGTGGTTGCAGCGTGTCTTCATCAGAGGACAGACTTTGCAACTCAATGAAGTGATGAACAAAGGGCACGTCCTTCCTCGCACAGAAGAGAACCTCACGTCAACCTCTGGGACCGCTTTTGTGCGAGGAGTGTTTGTATTTCCAGTTGTGCTTGGAGGGCGTCCCGTAGAGGCAAGGCACGCAGCTGGCTGGCCACGAACATTCCAAACAATTGGAACTCGTCCACGTCCTCAACTCTGAGGGGGGCTGGACCAGCTTTTTTGAGCAAGACAGAGGAAGTGGAGGGAATGGAAGATGGCTTAGTTACCGCTAGGACGTCGACAGGATCTTCCTTTGGATCTGATGGGATCTCCATCTGGTGGGGAATCATGTCCACGAATTCAATGTTAGAGGATGAGGCACTGGTGGACGCTACAACGTCCACATCATCTTCCTTTGGATCTGGAGGTTCCTCCACATGGTCAAGCACTTTCACGAATTCCCTGAGTGCATCATCCACCACCTCCTCCTTGATTTCGAGCTTAAGATCCATGTCTTTATCAAGTAGTAGCTCATGCTCACTCTGCAAAATGATGAAAGAAAACAGGTCATTGGCTTGTCCAGCTTTTGAAATACTGCTTAAAGATAGTGCAAGCCATGCCATTACCAGCAAAATAGTGAAAGCAATGCCACACCAGAGAGAAAGGGGGGAAAAAAAAGCAAGAGTCAAGCTAATTAACAAAAAAGTGGAAATGTCAAGCAAAAGTAAGTCCTCATAGTCATGCCATCACTTCATTACAACGAACTACAACTGAAATTAAATATGCTGGAGAATTGTATGTTTTATGAATGGCTACTTAACACTTGTCACTTGCCATTACAGTGATACAAGACGGCTTATTAGGTATTTCCTGCCATCAGTAATTGCTTCCTCAAAGACCAAGCCCTCAACTATCAATGTAAAAACCAAATCGTTCAACTACTAGACCGCTTCCCTTCACTTTAGGTAAACGATCCGTGGCGGGGCGTGGCATAATGTTGGCCAGAGTAGCAGCTAAATAACACACCCGCAGATGCTCCCTTCTTTTGTATTACCCAAGGAATACTATTTTTTTATTATTATTATTATTATTTTTTTTTTTAATCCCCAGGCCCAAATCTGTGAATAAACTTTAGGGATGCACATACAATAGGCATGCTGATAAGGAAAACTCACTCCGCT
>NC_087169.1:12726141-12738641 GCF_035594125.1 Scylla paramamosain
CCCCACCACAGGTAGAGGATGAGAGAGCGAAGATCCTGGTGGCACCGAGGTTCTTGCGTCCTTGAGAAAGGCGCCCCGTGGCACTCTGCCCGTTACAAAATAAAATGAGAAGATATTAAAGCTTCGGTGAGTGTGTTGGCGCGGTCAGTGTGAGCTCTGGAGGCTGTGGCGGAGGAGGAGCAAGGGGACTAGGAAGGGGGTGTGGGGGAACCTTCCGGGACCACAGGTGACGGCCACGCGCCCTCAGTCCCAGCCCGCTGCAGCAGGAGACACCAGGCTGACAGTGGAAGTCAAACAATTCGCCCCGGGGACTCACTCATCACCCGAACGTTTCCCTGACCTACGACCAGACCAAGCACGGATGACCCGCTTAAAACGTGCACATTGGTAAGACGTCCATAACTCCTGACCTAGGGAAAGGTAGAAAGACAAATAATTTTGCTTGACCCGGAGTCACAGGGTTGGCAGCTCCGCTACGCCAGAGCTGGGGTTGGCAGCCCTGGGATCAATAGGATGGTTGACCGGCTTCTGAAGTTTGTCCCGTGAAAGTCCTCTTTTCTGAACTTATCAGTTATGCTTAGTGAAGTGTTCTTTTGAGTCAATGTCTCTATGAGTGAAGCTCTCAATCTCCTTCATTCTACTTAAATTCTGTAGAGGAAGGAGACGGGGGAAGAGGGGGCGGAGGTGACCGACCAGTGTGTCCTCTGGTCTCCCCTGATCAATGTTTTAGTCTTCGTCTATTTGTATGTTGCAACGAAGATAAGGAAGGAGCTGGGAGGCCACCCCGTCTCTTCTGTGCTAATACTAAATGATGTGTTAGCAAGGGCGGCCCTCGGTGCCATAACGCGCGGGATATGCTGAAAGGATCAGCCATCTTGCGGCTGAAGGGAACACTAACAAGAATAATATCGTCGGCTGAGGTTTCTGAGTCCGTTCGAGTCCCAACCTCGGCAATACTCCGTCTTATCACCGCCATAACCATTACAACTACTACATGGGGGTACTAGTTAAAGCAATTAGTAGATGTAGCGGTGAAGGAAGTTGTGTAATAGTTTTAATGAGAATAATTATCTTGATGCCGATACTTATGAGATGATAATGACTATTGTGCCGATCAATATTATAAAACCTTACTTACTACTACCATGTATTCATCAACTACCTACCTACCTACCGCAACCGCGACCCTCGGGATGGCCGTGCCCTATCTAAGAATGTGTCTCGGCGCTCGATTTCAGTGAAGGACCAGAACCCAATGACCCTCAAGAAAGATTTTCAGGCTGCAACGGTCATTTTCTCTCTCTCTCTCTCTCTCTCTCTCTCTCTCTCTCTCTCTCTCTCTCTCTCTCTCTCTCTAAGAATATGAAAAATTGAAACCTGAAATGGTGCCCGTAGAGAGAGAGAGAGAGAGAGAGAGAGAGAGAGAGAGAGAGAGAGAGAGAGAGAGAGAGAGAGAGAGAGAGAGAGAGAGAGAGAGAGAGAGAGAGAGAGAGAACCGGAATCATCCTATTTGGGTTCAACTATGTAAACCGAAAAGGACAAGTTAAACAAAGGAGAAATTGTAGTTAAGAAAGGGACGAGCAGGGCTGCAGTCACTACTGGGCGGTGAACAGACACGTCTGGTGCCTGATCCGTGACTCCCTGAGGTGGCCCTGGCACTGGCTCGGCACTAGTTCGGCACTGGCTCTCTTCCTTGCGCGCATGGGGTGAGAGAGAGAGAGAGAGAGAGAGAGAGAGAGAGAGAGAGAGAGAGAGAGAGAGAGAGAGAGAGAGAGAGAGAGAGAGAGAGGGGGGGGTTGCCAGTAACGGAAGGCGGGTTGGCACAAGCAGTAACACGGTTCGACACATGACTGTCCTCAGGATGCAGTACTCAAACAATACAAAAACAGGTTGTGGGTATCTTAAGAAGATGCGCTACGTGGGAGCGGACACTATAACACAGGATGAAGGCGCACACTCGTGTAAGCATGCCGACGTGTGGTGGTGGTGGTGGTGGTGGTGGTGGTGGTGGTGTGGTGTGTGTGTGTGTGTGTTTCACCCCTCCCCTTTCCTTTGTCTTGTTTACCTCTCTCTCTCTCTCTCTCTCTCTCTCTCTCTCTCTCTCTCTTTCGATGTGAATTGCATCTCCATGCAGGAAAAGTAATAAAGTCGTATAACAGAACATAGATAAGAGAGAGAGAGAGAGAGAGAGAGAGAGAGAGAGAGAGAGAGAGAGAGAGAGAGAGAGAGAGAGAGAGAGAGAGAGAGAGAGAGAGGAGGAGGAGGGGGGATGAGGATGGAGAGCGGGGAAGAAGGAATAAGTAGGCAGTAAGGGAAGTACACCCTCAGCCCTATTATTTCTGCTTGATGAAAACACAAATATCAATTAAGAAGATGGGTGAGTGATCCATGGAGGAGGAGGAGGAGGAGGAGGAGGAGGAGGAGAAAGAGGAAGGTGAAGAGAACTTCAAAGACAAGAAAACATCGTCGAATACGAGAGAGAGAGAGAGAGAGAGAGAGAGAGAGAGAGAGAGAGAGAGAGAGAGAGAGAGAGAGAGAGAGAGAGAGAGAGAGAGGGGGGTGGAGGGGGTGGCAGAGAGCGAAAGGCAGCAAGCGAGAGGGGCAGAGTGCGCGAGCGATAGACGGAGCACGCTAGCGAGACAAAGCGGGCGAGCGAGAGAAACAGCGGGCTAGCTAAACTAAGCGCGCAAGCGGGACAGAGCATGCGAGCGAGAGACAGAGTATCGTAGCGAGAGAATGAGCGCAAGCGAGAGACACAGAGCACACGTAGGAGACAGAGAGACCCAGCAAGAAAGGCAGAGCGCTCGAAGGAGAGACAGAGCGCACCAGCAAGAAAGACAGCCGCGAGCAAGAGGGACAGCGCGCGAGCTAGACATCAAGCGAGCAAGAGACAGCACGCAAGCGAGAGAGAGAGAGAGAGAGAGAGAGAGAGAGAGAGAGAGAGAGAGAGAGAGAGAGAGAGAGAGAGAGAGAGAGAGAGAGAGAGGCGCGAGTCACACCCGTGCATAAAAAGAAGTCGAGGTCTGAGCCAGCTAACTACCGGCCAATCTTGCTCCTCTCCGTACTCAGCAAGATCTTCGACAGGATCATTAAGCGAGCAACTCACCGAATACCTCGAGCAGCACCAGCACCACTTGCTGTCGCCAAAGCAGTTTGGCTTCAGAAAAGGCCACTCTGCCTCAGACCTCCTCCTTTCTAAGGCCTGGCACAGCGCCCTCGACACTGGCCGTCCCTCCCTGGTGATTACCCTCGACATAGCTGGAGACTTCGACTGTGTGTGGCATTGAGGCCTGATAGCGAAGCTCGAGCAGCTAGGCGTCGCTGGGGAGCTACTCCACCTGTTCTCCAGCTACCTCACGAGCAGGAGTCTCCGGGTGGGTGGTGCACGGACATACCTCAGCCAGCTACCCAGTACAGGCCTCTGTTCCACAAGGGTCAGTCCTGGGACCCAGGCTGTGGAACATCTATCTGAATAACATCCTACAGGGCACCCCCCAACCTGTGCCTACGCTGACGACTGTACTCTCTCTCGATCCTACTCAAGGGATGAAGTACAGGACGTGATAACCTCCGTCAACAGACAGCTGGACGACGTGATGGCCTGGGGAGAGAGGTGGCAAGTCAAGTTTGCCCCCGACAAAACCCAGGCCATGGTAATATCACATGGGGAGGACGCGGACCAGCTGCGTGGAAGGCTGAGGCTCGGGGAAGACGTCATTCCTCTACAGGACAGCACTGACATCCGCGGCGCGGAGATTGACTCTCGGCTGCGCTTTGACAAGCACCTCGAGAAGGTGGCCCGAAATGCCTCCTTGAAGGTGACACTTCTGCGCCGAGTGAAAAACCTCCTCTCCCCTGATGACCTGCTGACCATGTACAAGGCCCAAGTCAGACCTGTCATGGAGTACGCCCCCCTCACTTGGATGTCAAGCGCCCGCTGTCACCTCAGCCTGCTGGATAAGGTACAGAGGCGGGCAGAACGCCTTATCCACGGAGGGGACCAGCAGAGACCATTTCAGCAACCATGGCAACAGCAGCATCAGCGGACACAACAGACTGGCGCAGCAGCTCCAGCGTTGGACTGCTTGGAGCACCGCAGGAGAGTCGCCGCCCTGACGCCCCTGCTACACAAAGCACAGGTCCAGCACGTGCCGCACCTGGCGGACCTGAGGGCCACCTGGAGGAGGTCTGAGCGATGCACGAAGACGGTGCTGAGCAACGACTCCTTCTTGGAGGTCTCAAGGTCCTACTCCACCACCCAGCAGCGCGCCTTCACTGCCACAACGGTCAGGCTGTGGAATGCCTTCACCACTGCTGTGGACATCAGGCAACTGTCCACCCAGCAGGCAAAGGTTGCCGCCCACAGATGGCTACAGCAGCAGCCATCTTGACATTAAAGTTTATAGTGTACAGTGTGTCAGAAGTGTGTAAATATGTGGACAGTAGCTTTAAGATAGTTTGTCACACGAGTGTAAACTTTAGTTACTAATATGTCCTCCTTAATTATATCACGGTGAGAGAGAGAGAGAGAGAGAGAGAGAGAGAGAGAGAGAGAGAGAGAGAGAGAGAGAGAGAGAGAGAGAGAGAGAGAGAGAGAGAGAGAGAGAGAGAGAGAGAGAGAGAGAGAGAGAGAGAGAGAGAGAGAGAGAGAGGTGAAGGTTTAGGATGGCATATAAACAGTAAGTTTCGCAGTATAGGTGAGAAAAGTACACATGCGACTTTGAATAGTACATGCTAAGTAAACAAAGCCAAATCAAGCATGACAGGCATGATGTTTCAGTGGACGTGGCAAGACGAAAATTGGGCCGAACATGCAACAATTTACGATTCAAACTGAGCTTTAAGGTAAAGAAAAAATACTATCTTCGCCCTCTTTTGCCACAACCACTTGGGAGCGCCGCCGCCAGATAATGCGAGGGGCACGAAGAGGAATGCGTTTCAAGCAGTAGGAGGAAAGGGAGAGGTGAGAAATCAACTGATAAGATGTATGGTAAGCTGAGTGAAGTTTTGGGTCGCAGGTGGACGGATTTGCAGTTAAACTAAAGAATAAAATGGAAGGGTCCTTACCGAGCCAGTCGAGGAGAGGCCAGGGGACTGTACGGGCGAGAAGGCTTCTGACGAGACACTTGCGATCGACAGAGGTCCTGCCGGAGTCCTGCTCGCGCTACACGGAGGCGTCGATCCATCAATATTCTGAAAAGCGAAAAGAAGCATGTTAAAATATTATACCATTAAAAATAAAAACCGAGTAGTATATCTAGTATTAATATGTGAATATACTATATTTATAAGGCCTTGAACCATTGCATTCAGTTCTTTACAGACCGCTCACACACACCAACAGTTTCAATTATTTCTTTCGTTTGGTGCCAACTTTGTGAAGCCCTATATGTGCAATAGCTTCAGGGGTTACAGACTTCCTTTTACCCATAATCAAACACCCCTTGACCTGAGCCGGCCCAGTAACCACCCCAGCCTCGGGCAAGGACGTGCGACTTACTTCATTATCTTTTGTACAGTTTATTTTATTAATCTGCAGCTGATTTTACAACTGTATTTCCTTGGTCACCACCTCTACAAAGTAATAGAAGCAGATTTACCTGTACAATATTGGTGGGGCCCGCTTCATGAAAATGCTTTGTCCAGCTTTCCAGACCGCCTTAAAACACCAGTTTCCTTACTTATTTTCTGATTTGACTTTCCACACTAGTACAGTACTGCCAGGTCATTCTCTTTCAGCTCCTTTCCACGACCCACTGATCCACAGTGTCAAAAAGAGAACACAGGATACCACAGATAACTGAACCGTCACTGTTTCCCCTACCTGTCCCAGGATAGTCAAGACTTAATGCAAGATCAGAGATGCTATGATGGTCTGTACCAAACTGGCAGCCAATACTTTCTGCCAGAACTGTGTGTGTGTGTGTGTGTGTGTGTGTGTGTGTGTGTGTGTGTGTGTGTGTGTGTGTGTGTGTGTGTGTGTGTGTGTGTACAGTATAATACATTCACACACCACCTTTCGCGAGCAGCAGCGGATTGGAGACACTGATTCCGCGCACTGCGCGTTAATCATTTAAAGACGTTCATTTCGTTTAATGTCTTGGATTTCTATCGCAGACCGAGGAGTTACATGACGCTAACTACTTCCTTAGTGCATAGACGCACCAATGCCATTGTGTTAAGGACCTTTAATTAAAAAAAAATATATATATATATATATATTTTTTTCCTTCCCTCCCCAAATGCCTCACGGGTCATACTCGTATTGTATAACAGAAGCAATTAGCTTTGAGAGACATGTCAACAGCAAGCACTCACTCATTCAAAAAATTCCAACAACCACAGGAAACCAGGAAATCAGAGTTAAAAGTGGTGATAGACTACCCACAAAAACTATTTGCCGTAAAGGGATTTGATAGCTCGAAGTAGCTAGCAACTCTAAGTCAATCACCTTTAAGAAAATACACAAAACTAACACACACCCATACATGCACGCACAAGTACACTTCTGTAAAGTATACAGTAATGTTCAAATGATAAATACAGACACGTTTACGTTTGGTATATTTTCTCACCCCTCCCCTCTTGTACTATATTACATTACACGGTCGCGCCGTTGCTTGGCAGTTACGAGGGGTTTGACGCGAGCTTTCACCTTCGAATATTCCAGCCTCTTCTGGATATTCTCTTGAATTGTCCTGATGGCGACGTTTCCGAGGATCTTGGGGTTCTTTTCTTTGAGTTCCTTGGCAGTAATTGATGGATTAAGGTCCAGTTGACGCTTTAAAAGTCTTAAAGTCTTAGGAGGAATCTTCAGGGCCTTGCCCCCACCATGTTTATGTTCAGGGACATTATCACCCCCTCCCCCATGACGCCATTTCTGGAGCAGTCGAGACACAGTCTTCTCGTTCACACCAGTAATTTTCGCTATTTCTCTATTTTTCTTTCCCACTTTATGGAGTTCAACAACTCTTACAACGTTATCGTGCTTTGTATATTTTCCAGACATCATTCTAAGGGTGTGGCACACCCCAACACTCAATATACAACGGGTGTGAACACGATGGGATATAGGGCACCCAAACAAACAGTGCGCTCCCCACTGACAACAATGACGCACTAAACACCTTTTTTCCTCAAAGCAAGAGCACGGGTGACTGAATTAAAGTTGCTAATTAGTTAATTTCTCCCACATGATTCTTTTTAGGGAGGTATGATATGGGTCCCCCCAAAAAAAAACGCGGTTCGAAACGAGAACTGTAGAAATTCTCATTTCGAACCGCGCTGACTGTACATATTTGAGGGGTAGGTTAATGATGCCCAAGCCTGTTGTTCTTTTAGGGGGGAGAAAATTTTGTTATTCTCATACAATACATGGAAGTCGCTGAGAGAGAGAGAGAGAGAGAGAGAGAGAGAGAGAGAGAGAGAGAGAGAGAGAGAGAGAGAGAGAGAGAGAGAGAGAGAGAGAGAGAGAGAGAGAGAGAGAGAGAGAGAGAGCAATGAAAAGTGATGCGTCAAGAAGTGGGGGGAACGATATTGGGAGGGGAATAAACCTGTAATGGTACCTGTTGAACCTAAGCAACCGCGAGCTGGTGGAGGATGAGGGAGGGAGGGAGGAAGGAAGAGTCGAAGAGTGGGACCAAGATCCAGTGAGGCAGGGGAGACGGTTACCTAGATGAGTCAGGAGCGGCACACTACGTATCTTGTCACACAAGTGGAGGCTTGTTCCTCGCTCCACTATCACTTACCATCACTTGGTTAACTCAACAGTTAGCTATGCTACTCGTACTCGTATGCTATACTGATCCAAGCCTTCCTGTGTTAATTAGGTGATAGGATTGAAGGATGTCAGGTGTGTGTGTGTGTGTGTGTGTGTGTGTGTGTGTGTGTGTGTGTGTGTGTGTGTGTGTGTGTGTGTGTGTGTGTGTGTGTGTGTGTGTGTGTGTGTGTGTGTGTGCGTGCGCGTGCGTGCGTGCGCGCGCGCGCGCGCGCGTGCGTGCGTGCCCGTTGCCAGCAGTTGGTATAAAAGAAGGTAGTACACACTTTCCACTCGTGGTCTCTTCCTACTTAATGCGTGACTTAAACGACATGTCGAAACAGCAGGAAGTGAAATAGCGAGAGCAAGTGTCCATAC
The DNA here is from genome assembly GCF_035594125.1 of Scylla paramamosain. Lineage (NCBI taxonomy): Eukaryota > Metazoa > Arthropoda > Malacostraca > Decapoda > Portunidae > Scylla > Scylla paramamosain. The sequence continues at coordinate 12,734,276 of NC_087169.1, forward strand.
CGTGGTATCTGGCAGGTAAATAAATGTAACTCATCTTCATTCTTAAACACGTATGGTCTTAAACACATTGAACTTTCTCATAAGAACTGTTTTCAAAACTCAGGTAATTTATATTCTCATGGTTGTTTCTCCCTTGATGATGCAGATGCAGAATCGTTGTATAAACAGACACTACAACACCCATGAAATCCGCCACCCCTCTTAACCTCCACAGAAGCCTGTGAAAAGTTATCGAGATGATACAAGAAATCGTTCGAGAAAATGGACCTACATAGGTGTGAATGTAAATCAGTCCACTGGACCCTCCACTGGTTTGGTGTGTACACTACGCAGCCCGGTTCATGACTCACGTGGCGCCTCTCACTCCAGTTGGGAATCAGCTGGTCTCAGCCGTCCACACGGATGCTAGATTCGTTGGCTTACTTTTTTATTCCTAGAAATTACGGTTTGCTGCCTCACTATCAAGTTTTCGTGTGAATCCCATAACACAAATCATAAAAAAAAAAAAAGTACACGGAGATGAACCGTTACATGGAGAGTAATAATTCGCGAGGATCTGTAAAAATTCCAAACAACATCATGGCGATTTGTCCTTGACAGGAGTAGGAGAGAGAGGGTGAGAGGTTGGGAATGGTTGGGGAGGTCAGTGGTGTGCCCGAGGGAAGGGATGGAGCGCGCGCGCAAACACACACACACACACACACACACACACACACACACACACACACACACACACACACACACACACACTCATGCAGCTGCGAGGATTATTGAGAGTACCTAAGTACATACGTTTACTCTCACTGATACACACACACACACACACACACACACACACACGATTAAAAACAACATCCATTTCAAAACATTCTTAATAGTATGCATAAACAAAATGAAACATCAGTACAAGTTCCTCAAGGCCAGAATGTACGAACAAGTCAGCATCTATAATTTTGTTCGGGGCAATGATGATGATGATGATGATGATGATGATGATGATGATGATAATGATGATGATAATGATGATGATGATGATGATGATGATGATGATGATGATGATGATGATGATGATGATGATGGGGAGGAGGAGGAGAGAGTAGAGAGCGTGTTCTTTGAGACTGCTACACTGACTGTTCTGCTACTGCCATCAACCTGACACACACCAAGTCGGTCACCACACCAACAATCCATCATCTCATTCACTGCTAAACTCTGAAACTCCCTACCTGCTTCTGTTATTTTCATCTTGTCAATGACTTAAATTCTTGCAAAAGTAATGTTTCAAGACACTTCCATTTCCCTTTGTCTCACAACACAAGGGGGCAGTCACAGCCTGCCCTCTAAAGACAACTCTCTTCCTCCACACAAAACAACAAGCACCTAATAACACACACACCCTTCACTCAAAAATTTTAAAATCATCATGGCGACTCCTACACCAGCCTCGGAGTCCCCATCTGGGGAGGGGACCATAAATGTCCCCAGGTCGGACTGCCTTTCTGTCGACGACCCTAAATGTCTTGACACCCCCCTCAACTTTTTCTTCATTAACTTCTGCAACATTCGCGGTCTAAGATCTAATTTTCAATCTGTAGAACACCACCTCTCCTCTTCTAAACCTCATCTTCTTTTCCTCACTGAAACTCAGGTGTCTCAGGCAACTGACAGGAGCCCCTTTTCTGTTCCCTCCTACTTTCTCTATCCTCATTTTCGATCCAAAGCTGGATGCTGCATTTATGTGCGCTTTATGAGACGTCTCCGCCAGTTTTTCTCACCCCCCCAGCTAACTCTGTACAAGGGCCTTATCCGTCCATGTATGGAGTATGCTTCACATGTCTGGGGGGGTTCCACTCATGCTGCTCTTCTAGACAGGGTGGAATCAGAAGTTTTTCGTCCCATCAACTCTTCTCCTCTAACTGACTGTCTTCAGCCTCTCTCTCTCACCGCCGCAATGTTGCATATCTAGCTGTCTTCTACCGCTATTTTCATGCTAACTGCTCTTCTGATCTTGCTAACTGCACGCGGCCTCGCTGCACAATACTTTCTTCTTTCTCTCACCCCTATTCTGTCCACCTCTCTAACGCAAGAGTTAACCAGTATTCTTAATCATTCATTCCTTTCTCTGGTAAACTCTGGAACTCCCTGTCTGCTTCTGTATTTCCACCTTCCTATGACTTGAATTCCTTCAAGAGGGAGGTTTCAAGACACTTACTCATCAATTTTTGACCACTGCTTTGACCCTTTTATGGGACTGGCATTTCAGTGGGCATATTTTTTTTTTATTGGATTTTTGTTGCCCTTGGCCAGTGTCCTTCCTACATAAAAAAAAAAAAAAAAGACTTACCATAATTTGACGTATAATAGTAGCGCCCTGTCTGCGTCTAACTTCTCGTAGTCTTTCGTGAAAAGAGTCCACAAGCCTTCGTAACAAGTCGCTATGAAGACTTTCCCACACGGTGATTAGGGATTTTTTTAGTTTGGGAAGTGTGTGCGTGTCTCTCTTGGAGAGCTCTTTTTTCATGATAACCCAAAGATCTTCTATAAGGTTGATGTCGGGACTATTTGGTGGCCAGTCCCGGAAATAATAAATACCACAGTCTTCAAGCCATTCCAATACACGCCGATTAGTATGGTAGGGAGCACAGTCATGCTGAAACCTCTTGGCTTTACACTGATCGAAGCAATCTGCTAAATGGTCGCAAAGCATTTCCAAATACCTAGGACCATTCATAGAAGCACCGTCCTCCAGAAATACTAATTTACCGGTGCCATAGTAAGAGAAGGCACCCCACACTGTCACAGTACCCAGCTGTTTCACAGTCTTCCATGCGCGCGGGTCACCTTTACAAGGCTCTACACTACGACAATTAGTTATGCCAGTCACCGAGAATGTTGCTTCATCGGACCACAGGATTGTTCGCACATCTTCCAAAGGCAGGTGCTTATACTTCCTTGCAAAAGCCAGACGTAACTGTGTGTACCTGTCTGTTAATAGCGGCTTCTCTACTACCTGCATCCTGACACATTTGATGTAACGATTGACTGTTCTTTCAGACACACTTCCAAGTAAGTGTGGATTAGCGTCCTTCAATTCTCGAGCACTCAATCTCGGTTCTGCATCTATCTGTCGTTTAATAGCAACCAAAGTATCTTTAGACACTTTCATATGCTTTCCAGGTGGCTTTTTCTGCAATGGTATTATCCCTGAAGGTGCCTCACGAGCAGCTTTCAACCAGCGGTCCACGCTTCTTCGGGAAACACCTGTGAGCTGCGCAATTTCCTTATTGGCAAATCCAGTCTCCCTCAACTTACAGATACTTAAGATAGTCTCTTCGGAAAGGTTAGATTTGAGTCCCATTGGTATCTAATGCAATATGTTCGGGAGACAAGACACACACTCTCACACTGTTTGGAAGTTACTGGTCGCAGTGTTTGGCGGGCGGCGGACAACGAGCTGCCTTGTATGAGTTGCCAGAAAGGCTTTTATGAACACAAGGTAGCAGTAGGTAAATTGAACGCAAGGTAGGAACCATTTAAATCTGTGTGTGTGTGTGTGTGTGTGTGTGTGTGTGTGTGTGTGTGTGTGTGTGTGTGTGTGTGTGTGTGTGTGTGTGTACGTTATTTTTCATAACGTTGAGAAACTACTAATAAGTAATCGCGTTTAAAAGAAAATAAACACTTCTTACACTGCCATTTTCTAACGCTGTGAAGTCACAAATGCACAGTTCAGTCATGAAAATGTCTTACTGTTCTCTCTCTCACTCTCTCTGCTGACAATGATGGCAGGCTACATGCTTTTAAGGTTTCCCTTACGACTGTATACCGATGATAAGTCACTTGAAGTCTGAGAAGTATTTTATCATCACTGTACAAGTTCAAATAACATTTTACTTTCCATAACTCTGTGCCATCCATAGAAAAAAAAATTATATATATATATATATATATATATATATATATATATATATATATATATATATATAGAGAGAGAGAGAGAGAGAGAGAGAGAGAGAGAGAGAGAGAGAGAGAGAGAGAGAGAGAGAGAGAGAGAGAGAGAGAGAGAGAGAGAGAGAGAGAGAGAGAGAGAGAGAGAGGCCATAACAGACCTTACGGTCCTCACGAGGTATGTATGTATATATGTATGTATATATATATATATATATATATATATATATATATATATATATATATATATATATATATATATATATATATATATATATGCTGTGGTCACTGATTATTCAAGTGATTTTTTTTTTTTTTATTAAATTAGTTAACTCTAAAGCCGCGTCCACACTTGTTGCATTTCCACGTATCGTATCATTGTTACGTAGCAGTGTGGACGGGAAAGCGTTGTACCGTTATG
>NC_087169.1:12743641-12781141 GCF_035594125.1 Scylla paramamosain
CCTCATTATATACTATTACATTGACGAGTCGCACTGCATACACAGCGTATTTGTTGTGGAGTGGCAGCGCGGTCACAACGCATTCTCCATAGTCGCTGCGAATTCGTGTTGGTGTCGCCAAGATCTTTATGTTGCACCTAAGTCGCAATACGTTCGTGATGCATTCGCAAAGCATCAAGTCAAAACATATTCACAGTAGAGTCACTGTTCACGAATTCGCAAACGAGTCGCAGTGGAGTCGCCATCAAAATTCGCCAATGAGGGAGTGGGGATTAATGCTTGTTCGCATCCCCACACACTCATAAGGGCCACGTATACCTAAACCCTCTATTATGCTAAAGCACCATGTCTTGTTACTCAACGTAGTACATTATCTCGCTTATGTAAATCGACGCACACGTTACCACGATTCTATCCCTCATCCCTTCACACATCTCAGCTGGCTTTCTTCAATCTTTATTTCTTTTTTTATTTTACTCATATATATATTATTTTATTATTTTTTTTAATGCAATTATAGAGTATGCGATCGCTGCGCAAGAAGAAGAAGAAGAAGAAGAAGAAGAAGAAGAAGAAGAAGAAGAAGAAGGAGGAGAGAGAGAGAGAGAGAGAGAGAGAGAGAGAGAGAGAGAGAGAGAGAGAGAGAGAGAGAGAGAGAGAGAGAGAGAGAGGATATGGTACATGAAAGTGGTTAGCAAGAAGGCAAGAAGTCAGAGCTTGCTCTGGGAATAATCCTTAGAAAATACAGACAGCAAGCTTCAATCTTTATCTATTTTTTTTTTATTTTACTTATGTATATATTATTTTATTATTATCGTTTTTTTTTAATGCAATCATAGTGTATGCGATCGCTGGGAGGGAGGGAGGGAGGGAGGGAGGGAGGGAGGGAGGGAGGGAGGGAGGGAGTGAGAGAGAGAGAGAGAGAGAGAGAGAGAGAGAGAGAGAGAGAGAGAGAGAGAGAGAGAGAGAGAGAGAGAGAGAGAGAGAGAGAGAGAGGGAGAGAGAGAGAGAGGATATGGTACATGGAGGTGGTTAGCAAGGCAAGAAACCAGAGCTTGCTCTGGGAATTGTCCTTAGAAAATACAGGCAGCGATGGATGAATCACAAGTTTCATGACATTCTGGAACTAGTGAGGCCTGTCACTACCCATGACTTCACTTGTTGTATAAATAGGGAACTTCACCGCCACAAGCCACACACCGCAAGTAACACAAAATTTAATAAAAATTTCATGTTCATATGGAATATATATCTATCTATCTATCTATCTATCTATCTATCTATCTATATATATATATATATATATATATATATATATATATATATATATATATATATATATATATATATATATATATATATATATATATATAATATATAACGTGAAGATTTTTTTTCCTATCATACAATGATATTTGCTAAATAGTAAGATATCAATGTATTTCATTTACCCTACGTATTCTTTATACTCTTAACAACTGTCTTACTGTTGCGGGAAATCGGCTATAGTTTTCAGTCATTTTCTCTGAAAGCTTGTCATCGAAAATCTCACGTTTCCTGCGACATATGAAATATAAATCACCGAGAGTGGGCTGTCCTTACCCACTTGTTTGATTTGTAATAAATGGGAGACCGTGGCCAGCCTTGAATATAACTATTACCTCCTTAAGTTTGTCCTTGTTTATGATAATTTTGGGGATGTTAAGGGGGCGGGAAGAAGCAAAATAAAGCAGCAGTTTGCCTCCGCCTTGAGCACTTAGTGAACACAACCCTCCTTGTCGCAGTATAGAAGCTAGTACTGAGTCGACTCAGTACTAGCAGTAGACACCTGCCGAAACGATAATTACTCCCAGTGAGGTCTAAAGCACTGTTCAGGGGGTGCTGTGAACTTATCATCAAACCCAGCTGTGACCTCACATTACAGGAAAGATATAGGTCTATTAGAATCAGTACAGAGGAGAATGACTAAAAGGATACAGGGGATGAGGAGTATCCCTTACGAGGCGAGGTTGAAGCTGTTAAATTTACATTCTTTAGAGAGACGTAGGTTAAGAGGGGACCTGATAGAAGTCTTTAAGTGGTATATGGGTTATAACAAGGGAGATGTAAGCAAAATTCTTAGGATCAGCAACCAGGGTAGAACAAGAAATAACGGGTTCAAGCTTGAAAAATTTAGGTTTAGGAAGGAGATAGGAAAAAATTGGTTCTCAAATAGAGTGGTAGATGAGTGGAACGGACTCAGTAATCATGTAGTTAGTGCTAGGACACTAGAGAGCTTTAAGAGAAGATTAGACAAGTTTATGGATGGGAATAGCAGATGGAAATAGGTAGGTGTGTTTCATACAGGGACTGCCACGTGTAAGCCTGGTCGCTTCTTGCAGCTTCCCTTATTTCTTATGTTTTTATGTTCTCACTGAACGTTTCCCTTTGTGTCTCACAACACAAGGGGGCAGTCACAGCCTGTCCTCTAAAGACAACTCTCTTCCTCCACACAAAACTACAAGCACCTAATAACACACACACCCTTCACTCAAAAATTTTAAAATCATCATGGCGACTCCTACACCAGCCTCGGAGTCCCCATCTGGGGAGGGGACCATAAATGTCCCCAGGTCGGACTGCCTTTCCGTCGACGACCCTAAGTGTCTTGACACCCCCCTCAACTTTTTCTTCACTAACTTCTGCAACATTCGTGGTCTAAGATCTAATTTTCAATCTGTAGAACACCACCTCTCCTCTTCTAAACCTCATCTTCTTTTCCTCACTGAAACTCAGGTGTCTGAGGCAACTGACAGTAGCCCCTTTTCTGTTCCCTCCTACTTTCTCTATCCTCATTTTCGATCCAAAGCTGGATGCTGCGTTTATGTGCGCAATGACTTAACCTGCTCTCGTGCCCACGTTCTTGAATCTTCCGAGTTTTCCATCATCTGGCTACGACTACAGAGTCATTCTCATACTAAATTTATCTGTGTTGTATACCTCTCTCCTAACTCCTCTGACTATAAGAAATTCTTTGACTACTTAACTTCCAAAGTGGAGCACATTCTGACCCTCTTCCCTTTTGCAGAGATCTCCATTCTTGGAGACCTCAATGTTCACCACCAGCTTTGGCTTTCCTCTCCCTTCACTGACCATCCTGGTGAACTAGCCTACAATTTTGCTATCCTCCATGACCTAGAGCAATTGGTGCAACACCCTACTCGTATTCCTGACCGTCTTGGAGATACGCCCAACATTCTTGACCTTTTCCTGACCTCTAATCCTTCTGCTTATGCTATCACCCTTTCTTCTCCGTTGGGTTCCTCCGATCACAATCTCATATCTTTATCTTGTCCTATCACTCCAATCACTCCTCAGGATCCCCCTAAGCGAAGGTGCCTCTGGCGTTTTGCCTCTGCTAGTTGGGGGGGACCTGAGGAGGTATTTTGCTGATTTTCCTTGGAATGACTATTGCTTCCGTGTCAGAGACCCGTCTTTGTGTGCTGAGCGCATAACAGAGGTGATAGTGTCTGGCATGGAGGCATACATTCCTCACTCTTTTTCTCGTCCTAAACCTTCTAAACCTTGGTTTAACACAGCTTGTTCTCGTGCTATACATGATAGAGAGGTGGCCCACAAAAGGTACTTAAGCCTTCCATCACCAGAATCTCATGTACTTTATATTTCTGCCCGGAACCATGCCAAGTCTGTTCTCCAACTAGCCAAAAACTCCTTCATTAACAGAAAATGTCAAAACCTTTCAAGATCTAACTCCCCTCGTGATTTCTGGCATCTAGCCAAAAATATCTCCAATAACTTTGCTTCTTCTTCTTTCCCTCCTCTACTTCAACCAGATGGCACCACTGCTATCATATCTATTTCTAAAGCTGAACTCTTTGCTCAAACCTTTGCTAAAAAACTCTACCTTGAACGATTCTGGGCTTGTTCCTCCCTCTCCTCCACCCTCTGACTACTTCATGCCACGTATTAAAATTCTTCGCAATGATGTTTTCCATGCCCTCGCTGGCCTAAACCCTCGGAAGGCTTATGGACCTGATGGGGTCCCTCCTATTGTTCTCCGAAACTGTGCCTCCGTGCTTGCACCTTGCCTAGTCAAACTCTTTCAGCTCTGTCTGTCAACATCTACCTTTCCTTCTTGCTGGAAGTTTGCCTACATTCAACCTGTTCCTAAAAAGGGTGACCGTTCTAATCCCTCAAACTACCGTCCTATTGCTTTAATTTCCTGCCTATCTAAAGTTTTTGAATCTATCCTCAACGGGAAGATTCTTAAACATCTATCACTTCACAACCTTCTATCTGATCGCCAGTATGGGTTCCGTCAAGGCCGCTCTACTGGTGATCTTCTGGTTTTCCTTACTGAGTCTTGGTCATCCTCTTTTAGAGATTTTGGTGAAACTTTTGCTGTTGCCTTGGACATATCAAAAGCTTTTGATAGAGTCTGGCACAAAGCTTTCATTTCCAAACTACCCTCCTACGGTTTCTATCCTTCTCTCTGTAACTTCATCTCAAGTTTCCTTTCTGACCGTTCTATTGCTGCTGTGGTAGACGGTCACTGTTCTTCTCCTAAATCTATTAACAGTGGTGTTCCTCAGGGTTCTGTCCTGTCACCCACTCTCTTCTTATTATTCATTAATGATCTTCTAAACCAAACTTCTTGTCCTATCCACTTCTACGCTGATGGTACCACCCTGCACTTTTCCACGTCTTTTCGTAGCCGTCCAACCCTTCAGGAGGTAAACATATCACGCAGGGAAGCCACAGAACGCCTGACTTCTGATCTTTCTAAAATTTCTGATTGGGGAAGAGCAAACTTGGTATTCTTCAATGCCTCAAAAACTCAATTCCTCCATTTATCAACTCGACACAACCTTCCAGACAACTATCCCCTCTTCTTCAATGACACTCAATTGTCCCCCTCTTCTACACTGCACATCCTCGGTCTGTACTTTACTTATAATCTGAACTGGAAACTTCACATCTCATCTCTAGCTAAAACAGCTTCTATGAAGTTAGGTGTTCTGAGACGTCTCCGCCAGTTTTTCTCACCCCCCCAGCTGCTAACTCTGTACAAGGGCCTTATCCGTCCATGTATGGAGTATGCTTCACATGTCTGGGGGGTTCCACTCATACTGCTCTTCTAGACAGGGTGGAATCAAAAGCTTTTCGTCTCATCAGCTCCTCTCCTCTAACTGATTGTCTTCAGCCTCTCTCTCACCGCCGCAATGTTGCATATCTAGCTGTCTTCTACCGCTATTTTCATGCTAACTGCTCTTCTGATCTTGCTAACTGCACGCGGCCTCGCTGCACAAGACTTTCTTCTTTCTCTCACCCCTATTCTGTCCACCTCTCTAACGCAAGAGTTAACCAGTATTCTCAATCATCCATCTCTTTCACTGGTAAACTCTGGAACTTCCTGCCTGCTTCTGTATTTCCACCTTCCTATGACTTGAATTCCTTCAAGAGGGAGGTTTCAAGACACTTATCCACCAAATTTTGACCACTGCTTTGACCCTTTTATGGGACTGGCATTTCAGTGGGCTTTTTTTTTTTATTAGATTTTTGTTGCCCTTGGCCAGTGTCCTTCCTACATAAAAAAAAATAAATAAATAACATTTCCTACTCTGGCCGACAGTGTATAGTGTTGCTAGCTAGTAGTGCAAGAGTTAGAAAATCTTGCGCTCACAGAAAGGGAGTTGAGCCTTCTTTACATAAAGCAGGAAAAAATTACGAATTCGCGCAGGCACACCTAAGCAAACACACACACACACACACACACACACACACACACACACACCGATATTTCTTGACATTCCTGACAAATTTTTATATTAATTTCCTTTTTGTCCATGCAGTGTTGTCCGTCGCGGCTTTGGATAGAAAGCTCGAGTTCCGATCGTCATGAAACTCTCCCTCACAACCCTCATAATACCAATCTCTCTCTCTCTCTCTCTCTCTCTCTCTCTCTCTCTCTCTCTCTCTCTCTCTCTCTCTCTCTCTCTCTCTCTCCCTACGTGCAAGCAGGCAGGTACCACTGATAACCTCTCTTCCAAAAAAAAAAAAAAAAGACCCTCTAAGGTGACATATTGGGAAGTCCTTGTTTTTGGAAGTAAAGGTCGGGTGTGGGGGGAGGGAAAAGATGGGAAGAAAGACTCGCCACATCGTTCTTGACACGCAACACCAAAACATTGTTCTCTTTAAGGTCTGCTGTGATATGTGTGACAACATACAGGCTACTTTCAACAAAGCTACCACAGCTGAACGCCTCGATTGACTGGTAGCACTGCAGAACAACATGATTACAATATGGTCAAACAAAAAAATAAACGTTGATAGCGAGCAGAATACGTGCGATACAACAATGGCATTGGAACTTTTTTTTTATCTTATTTATTTATTTATTTTTTTTTATTTTTTTTATTTCTTATTTCCATTCCACAGACCGAGATGCAGTGCATATGCGTGGCTGGTGGGCAACAGGTGGTAGTAAAGGTATGCCAGATGTCACCGGCCATACGTCACGACATATCACAGCAGCCTGAGCCCTGGAGGGTGAAGAAGAGCATAACATGTGACAGTTAGCTACGACAAAAATAGCTGACGCAAGCCATCATGATTCAGCAACACGACGTTCATACACCAAACTTCCTCTGCTTTCTTTTGCATCAATTCACTGCTTTATCGTCAATTTAAAGTTTTAATAATTGGGCTTACTTCATCCTCATGTGTATTTAATTCAGAAGAATACCAGAACAGCTATTCCTAACATAGCGTCACGATTCAGCATTACCAGTACCACACAAATAAGCTACAGTACCAGTGTTACCAACACTGACGTCACAATGGCAGTTCCGCCACCCTGGGCTTCTTCCCCAAGTCTCCTTATCATCTTACGTCGCATCCGTTCGTTGCCGCCGCTCTTCCTTGCTTTTGCGAGTTGCATTATATTTTGCTGTGACTGTTGTAAAGGTGCGAGGGCCGCTGCAATGTGTGACGCAGATGATCTCACTCAACACCATCACTGTTCCCGCCAACCCGCGGACTAGCACGTCATCATCGCCTACGCCACACTTGGAAGTCATCTCAAAGTTAGCAACTCTCGAGTGTTAGCATTCTTACTGTGTTACGTGCAGCTTATTGTTATAACTGTCTCTCAATCAAATTAATTGATAATGAATCAAACATTCCTTTCACTCTTATCTGATTATATAGTTAAGATTAGCCTGATGTGATCTCGTTGGCTTAGCTATAGGAATACCTGATTCATCATACATTTGATGGAAACTTACTATTACCTTTTACAATAAAATGCACGTAGCACTATGTGAGTTTCTGACATTTGGCTATTACTATGAGAGCGACGTTGGCGGCGATGACGTGCTAGCCAGCCGGTTTGCGGCACAAGTGATTGATGGTGTCGGGAGATGACCTGCGCCACACACTGGAGCGGCCTTCACGTCTTCGCAAGTCACTCGAAAATATAATACAGCTCTTACAAGCGAGGAAGAGCAGCGGCGACGAAAGGATGAGGCACAAAATGTTTCAAGTGGTCGGGGAAGAGGCTACGTTGGCAGAGCTGCCATTGTGACGTCAGTGTTGGTATCACTGGTATTGTAACTTGGTAAGTTGGTAATGCTGACAAACACGGCGCCATGATAAAGATAGCAGGAATATAGAATTTTTATTTTTTTTTTTTTGTGAAATAAACAATAAACTTCAGCCAATGTCATTAAAATATCATGCTCAAGGAGAGAGAGAGAGAGAGAGAGAGAGAGAGAGAGAGAGAGAGAGAGAGAGAGAGAGAGAGAGAGAGATACTAAGCGAGACGAAAGACCGAGGGAAGTGTAACAGCGCGGGAGGGCGAGGAAGCGGTGGCGGTGGTGATGGGGGTGGTGGTGACAGTGGCGGCGGCAGGCGGTCGTATTGCAGAATAGGGGTGGAGCGAGAGTAACTCGTCACAGCTATCTCAGGACGTCGTATTAATCATAAAAGTACGGTGTTTACCTTATAACAATATAATACGTCTATTAGCAGCAAATTATGGCAACAATAACATGCAGATAGTTTTGTAACAAAGAGATGGACGTCAAGGCCAAATAAAAGTGATTAACCTATTCGGATACGTGCAATACCGCCAGCATTTTAATACATTAACTTGTTTGGAACAACTCCCCGTCAACAACATTACTCTATGGTCATTCTTAGGGTGATGATATGGCAATTGTAGGAGCGGGAAGGAGGGAGGGAGGGACGACTGGTGGCCCAGCGAGCGCCTTGTAGTAGTGTGTGAACTATAGGAAATCTTGTCAACCACTGCAATCCTAACACTCAAGCAACTTTCGCTTATGTAGACGATAATTCACACTCGCCGACCACACACTGTAAAACTGTTTGCTTATTCGTTCCAAACACAGGACATTACTAAACATGAAATACAGGTTGAACTTCTACAAAAACCGCGGGCTACACTTGGCAACACCGCCACTCCATTGATTCCCGCCATATTTTGCCGGCATCCCCAGCGAGCCTAGGAAGCTCTTCACCCCGAAACTCTGATAGTACACTGAAAAATATCTAATTGAATAATACACAACAAAGAATTTATGGGTAGCTACCATTAGAGATGCATTTATTTCAAATACAAAAAATAACTTACAACCCGCGATTTTTTTTTTTTTTCTTAACACTAGAGCACATGGTGATTTGGCGGGAAGCAGCCATATTGGAAGTGGGGTGGGAAGGAGGGTATACGGTAATGGAGGAAGGTGAGGGGGTGTGCAAGAGGGCGCGCGCTCTTTGGAGGCAGGGACAAATATACAGTAGGGTACACACTAACATTACAAAAATGAACAAATATTTCTTCTACTATCCTTTCTTGCCTGGCAATAAAATTAATAAAAATAAAGAACAGATCCTCAACACTCCCGCAGCTACAACCGGAACCTGAACCAAATAGAGTGGAGGTTTTCGTTCACCCTGAAACCTTATAGTGGATCAATAGGGCGCTGATTCCTCCAAGTTTTCATACTAGTTTGTCTTTTTCCATAATGTTACGCTCGTTTGGGAGAAGATCAATGGTGTGGCTACAAATTGGAAATTCTTCTTCGTTCTTCTGTTCAGGTATACAAGAATTATATGGATGAGTAAGTTAACATTACGCTTGCAATAAGAGAAAACAAGGCAACGTACAGATGTATAGTACATGGCTTGAATAACGGTTTCCCACTGGGAGGGAACCTTTACAATACTTTGCTATGCCATCATGACATAATCTTCATCCTCACGTCATCATGGACGCTGTGACTGTTGGAATCCAACACGCTAGTGTCTGACAGACTACACACAATCCACTTCATTAGCGTGGAGCTGCGAAGGGAATGAAACCTCGACCCCGAGAAGTAACTGGCAGTGCTGCAATAGCGACGGGCAAACGAACATAAGTAAAGAAACGAGAGTAGCGGTGTGACCCACGTCAACGCTTTTTAGAGACGAGACGAGGAATATCTTGGTAGCTGCAGCTACACCAATACTAACGTTTATACTCCTAAGGGTGTTTTAGATACCATAATATCATTAAATCTAGCTAGAGCCACATGCAGGTTACACACACACACACACACACACACACACTGGTTTACACTAGTTTACCACTGCCCTTAATAATGAGACTTCCCTACTCTACACCTACCGCAATCCTGAGATCACAGCAGATGCAGGATACTTCCTATGGAGTGCCCCGCACCATAGCAGGATCCATCCACAAACGGTCCCCGGTAAGTGCGCTCACGTCCCATGGGTTGACGAGTGGCGTCATTTTCATACGCTCACCAATGTCGGTCTACATTCAGCTGTCACGCACAATTGATCTTCTTTGCAGCACAATCATGTTTCTCTCATTTAGCGTTCTCTTCATACACTTTATCCACTTCAGATGTGGCCTTCCTCTTAGCATTTCACTACACACACCTGATTCCATTGCTCGCTTTACTAGGTGTTTTACTGTCATCCATTCTCTTCATATGCTCAAACAATCTTACACACTAATCTGCGCGACAGCCAACTCTCAAAACACCAGTTCTGCTTACCTCCCCATTTCTTGTTCTACCCTTACATGTTACTCCATACGTAATCCTCAAACACCTCGTTTTCTTTAGATTTAACCGTTTATTCTTCGCTACTTCCATGTTTCAGTGCTATACAGCACAGTGGACCAAACTATACCCTCATATAATCCTCTCTTTACACTCATAACCAGTGACCTTTGTTTAAAGATCTTTCTCAATCCATCACGTACTTTTCTTGCTTCTTTCATCCTCCAGTTCATCTGTTTCAACTTTTCCCTCCACTGTAATTGCTGATCCCAAATACTTGAAAATATCCACTTCTATGACCTAGGTGTTCTTTATTTAATCTTACATTCCATTCTTCCTCCATCTACAGTATCTCTTTCGAAATTTGATTACTTTATTTTTACCAACATTCGGCTTCCTCCTACAAACACGCACTCTGATTCTCCCCAGTGATCAAACTCAGACTTCTGCCTAAAACCGTGGGCCAACGGAGATTAAGAGTGAGAATAAGTGTGTGTGTGTGTGTGTGTGTGTGTGTGTGTGTGTGATGAGTGATAGCACTCACTGCGTTAACAGCGATAGCTGGGTGCGGGACTACGGAGTGGGGAGGGAAGGAAGGAGGCCGTGGTGTGAATATCACGCTCTCATTGGCTCGACAGTCGGACGTCACGGAGTGCATGTCGTCCTCCATTGACAGGTTGAGCGCGTGTGGAGTTAACTAACTTCTGCCGCTGCGTCACCTGCCTACAAGTGTTTGAGTAATCGAAGCAGAAAAATCACTTTGTAAACAATACGACCTTCGACCTTATGGAAATGTCGGAAGAAGGATTCCAACTCCACCATCCTGCAGAGAGGGAATTCAAGTTTCTGTTGATGTAAAAAATCTCTTTTTGATTACAGTGATGGTTAGGTCCAATAGTACCCTTTTGCCACGGCGCGCCTTATATATATATATATATATATATATATATATATATATATATATATATATATATATATATATATATATATATATATATATATATATATATATATATATATCGTCAGCTACACTCGCAATTAGAATTCCCGCCGACGTGAGTTTCACATTACACAAACTGGCAACTTGTTCCTTCTTGGTCTGAAAAAAAAATAAATAAATAAAAAATCTGCCAGGGGAAAATAACTATATAGCTGCTTAGCTTAACCTCTCATATGTTTTTAAAAGCATAGGGTAACAGATTCAGTGTTAGACATATTTACACAAGGGAAAGTTATCTTTTGTGACCGCTCCTTGTTTTGGATAACAAAACGGCTGTGTTCGTTTTAAAAGTGTTCTACTGTGATGTGTGATGCCTGGAAAATATACAGGCCACGATTACATAGAACGAGTGTTAGAGTTTCACTAGAATGGTGAAACAAATTGAAAAATGGAGCGATGAGGGACGCGAGGATGTGCCTCACTACAAACTTAGTGGTGAGGCGCCCCAAAATGTTTGTTTTTCGGTTGTTTTGTTGTAAGCTGACGATGTACCTTTACTTGTGTTTTGATATTATGTAAAGTGTTGTCAAACATTTTGGGGCGCTCCACCACCATGTTTGTGGTGAGGCATACCTTGGCGTTCCATTTCTTCACCAACGCACTCACAATTTTTTCATTGCCAATAGTTATTCAGAGTAATTTAAAATTTGCTTCACCATTCTAGTGAAATTCTAACACTCGTACTACGTAATCGTAGCCTATACATTTTCCAGGCATCACACGTCACCTCAGTAGAACACTTTGTTTAAAACAAGCATAGCTGTTTTATTAGTCAGAACAAGGAGTGGCCACAAAAGATAACTTTCCCTCATGTCAATATGTCAAACACTGAATCTGTTAATCTATAGGCGCCTTTTTGTCGTCCAAGATCGCTCTTGGCTTTGAAGCGCGGTCTTGGCTCCTTTTAGTATCGACGACAGTGTTACTTGGAAAGAGCCGAAATGAGTATTTTAAATTATATATATATATATATATATATATATATATATATATATATATATATATATATATATATATATATATATATATATATATATATATATATATACATATATATATATATATATATATATATATATATATATATATATATATATATATATATATATATATATATATATATATATATATAAAGCTGCAAAACGTGGTGCATTGGCAGTATATTCAACGTTAAAATATGAATTGGCTACGTGTAAAAGGTAACCGATATGCCGTCAGTATTTCTTCGTCGAAAATAGCAAAACCTGGCGGTAAACAAAAAAAGTACGCAGTGCCTGACTTCCTTTCTTCTCCACCTTGGCTACACGTGTTAGCCCCTCCTGGATCCCTTCTCCCCCACCTTATATATATATATACGTTTTAGTTGCATCTAAAGGTATATGCGAGAGAATGGAAGATAACAGACCAACAATAAGACCGGGAAAGAACTAGAAAATTACCGAATTTCCATTTAATCAAAGTTGTTAACAAATTCTTGGGCCTGCTGGTGGAGTTGGGTCAGATAGATTCTACCAGGGTATACCTTCGTATCATTATGTTTTATAATCATAACATAATTCATCTTAAACTCTTTATCTGCTTTGCTGATTTCGCTTCCTATATTCTCTCATTTACCTTTTGCTAGACTACCTAACGTTATCTTTCTCTTCTCGAGATCATATACTGTCTATTTTCTTTAAGAAACTTTATTTTGCTTAGGAAATACTTCATATTTATAACATAATTCATGTTTGACTCCTTATCTGTCCTTATTTTGCCATGCATATAACTTAATCTTTCTCTCCTCGACATCATAATATATCATCTATTGTCTTCAAGAAACTTATTTAGGACTTATTTTCATCAATATTGCTTCTATTTACGCGTCAAGATCGCCCTAAGACACCTCAGGAGCTTGCTACGAATTTGTCTAAGATCGGTCTTGGTTTCTACCCGGAGTCTTCGAAGTAAGATTGCCGAAATCTTAGCGACAAAAACACACCATCTTGATTTCACCGAAGATCGCGCTTCGAAGACAAGCGCGATCTTGGACGACAAAAAACGCGCCTTATGCTTTCAAAAGCGTATGAGAGTTTAACCAAGTTGCCATGATGTTATTTTCTCCCGGAAATTTTTTTTTTTTTCAGACCGAGAAGGGACAAGTTGCCAGTTTGTGCAATGTGACGCTCACGTCGGCTTGAGTTCTAATCGCGGGTGTCGCTGACTGTACATATTACATCCTCATTCCTCTGTTGTTTTATATCTGTACAGTAATATTCATTTTGCAGTAATATTCACTTTGCATTTCTTTCATTATGGTCACTTATGCCCTAACCCGCGGGTGACGCACCAGTGCGCGGCTTAAGCTGACCCTACATGATCAATATTATTACGTAATATTCCGTATTGTACAATATTATTGACAGTGAAGGGGTGGTATTGAAGAATGACACAATATGTTGTGTGTGTTTGTGTGTGGGGAAACAAATATTGCACAATAAAAATGAGTCAATATATTGCGTCAATAATATTGATCGTGTAGGGTCCACTTTACGGAAAGGGCGGGTGACGCGCATGTGCGTAAGGATGTTTTCCCGCTGTCGTGCGTAATCTCTTCTGGGTTCAAATTTCTCCCGGGTGACTCCACTGCGCATGCGCACCATATCGAGGCGACAGCATCATTTTATATATTTTCACGTATTATCAGCTACATTTGAGGTTTTATTGACAAATCACTATTGCTTCATTGTAGATGGATATGTTAGGCTAGGAATGGAGTAAGTAAACAAGAGCAGTGAGTGATAACAGCTCCAAAATCTTCTCCCTGTGCAAGTGTCAAGTCCTACCACCTGTTATGTATTTTACGCATCAACATCGCTATGTAGTTTTATTGACAAATTAATGCTTCGTTGCCTGTTGAATATTTTAAGATAGGAATACAGCAAGTGAACAAGAGTAGTGAATGATAACAGAGCACCAAAATCTTCTCCCTTTGCATATGTCAAGTCCTACCACCATGTTTTATGTTTTAAAATATTCCACAGACAATGGAGCATTAGTAATTTGTCAATAAAATTCCATACCGATGCTGACAACACGTATAATACATAGACAAAAAAACATGGTGGTAGGACTTGACATATGCAAAGGGAGAAGATTTTGGTGTTCTGTTACCACTCACTACTCTTGTTTACTTGCTCCATTCCTAACCTAACATATTCATATAAAATTAAGCAATAGTAATTTTCCAAGAAAACCTCAAAACATAGTTGAAAATACATAAAAAAATAGAATAAATAAATAAATAAATAAATAAATATATATATATATATATATATATATATATATATATATATATATATATATATATATATATATATATATATATATATATATATATATATATATATATATATATATAAAATACCTGGATAATGTTTTGATGCTGTCACCTCGATATGGTGCGCATGCGCAGTGGCATTATCCGGGAGAAATTTGGCACGACACCGCCTTCAGTCAAACACAGGAGAGCGACAGTTGTTTTAAGCATGAAATGGCAACACTTACAAACTTGCTGGCTTGCGCTAGCTTAGGTTCAGTACACCTAAAGCCTCCATAATGGATGGAAGGTTATTCTATTCGTCCCGATGCGTGAAAAAGAAGCCACGTGTCCACTTCCTTCAGTGACTCACTCAAAGAATGTATACTAGTATGAAGAGTGATGAGTAATGTACTATAATAAATGAGCTATATACTAGATTACCATAATGTACTATATCCATTACTACACTAGTGTACAATAAGTGACATATTTATTATATTTATATAGCAATTTTAACAAAATGTAGTATTATCAAGCCTATTGAGTTTATTTTTTTATTTTTTTTATTTATTTTCATATCTCCAGTCAAAATGTAAGGAAAAAACAGGATCACCATTAGTACGTAGTGAAATGGCGCAAGTGCTGTTGTTGTTTTTTTTTTTTCTGATCTTCATTTCCCCAAAAATCATGTAAGGAAAGTTACATTACAATATAATAAAAAGAGGAAGTTTTTTTTTCTTTTTACTCTACTTCTCATTTCAACCCAAAAGAGTGCAAGGAGATATGTTATAACAACATAAGAATACATCGGGAAGAAGATGGGGCAGCACCAATGAATAGTGAGGAGGACGAAGCTGAGTGCGTCAGCTGTAGCCACAGCCATAACCAGTCAAACGAACACACACGGGGTCATCCAGGGAGACGAGATATTGTTGTTCAACCTATACTCACAGCTAAATTACAACACCTAGAATTCTGACAATAACACCGTTGTAAAGAAGGGTTGACGCTTCTTTTGGTTTTGGTTTTATACCTCTACGTTAAGGTTATGAGGAAATATGATGGTGGGAAAATCAACCACTTTCTTCTTGAAAACTGGCGCCAACTCGCCCGTCCTTTAAGGGTTGAATAGTACGCCTTCATTATTGTTTATATCTGTATTTCTGTTAGTTATTATGTAGTTATTGCAATACATGTTATTGCACTTAATCTTTTTCAGGAGCGATTCATCTCTCTCTCTCTCTCTCTCTCTCTCTCTCTCTCTCTCTCTCTTACACTGAACTCTGTTCTAGGGCTAAGTTTCTACCAAGAATCTTTCAGCGTTGATTTAGTTACATCTTTCCATACATTAACGAATATATATATATATATATATATATATATATATATATATATATATATATATATATATATATATATATATATATATATATATATATATACCAAACATCCGTAACTGAACTCTTTCCGAAATTTCTTGATACCTATAGATAGATAGATAGATAGATAGATTTATTGACTACACAATCATATTACAGCAAACAAAACTAAAACAAAAACTAAAATACAAAAAAATATCCACAGCAGTAGTCCATTAATAATTGTAGTCCTATACATCTCTTGACTGTATCGAACATACTGTTCGATACACAAGAAGGGTCAAACAGTTCTCATAAAAACTTCCAATCCAACTTCTCTGCAATAAGCCCGCCCAGTTGGGACAAAGTGTTTATTGAACCAATCAGTAAAGATTTTCCTAGTTATCCATGCTTTCTTATTTACATGATAACGTATAAGTAAATGTGTTACACCTTTGAAATATATTACATATTGGTTTTCTTCAAACTGCCAACTTTAACTTGTGAGTGCCTGTAGTATTTGTACACCCAAGAAGTCACCCTGTCCTTTGCATTCTTGAAGCCTCATCAGCCTTTGTGAACTAAGGCACTACTATGTAGACGGAGTGTCACGTGCGCGGTTTGGCTCGTTGCTTGTTTCGCGCCAAACGCAAACAAGCGTGAACAAATCTTCGCTTTCCGGAACTTTTCGGTTGTCAGAATTTCGGATACAAAGGTTGTCTACTACAATAACAACTACTACTAGCACTTATCTCCATTTCGAGTTCGTTCTTTAGTTCCTTCCACTAATCTCCATACACCTGCAGGAGCTTCGGTTGGCAATATACTGTCATCCTTAAAGGAAGTACACTATGCACTCACTGAGGCCGGCAAGAGAGAAAATAAAGGATAAGGATGCCAGTTTATCGATTAACACTTCAATGTTTCTAATTGTGAAAATTTACACAAAATTTCTTTCTCTTTACTCGTGCAGCTTTATTGATTTTGGGAAGAAGCTAATTAAAGAGTTGTCTCTACTACAGCAACTAAACAGTTAAATCTCCCCATGGCTTAGGAAAACCTTGGTAACAGCAGCTGCACACCCACGAGCGGCCTCTGGCAGACGTGCGGGCTGGCTGGCAGCCGCACACACTCATGACCATCGCACTGTTTGCGGGCTGCTGCAATTCTTTCTGTTAAACCCTATTGCATATTGCTCATCATCAACTTGACACAAAGCAAAGATTATTAATGAGGGTGATAATAAAGATGTTGATTGATGATAAATAACAACAACAACAACAACAACAGTATATACCACCACCACCACCACAACAACCAACAACTATAATAAACATGAACACAAGTACCTATGCATGCCTCCTCACCATGCATGCTTCCCCCACTCCTCGGTTCTTCCCCAGTACCCCACTGGGTTACTGAGAACACCAGGTTACTGAACTACTGAAGTAAAACCATGAGAATCTGAAGAGAAAGCAAAGGAGGCCAGCCACTACCTAACCTCACATACCACCCTAAAAAAACACTGCCAAATAACAACTGTCAGTGCATCGCAAGGCAGTGAGTTCTGCCAGCTTTATTCCAAATATTTTACTTAGTCTTTCTTTCACCATGTACTCTGCTTTCTTCCTTCGTTTTTAATCCACTCTATTTATCCCACCAAGAGGGTAGCGTGGCGTTCATCAATCTACTAAAACGGATTTTACACACACACACACACACACACACACACACACACACACACACACACAGAGAGAGAGAGAGAGAGAGAGAGAGAGAGAGAGAGAGAGAGAGAATCTTATGAGTATCTATAAAGACAAACTAACAATTAATGAGGGTGGTAAATATAATGGAGATCACAATAAGCACTGGGCAAGGACAGTCCCGGTCAGGCAGTTTAAACAAAGGACTTAATAAGTACGATAATATTCTAATGGGTTCCAGTCTATTATGGCATTTGAAACGACCGCAAAAGTAAAACACTTCAACCGCTTCCTAGTTCTCCGCTGATATTTGGTTTTGTGTTGGTTCTATCTAACACTGCTCTGTTTCAACCTGATATATAAACAAGTTTCACCTGTCATGCATCATCATTCTGACCTTGTGATAGATATGTCTGCCAGAACTTGAAACGAGGAGGCGTGCTGACGTCAAGGTGAGGGCCAGCCGTGAGCCATGAGTGACTCGCGTTAAAGAGTTCCATTCGAGGTGCGCATAATGAAGAGTACTTTGAAGCCCGCCTGGACGAGAAGAGAGAGGTAGTGGGAGAGAGTGGATGAGGACTAGAAAAGGGAATGGCGCTGGACGCAAAGGTCAATCAATATAGCCGTTGGATGGACTATTGTAACCTTAAACCTGTGGCTATTAGTTAGGCCCACATGTAATGCAAAAATAACGAGTGTTTCGCCCTTATCTTCGAGCCATCTGTGGTATGATTAAATAGTAAATATTCCAAGACATTAATTCAACAACACTCCCAAGTAGTCTTTTTGTAAACGTATTTAAGTTGCCACCATGTGTGTAATGTAAATGTCCACTTTTTACCCGATGTAATTATTGCACTTACCGGAGCCTCCCCAATATACAGCTACATATAGTACATGAACGTAATAGTCGTGAAAATTAAATATTGGGACTCAGCATACTGCACCTCTCAAACAACTAGCTCTGGGTATAATTAAACAAATGGAAACAAATGAAACAAACCGTGTGTGTATGTGTCTTCTAATCACCATCGCCACCACAACAAACTATTTATCTATTCACTAATAATGTAATGCGGTAATATAGACCTCTCTCTCTCTCTCTCTCTCTCTCTCTCTCTCTCTCTCTCTCTCTCTCTCTCTCTCTCTCTCTCTCTCTCTCTCTCTCTCTCTTTCTTAATGACAGATTACAGATTACTATTATTGATGCATCATCTGAATCAATAAAGAATACAGTGTCATGAAGAATAAAATAACCATTTCCATATGGCAACATCAGTAGCCGCGTCTTGCACTTCCTCCCGCCTCTCCCCGCCTCTTGTTTCTTCCTCCATTCCTCCCTCCCCTGTCCCCCTCCCTCATCCCCCACATCTCTCTCTCTCTCTCTCTCTCTCTCTCTCTCTCTCTCTCTCCAATGCCAGAAGCTGGAGACAGTCATCTGTTCATCCTGGTACAGTAGGTAGCGTGGTACCTGTGCAATGAGAAGAAGCCCGACTTGCCTTCACGGTCTGCTTTTGCCTGGTTATCTTGGATATCCTTTATCATTGTCTCATAATTTGCACCGGTGTTACAATGATTTGTTCTGGGAGCTTTGAATACTATGTTATAATTATTCATAAAAATGTCAGTGTAAAACCGTTTAGAAACTTTCCCTTCATTGCTGTAGTTTTCATTCATCCACAAAATATACCGGTCATACAGATCGGTGATAGTGTTACCATATTCAAGGTACTTGCGGTGTGGCGCATGAGCTCGAGCGTAATGGCTAGACGTCACAGGCAGACTTTGTATGTGTTCATGCACACGCTGCTGTGGCACACCAGTTATGGCCATTGCAGAGGGATGGCAGCCACGCTTGTCATGTACTGTAGTGCCATGAGGGGACGTTTTTCTTTTGGCAATCAGAAGACTTATCTTCTTGTCAGTAAGGCCGTGAATGGCAGCGAAGGCCTTCCTGCAAACTGGTATGTCCACCATGTTCACTTTTACACAGAAAGTATACGGCACTGGCCTTTGGGTCACTTCCTTAGTTGATCGCTTACGTTTAACAAGCTTCTCATTAATTAGGGATTGTAAGTATGCATTTTGGACATTATAATCACCTACCTCCCAAAAACTTTCACTTTCACTATTCGATATTCTCCATCCCTACTTTGTGAAAGCATCCATCAGAGCAGGGAGCACCAATCACTCTAGCAGGCATTCGTTTCTTAGTGGAATAGCCGACATACTCAAGGCCAAGGTTACGGTATTTCTTTGCCACATTCTGCTGCCACGAATCAACATTCCTTAATCTCACTCTGCCATGTTTCTTAGCAATTCCTCTGCCACCCACACCATTGCCAGTCACCATCACTATTGCCACTGCCACCTTCACCAAGACTGCCACCACTTTCACCGTAACCACCACCAATCATATAACTTTCACGCTTACTGTTAATGCTATACGTGAATGGATTCATACTGATATCGGTTATTTCATGTTATTTGGTTATTGAGATCTAAGCCACTGTTATCACGTGTTATCCTAAAGGAGCGACTGTTTAGGATAACAACATTTAACACCACTCATTTGGTCTAGACCTGACGACCCTGCGACTGCCGCCTCTTGCACAATATGCTCTACATTCTTATTAGACATTTTCTGGGAAATTTTGCAGGCTGTATCACGTGTAAGACACGTGTAAAAGGCAAAAAATATTCAGAGCGCCCTTTGATTAAACGCCAACCGAATACAAACACGGGAATAATGATCGCGTCAAGCTGCATCTGTCCTCCCACTGGCTGAAAGAGGTCACGTTACCAGCTGGAGCGCTGTGATTGGCAGACAGTTCCTTGCACTGGGTCAACCGCCATTCTAGTACTGAATTTGGCCTGGGGAAATTTCCGCATTAGAAGGGCCACTCATCCTCCTATACAGGCAGCCCCTCTAATAAGGAACATTGCTCAGTAACGTATTCCGCCTGCACTGATGTTCGACCTGACTTTTATTTCCTTTCAAGGACTTTCTACTTTATTTAGAGTACACGAAGGGACACTCATCCACTCCCACATGAAATCTAAGGCCTCAATAGTGTTACATACACTAATCTAGATTTTGACCTTCTAACATGGAAAACCTAATCTATATAATCTATCTCTCTATCTATCAATATGTATGTGTATATATATATATATATATATATATATATATATATATATATATATATATATATATATATATATATATATATATATATATATATATATATATATATATATATATATATATATATATATATATATATATATATATATATATATATATATATATATATATATATATATATATATATATATATATATATATATATATATATATATATATATATTTATTTATTTATTTATTTATTTATTTATATAACACGCACACATTTATGGAGGAGGAAGTAGACACCTGCCAAAACGACAATTACTCCCAGTGAGGTCTAAAGCAGGGGATGCTGTAAACCTATCATTAAACCCAGCTGTGACCTAACTGAACGTTTCCTTTTGTCTCACAACACAAGAGGGCAGTCACAGCCTGCCCTCTAAAGACTCTCTTCCTTCACACAAAACTACAAGCATCTAATTACACACACACCCTACATTCAGCTTGCTACTAAAAAGGGTGACCGTTCTGATCCCTCAAACTACCGTCCTATTGCTTTGATATTCTGGCTATCTAAAGTTTTTTTCTTTTTTCTTTTAATCTATCCTCAACAGGAAGATTCTGAAACATCTACCACTTCACAATCTTCTATCTGATCGCCAGCATGGGTTCCGTCAAGGCCGCTCTACTGGTGATCTTCAGTGTTTCCTCACTGAGCCTTGGTCATCCTCTTTTCAGAGATTTAAATGAAACTTTTGCTGTTGCCTTAGACATATCAAAAGCTTTTGATAGAGTCTGACACAAAAGCTCTTATTTCCAAACTACCCTCCTACGGCTTCTATCCTTCTCTCTGTAACTTCATCTCAAGTTTCCTTTCTGACCGTTCTATTGCTGCTGTGGTAGACATTAACTGTTCTTCTAAATCTGTTAACAGCGATGTTCCTCAGAGTTCTGTCCTGTCAATCACTCTCTTCCTATTATTCATCAATGATCTTCTAAACTTCTTGTCCTATCCATTCCTACGCTGGTGATACCACCCTGCACTTTTCCACGTCTTTTCGTAGACGTCTAACCCTTCAGGAAGTAAACAGTTTACGCAGGGAAGCCACAGAACGCCTGACTTCTGATCTCTCTAAAATTTCTGACTGGGGCAGGGTAGAGCAAACTTAGTATTGCTCAATGCCTCAAAAACTCAATTCCTCCATCTATTAACTTGACACAACCTTACAGACAACTATCCCCTTTTCTTCAATGACACTCAACTATCCCCCTCTTCTACGCTGAACATCATCGGTCTGTCCTTTACTTATAATCTAAACTAGAAACATCACATCTCATCTCTAGCTAAAACAACTTCTGTGAAGTTAGGCGTTGAGACGTCTCCGCCACTTTTTTTTTTTTTTTTTCCACCCCCCATAGCTGCTAACTCTGTACAGGGGCATTATCCGTCCATGTATGGAGTATGCTTCACATGTCTTAGGGAGTTCCACTCATACTGCTCTACTAGACAGGATGGAATCAAAAGCTTTTCGTCTCATCAACTCCTCTCCTCTAACTGACTGTCTTCAGCCTCTCTCTCATCGCCGCAATATTGCATCTCTTACTATCTTCTACCGCTATTTTCATGCTAACTGCTCTTCTGATTTTGCTAACTACATGCCTCCCCTCCTCCCGCAGCCTCGCCGCACAAGACTTTCTTCTTTCTTTTTTTATTATTTTTATTTTATCCATCTCTCTAATGCAAGAGTTAACCAGCATTCGTAATCATTCATTCTTTTCTCGGATAAACTCTGGAACTTCCTGCCTGCTTCTGTCTATGACTTGAATTCTTTCAAGAGGGAGGTTTCAAGACACTTATACTTTAATTTTTGACTACCGCTTTCGACCCTATTCGGAGACCGGGATCTGATTAGGCGTTTTTTTTTTTTATTATTATTTTTTTTTTAATGTAATTTTGTTGCCCTTGGCCAGTGTCCCTCCAATATAAAACAAAACAACCTACATATATATATATATATATATATATATATATATATATATATATATATATATATATATATATATATATATATAACTACCACAGCCAAGCCTGCACTGAGCACGTGGTGGTATGAAGCGAGAAATTAAGGGATGTGGTGATGTCATGTAACTAGCGCAAATTTATGTTGCCATTCAGTCACCCTCATCCACACAATTCTTTTTCCGACATAAGCTTGTTCTGCCCCAGCTCGACCGGCCCAAACTTTTGACAAGTACTGTAGGGCAAGGAAGTGGAGGAATGATGAAGGAGAGGGATGCGTGTATGTACTCCCCATTTACAGTTACGTCTTCTACTTCTGCATTAAAAAAAAAAAATAAATAATAAATAATAATAATAATAAATAAATAAATAAAAATAAAAATAAATAAATAAATAAATAAAAAATGAATAATAATAATTAATTGATTAATTAATTAATTAATTGATTAAAATAAAATAAATAAATAAATAAATATAATTCTTTCTTTTCCATTTTTTCACCATTTTTCTTCTCTCCTCTCGCACACTGAATCACTGTGATGTGTAAAAATGATCAACATCAACATCCGCAACCGCGGATTGGAGGGTAAAAGTTGTCCATAATCGCAAAAGTAGCTATCCGCAAATATTAATATTTTAGCCTCCTTAGTTTTATTCCCAATCGCATTTTAAGACAAATACACATCTGGTTCCATCTCCCCCTCCGAAGAACTCCAAAATTTAGTATACAATACATCTCTCTCTCTCTCTCTCTCTCTCTCTCTCTCTCTCTCTCTCTCTCTCTCTCTCTCTCTCTCTCTCTTTCTCTCTCTCTCTCTGTATATATATATATATATATATATATATATATATATATATATATATATATATATATATATATATATATATATATATATATATATATATATATATATATATATATATATATATATATAAATGAGTATACTGGTGAAAAGTGGGATTCGGTATAGAAAAATAAATGGAAATTCTACCTTTATTGTAGCACATCACTGCTTTTATCACAGAATTGTAAAACAAGAACATATACTTTATGTATAACTTGAATAAATAATATTCTCTGTGCTGCAAGTACAAAAGACTATCCATATATTTCTCATATCAGTAATAAAACTAAATTTGATGCAGAATATAAGGGTAAACATCAGGGCATTAAACTTGTCCCTTGCTTTATATTAATAATATAGTTTTATAACTAAAACTAGCAGATAAGTGCAATCAATTTTCTTGAACAAATTTGTTCTTCATGCAACTCATTGTGTAACTTTTTAAATTGTTGAGTAATAAGATGCTGTACTGTCCCTGTCGACTGTTGTATGTTACCAATTGAGAAAATACTACATAATTATGCTCCTTTATCCTATATTACACAATGTCAAAATACCTAATGTACATATTTACCCAATAGTATCATCACAAAGTTCGTTATAAACTATATAGAGTAAATAACTTTTGATTAAATACAATGTACTTAAATATACTTGGTTGCTACTTGAAGTACAAATAACACTGAACTTTTAAACTCCAAGTACAAATACATGAAAATCTGTACTTAAGTCCAAGTTCATGTACTTGGACCCAACCCTTTATATATATATATATATATATATATATATATATATATATATATATATATATATATATATATATATATATATATGTATATATATATATATATATATATATATATATATATATATATATATATATATATATATATATATATATATATATATATATATATATATATATACACACACACACACACACACACACACACACACACACACCTTTCCATGACGTCTTATTTTTGAAGCAAAGAATAATTCTTCTATTGTACGTGTGTTAGTGGATGATCTCAAGGTTTATAGAAATATTTGCTATGTGAAAATGTTTTTTTTTTTTTTTTTTATGTAGGAAGGACACTGGCCAAGGGCAACAAAAATCCAATAATAAAAATATGCCCACTGAAATGCCAGTCCCATAAAAGGGTCAAAGCAGTGGTCAAAAATTGATGAATAAGTATCTTGAAAACACCCTCTTCAAGGAATTCAAGTCATAGGAAGCTGGAAATACAGAAGCAGGCAGGGAGTTCCAGAGTTTACCAGAGAAAGGGATGAATGATTGAGAATACTGGTTAACTCTTGCGTTAGAGAGGTGGACAGAATAGGGGTGAGAGAAAGAAGAAAGTCTTGTGCAGCGAGGCCGCGGGAGGAGGGGAGGCATGCAGTTAGCAAGATCAGAAGAGCATGAAAATGGCGGTAGAAGACAGCTAGATATGCAACATTGCGGCGGTAAGAGAGAGGCTGAAGACAGTCAGTTAGAGGAGAGGAGTTGATGTGACGAAAAGCTTCTGATTCCATCCTGTCTAGAATTGCAGTATGAGTGGAACTCCCTAAGACATGTGAAGCATACTCCATACATATACGTATAAGGCCCTTGTACAGAGTTAGCAGCTGGGGGGATGAGAAAAACTGGTGGAGACGTCTCAGAACACCTAACTTCATAGAAGCTGTTTTAGCTAGAGATGAGATGTGAAGTTTCCAGTTCACATTATAAGTAAAGGACAGACCGAGGATGTTCAGTGTAGAAGAGGGGCACAGTTGAGTATCATTGAAGAAGAGGGGATAGTTGTCTGGAAGGTTGTGTCGAGTTGATAGATGGAGGAATTGAGTTTTTGAGGCATTGAACAATACCAAGTTTGCTCTGCCCCAATCAAAAATTTTAGAAAGATCAGAAGTCAAGCGTTCTGTGGCTTCCCTGCGTGAAATGTTTACCTCCTGAAGGGTTGGACGTCTATGAAAAGACGTGGAAAAGTGCAGGGTGGTATCATCAGCGTAGGAGTGGATAGGACAAGAAGTTTGGTTTAGAAGCTCATTAATGAATAATAAGAAGAGAGTGGGTGACAGGACAGAACCCTGAGGAACACCACTGTTAATAGATTTAGGAGAAGAACAATGACCCCCTACCACAGCAGCAACAGAACGGTCAGAAAGGAAACTTGAGATGAAGTTACAGAGAGAAGGATAGAAATCGTAGGAGGGTAGTTTGGAAATCAAAGCTTTGTGGCAGACTCTATCAAAAGCTTTTGATATGTCCAAGGCAACAGCAAAAGTTTCACCAAAATCTCTAAAAGAGGATGACCAAGACTCAGTAAGGAAAGCCAGAAGATCACCAATAGAGCGGCCTTGACGGAACCCACACTGGCGATCAGATAGAAGGTTGTGAAGTGATAGATGTTTAAGAATCTTCCTGTTGAGGATAGATTCAAAAACTTTAGATAGGCAGGAAATTAAAGCAATAGGACGGTAGTTTGAGGGATTAGAACGGTCACCCTTTTTAGGAACAGGTTGAATGTAGGCAAACTTTCAGCAAGAAGGAAAGGTAGATGTTGACAGACAGAGCTGAAAGAGTTTGACTAAGCAAGGTGCAAGCACGGAGGCACAGTTTCGGAGAACAATAGGAGGGACCCCATCAGGTCCATAAGCCTCCCGAGGGTTTAGGCCAGTGAGGGCATGGAAAACATCATTGCGAAGAATTTTAATAGGTGGCATGAAGTAGTCAGAGGGTGGAGGAGAGGGAGGAACAAGCCCAGAATCGTCCAAGGTAGGGTTTTTAGCAAAGGTTTGAGCGAAGAGTTCAGCTTTAGAAATAGATGTGATAGCAGTGGTGCCATCTGGTTGAAATAGAGGAGGGAAAGAAGAAAAAGCAAAGTTATTGGAGATATTTTTGGCTAGATGCCAGAAGTCACGAGGGGAGTTAGATCTTGAAAGGTTTTGACATTTTCTGTTAATGAAGGAGTTTTTGCTAGTTGGAGAACAAACTTGGCATGGTTCCGGGCAGAAATATAAAGTACATGAGATTCTGGTTATGGAAAGCTTAAGTACCTTTTGTGGGCCACCTCTCTATCATGTATAGCACGAGAACAAGCTGTGTTAAACCAAGGTTTAGAAGGTTTAGGACGAGAAAAAAGAGTGAGGAATGTACTCCTCCATGCCAGACACTATCACCTCTGTTATGCACTCGGCACACAAAGACGGGTCTCTGACACAGAAGCAGTAGTCATTCCAAGGAAAATCAGCAAAATACCTCCTCAGGTCCCCCCAAACTAGCAGAGGCAAAACGCCAGAGGCAGCTTCGCTTAGGGAGATCCTGAGGAGGGATTGGAGCGATAGGACAAGATACAGATATGAGATTGTGATCGGAGGAGCCCAACGGAGAAGAAAGGGTGACAGCATAAGCAGAAGGATTAGAGGTCAGGAAAAGGTCAAGAATGTTGGGCGTATCTCCAAGATGGTCAGGAATACGTGTAGGGTGTTGCCCCAATTGCTCTAGGTCCTGGAGGATAGCAAAGTTAAAGGCCTACATTCAGCCTGTTCCTTAAAACGGTGACCGTTCTAATCCTAAAAACTACCGTCCTATTGCTTTAATTTCCTGCCTACCTAATTTTTTTTAATCTATCCTCAACAGTAAGATTTTTAAACATCTATCACTTCACAACCTTCTATCTGATCGTCAGTATGGGTTCCGTCAAGGCCGCTCTACTGGTGATCTTCTGGCTTTCCTCACTGAGTCTTAGTCATCCTCTTTAAGAGATTTTGGTGAGACTTTTGCTGTTGCCTTGGATATATCGAGTTTTTGATAGAGCCTGGCACAAAGCTTTGATTTCCAAACTACCCTCCTACAGCCTCTATTCTTCTCTCTGTAACTTCATCAGAAAGTTTCCTTTCTGACCGTTCTATTGCTGCTGTGGTAGACGGTCACTGTTCTCCTAAATCTATTAACAGTGGTGTTCCTCAGGGTTCTGTCCTGTCACCCACTCTCTTCTTATTATTCATCAATGACCTCCTAAACCAAACTTTTTGTCCTATCCACTCCTACGCTGATGATACCACCCTACACTTTTCCATGTCTTTTCATAGACGTCCAACCCTTCAGGAAGTAAACATTTTAAGCAGGGAAGCCACAAAACCCCTGACTTCTGATCTTTCTAAAATTTCTGATTGGGCAGAGCAAACTTGGTATTCTTCAATGCCTCAAAAAACTCATTTCCTCCATCTATCAACTCAACGCAACCTTCCAGACAACTATCCCCTCTTCTTCAATGACATTCAACTGCCCATCTCTTCTACACTGAACATCGTCGGTCTGGCCTTTACTTATAAACTGAACTGGAAATCTGAATCTTATGTCTAGCTAAAACAGGTTCTATGAAGTTAAGCGTTCTGAGATATCTCCAAGAGTTTTTCTCACCCTCCTAGCTGCTAACTCTGTACAAGGGCCTTATCCGTCCATGTGTGGAGTATGCTTCACATGTCTGGGAGGTTCCACTCATACCGCTCTTCTAGACAGGGAGGAATCAAAAGCCTTTCGTCTCATCAACTCCTCTCCTGTAACTGACTGTCTTCAGCCTCTCTCTCTTACCGCCGCAATGTTGCATATCTAGCTGTCTTCTACCTCTATTTTCAGGCTAACTGCTCTTCTGATCTTGGTAACTGCATGCCTCCCCTCCTCCCGCGGCCTCACTGCACAAGAGTTTCTTCTTTCTCTCACCACTATTCTGTGCACCTCTCTAATGCAAGAGTTAACCAGTATTCTCAATCATTCATCCCTTTCTCTGGTAAACTCTGTAACTCCCTGCCTGCTTCTGTGTTTCCACGTTCCTATGACTTGAATTCCTTCAAGAGGGAAGTTTCAACTCTTGCTCTTCATTTTTTCACTACCGCTTTGGACCCTTTTCTGGGACTGGCATCTCAGTTTTTTTACTTATTTATCTATTTATTTTTTTTATTGAGTTTTTGTTGCTCTTGGCCAGTGTCTCCTACATAAAAAAAAAAAAAAAAATTGAGTCGATACAATAAAAATAAAGGTAACAACAACAACAACAACAACAACAACAACAACAACAACAACAATAATAATAATAATAATAATAATAATAATAATAAGAAGAAGAAGAAGAATCTGGCAATGCTGAGTGTATATATCTATTCTCTCTGAATGAGGCTACATATCGCTTACTTCACTTAGTTGTTGCGGTACTTACTTGCAATGTACACCATCCACAACATCTCTTCACTTTTCTCAGCCGTGCTGGCATTCATAGGGCAAGATTTTGTAGTGTTTCAGGCGGTATTCGTGCCCACGACTCCGTAATCGCCGCTTTTAGCTTCATTAGGGTGCTGACGTCCTTGATTTTTAGGTTTCGTTTTAAAACATGCCACAGTTCTTTTATTGGACTGATATCAGGGCTATTTGCAGGCTAACCTTCAATGCATCTGACACCACAATCACTAAGCCATTGCTTAACAGATTTTGCATTGTGAGCAGGAGCACTGTCTTGATGAAACACTTTGGCTTTGCCACTCTCGAACGTATCACACAAATGGTCATTTAGCAATTCATAATAATTATTTTGATTTACTGTCACATTTAATGGCAGTACGAATAATTTCCCTAACCCTCTTCCAGAGAAACAAGCCCATACCATCAAGGAATCAGGGTTTTTCTGTTCCACAGAGGTAGCGAGGGTAAGGGGGTCGTTACCCTTACGGCGATACACATTTCTACCTCTATTACATGTCATTGGTTATATGTATTCTTTGTTTGCGGTGGAGTAATAATTGCAGAGACTGGCTTAAATTATGATGTTATTGTTGTTTGCTTGGCAGCATTCTGCTTCTGTGCATAAAGGGTCTTGTAGGGTGTGATAGCACCTTGAAGTGCATGTCTGAAATGTTGACTCCTCTCTAAACTGGGATTCATGTCCATGGCAGCCTGTGCATGATCTTCACTAAGCCTAAAAAATGCGGCCATTCCTTTCATGGTCTTCAACCTTGAGCTCCACTTCATCAGACTCCTCTTCATCCTCTTTTGTGGAAGACATATCCATCAGGTAATCCACAGACAGCTCTTCAACGTGAGAGTCGATAAGCTCGATGATGTCATCAGGCTCCATGTCTGCAAAACCTTCACCTACATGACGTCCAAGGTCTACACTGTTGCAATATTCCTGCAAATGATGGAAATCCAGTGGAGTGCACAGCATCATTCCAAATTGCTTTCCAAGAAGCATTAACAGTAAAAGCTTTCACTTCTTTCTAAGTTTCTCCAATATTGTTAATTGCAACACGAATGTTAAAGGACTTTCACCATTCGGTCACTGTAAGCTTGGTTCCATGGGCTTCAAAATCATCAGTTCCTTCTAAAAGTTCACTGAAGGTCTGACATAGAAAATAAGCTTTGAAAGTAGAGATGACGCCCTGGTCAAGAGGTTGGATTAGTGATGTAGTGTTAGGTGGCAGGTAACGAACGGTGATATTGGGGCTAATGCTGTCCAAGTGTTTTGGGTGCCCAAGAGCACTGTCCAATAAAAGGAGAACTTTAAAGGTCAGGTTCTGCTCCCTACAATATCGCTCAGCCTCTACTGCAAAGTGCTTGGTGAACCAGTCTTCGAACACATGCCCTGTTACCCAAGCCTTCTTATTAGATGCCCAGTGAACAGGCAGCATATTCTTAATCCTTTTAAGGCTCGGGGGTTCTCAGATCGGTGCATTAACAATGGCTTCATTTTACAGTCACCTTCAGAATTTCCACATAAAAGAAGCGTGAGTCTATTTTTGGCAGCTTTGAATCCAGATGCTGTTTTTTTTTTTTTTTTCCCCTCTTTGCTTATGTTCGAATCGGCCACCATACCTCACCAACCAGCTGCACCAGCGCCGCTACTCGTATAATAGCTAATTTTTTCTTGTATGAAACGAATACTTGGCACATTTAGGTTAGTCGCACATAAGCGAATTCGCATATTTCGAACTCGCATATATCGAATACCCAGTGTATTTTAAGTTCACTGTAAAGTAAACTTTGTTTGGTTAATTGGTTTGCCGAACAATCGACTAACTGAAGGTGATAAACCGAGCATTTGGATAGCCAAATTTTACCCGGGCTACACCGGGTGTATATATATATATATATATATATATATATATATATATATATATATATATATATATATATATATATATATATATATATATATATATACACACACACACACACACACACACACACACACACACACACACACACACACATACACACACACACACAAAATTCTAAGTCACCGCATTATTGCGATGATTTTTATTGGGTAGTGCTTCAGTTTTCTGCAGTAACTAGTTATAACCAATACTATTCATTTATACACGCACTTAAAATTATACACGCACTTAAACGTCTGTCCATCTTAGGCAAGTCCGCCACTTACAAAATACTAGATGGTAAAAGCAAGTGTGAAAAGAACAAGGAAAAACTACACATTCTGTCATTCCTCTACTATTGTCTTTCTGGTGCGCCTTATCTATCTCATCCCAACCCTAAGACTTATTTTCTCCTATGTCTATGGCTATATGAAAGTTGTGGTTGTTGCAAACTTGCAACTGCTATAAATGTTATCTTTTTAACTTTTTTTTCAGTCTAGTTCACGAGAAATAAGAACACTAGCCTCTTTACAACATTGTATGCCAAATTACCGAAAGAGCGTGATGCCGTAACACTTAAAATAAGATTAGACAAATTTATGGATGAGGACAATCGATGGAAGTAGGTAGCCTTTTCATACAGGGACTGCGTGTAAGCCTGATGGCTTCTTGCAGCTTCCCTTATTTTCTTATCTTCTTATCACCGGCACATATTTCATCATTACCACCATATAAGCGTTCTTAAGAGCTATCAGCCCCTTCATTAATTTCCCACAAGTCAGGAGTTTAGACTACAACAATAAATCCTGTCTTTTCACCATGCTCACCTCTCTCATCGTCCTTGACCTTCTTCCCTGGACGTATTTCATAAAGCTCGCTGGTTAAGGGTGAGAAGGTGAACTCAAACACTTCGACTCTGAATGCAATTTTTCATTAAAAAATGTTTTTGTAGTTGTAGAAGCTTGAACGTTTGAGCTACGGTGAATTGTTATTAATTCCACACAAAGTCTTATGGCTTTACTAACATCAAATTTTATAAAGGTGCACAAGCAAAGGAGGATAAGTTAAACACGGTAGGGTGAAGAAATTCGTCATTCCTCGTCTGTCAGCATGACTTAAAGGTACACATACAGTACAGTACAGGGTCCGCAAACTATAAACTCTGGTAGCATCCGACCTCGCAAGTATTTACCAGCTCAGAACCTCCGAGATACCTACGATGAACGTTACAAGGTATACTCGAACCAAATTTACGACATCGGTAAGACATCAAAACTCAATTTGCTCCCAAGTCCCAGTCACATCTTGCGGGAACCTCGTATCTCACCAACCAGTCACAGCCTAGATTCTGTGCTGCCTTTAGAGACGTGAGGCAATCACAATGCCGAAATCTACAATGTAAACAATCACATATCAAGTACTGTTTCTTTCTTTCTTACCTCTTTCTTCTTATTATTGTCATTATTATTAATGCTACTGGTAAACCACAAACATATAATTTCAATTTAATCCAACTATGTATGTATGTATGTATGCATGAATATATATATATATATATATATATATATATATATATATATATATATATATATATATATATATATATATATATATATATATATATCCCTCCCTGTGTCTGTATCTTTGTTGTTATAAGGCAGCACTACGTAGATTAAAGGGTTTGGCACCGTCTCAAGGAGCTGACGAAGCACGAACTTGGCGATAAGGAGTCAGTGAGCTGGGGGGCAGTTGATCGTGAGGTTGATGGTTGAGCTTACACCGTTGTGGCAGTTCCTGAGATTGGCTAGGAGGTTCTACGCTGTTTAGAGGTTCCAGAAGGCGTAGTGGAAGAAGAGAGAGAGTAGAGGTTGCCCGGCGCTGGTCAGTAGTGTTGGGGAAAGGTTTCTTTAGACTAACACCTTCATTTGTCCGCTCTTTGCCTGCACATTGAGTGAGTATACTAGCATTTCTCCTCGTTGAAATTAATTTGAGTGATCTGACTAGAAGCAATCTAGGCCCCAACAGTGGAAGGGAAGTTCAAAGTATCATCAGATGTGATAAGGTCATTCACTGGAGAGGGTGACGTGATGGCGTGGTTGAAGAAAGTGAAATTGGTGGCTAAGCTGCAAAATTTAACGGCTCTAACAAGTTTCATGTCATTATATTTGGAAGGTGCTGCCCTGGCAATATAACTAGAGATGAAAGAAAGTGAACAAGCAGATGCTGGTAAGACTGAGTTCAGGCTAATGGAAGTGTTCATTGATGGGTCATTTGTGGCATTTGGGAAGTTAGTGAACATGAGTTGGACTGGTGAACAAGTGAATGTTTATGCCAGTGAGATAAGGAGATTGGCTGGCCTGGCAGGTTAACTGGGGATAACCTTGAGCATATTGTAAGAGTGATGTTTGTGAATGGATTTCCTGACCACATAGGTATGGAGCTTTAGCACGCTGAAAACATTGCATAAATGTCAGTGATTGATATTTTCCAAAGGGCCAGAGTTTTGACTGCACATAAGTCTAGTCACGTGGCAGCAGTGGCTGTTAAGCAAGCAAACAAGCAGCAGAGTACAGGAAAAGAAGTTGACCCACACCTTTAAAGGGCACTGTTTCCGATGTGGAAGACCACACATGGCGTGGGTTTGCAAGAAGCTAAGACCAATTGTGTGCTTTAGGTGCGGGAAAGAAGGACACATGGCCATACAGTGTGACCAGGGAAACAAGAGGGGCATTGTTGCGCCAGCAGCTACCCCATCAACACAATAAAGCGCCAAATGTGCTACAAGTTGCTGAGGTGTTGTTGAAGGGAGCAGTGGTGGCGTGCGTTGGTTGACACAGGGTTGTTCAACCACGGTGGTGAAGTTTCAGCTGGTGGACTGTTGTAAGGGGGAAGCCGTATGTTTGCGTTTGATGGGAGGGAAGTCAAATGCAAAAGAGAATGCAGGATTGGGCTGGTGGTGGGTAGGATGCACCTGGAAGTGGAAGCAGTAGTGACTGATGAGACTGTCATTGGTGTTGATGTGGTGATTGGGATGGACGTTGTTGAACAACTGGGGGCGTCACCATCAGTAAGGGAATTGTGAGATTCGGAGGGGTCACTGTTTGGCAGCTGCTGTGGAAGATCGAAGAAGCTATTAAGAGAAAGACAGTGAGTGTGTAATCGAAGATAAGGATCTTACAGCAAGATTTGATGGCAGGTATTGGACTGTAAAAATTGTATTGGAAAACGGATAAGCCACCCGAGTTAAAGAACTCAATCTCTTGCTATGACAAGCAGCTGACTGTGAGGAAAAGACAGGAGTTTGAGAAAGAGATAGAGCGCTGGATAGAAGGTTGAAAGTAGGATTCTGCCACTAATGGCAGTTGAGCAGCTGACTAAAAAGAAAGTACGCGCTGTTTTAGATTATCGACAGTCAAATGTGTATGTATGATCTTTCTAAAATTTCTGATTGGGGCAGAGCAAACTTGGTATTGTTCAATGCCTCAAAAACTCAATTCCTCCATCTATCAACTCGACACAACCTTCCAGACAACTATCCCCTCTTCTTCAATGACACTCAACTGTCCCCCTCTTCTACACTGAACATCCTCGGTCTGTCCTTTACTTATAATCTGAACTGGAAACTTCACATCTCATCTCTAGCTAAAACAGCTTCTATGAAGTTAGGTGTTCTGAGACGTCTCCGCCAGTTTTTCTCACCCCCCAGCTACTAACTCTGTACAAGGGCCTTATCCGTCCATGTATGGAGTATGCTTCACATGTCTGGGGGGTTCCACTCATACAGCTCTTCTAGACAGGGTGGAATCAAAAGCTTTTCATCTCATCAACTCCTCTCCTCTAACTGACTGTCTTCAGCCTCTCTCTCACCGCCGCAATGTTGCATATCTAGCTGTCTTCTACCGCTATTTTCATGCTAACTGCTCTTCTGATCTTGCTAACTGCATGCCTCCCCTCCTTCCGCGGCCTCGCTGCACAAGACTTTCTTCTTTCTCTCACCCATATTCTGTCCACCTCTCTAACGCAAGAGTTAACCAGTATTCTCAATCATTCATCCCTTTCTCTGGTAAACTCTGGAACTCCCTGCCTGCTTCTGTATTTCCACCTTCCTATGACTTGAATTCCTTCAAGAGGGAAGTTTCAAGACACTTATCCACCAATTTTTGACCACTGCCTTGACCCTTTTACGGGACTGGCATTTCAGTGGGCATTTTTTTTTATTGATTTTTGTTGCCCTTGGCCAGTGTCCTTCTTACATAAAAAAAAAAAAAAAAAGTAAGAAGTAACACAGGAGATTAGGTGACTGATGTGTACAGTGAGGTTTTGCGTGAGTGGAGACAGATGGAGGGAGATGCAACTCTTGTTGATCTTAAATCCGTTTATCTGCAAATAAACGTTGCAAGCAAATTATGAAAACATCAACTAGTCAAATACAACGGCCAAACGTTTTGCTCGACGCGAATAGGTTTTGGGTTAAACTGTGTGCCACGTGTCATGACAAAAATCCCAAAAAACTGTACTAGGTAAATCAGAGAGGATACAGCAGGCCACAAGGTCATACACTGATGACATCTTGAGTCATAAGGTGTCTGCTAAAGAATTAGTTAGCCATCTACATAGGTTTAGACTGGTTACAATGCCAACAGAGCCTCTGGATGGAGGAGCAGAACTTGGATTTCAGCTTCAAAAGAATGAGAGCTGTGAGCTCATGTTTTGTAAGGGGAACGAGCTGCCATGCATCGTTGGAAATCTTACAAGGAGGGAGTTGTTCTCTGTATGTGGTAAATTGGTCAGGCACTACCCCCTGACTGGACAGCTTTGAGTTGCTTGTAGCTATATTAAGAGAAGAGCAGAGGGAACTAGATAGGATGACTTTGCAGGGGAGCATACAATGCGTATGATAAAAGCAGTACTAGAAGTAAGAAGGACAGATCCAGTAAAGGGAAGCTAGTATGTTCCAAAGAAAGTGGTGCTGTGTGGTGCGATGCCAGTAGTATCGCCCTTGGGGTGTTGCTTGAGATCGAAGGTTGCACGGTAGAGGATGCTGCCTGGCTAAGAAAGAAAAGTGATTATAATCACATAAATGTAGCAGAGCTGGAGGCACCCTTGAAAGGGGTTAATCTAGCATTGAGATGGGGCTTGAGAGAGATGAACCTGATGACGGATTCTGCAACAGTGCATGAATGGATGAAAGTTGCTTTGACAGGGGAGAGAATTCGAACGAAAGGGGATGCAGAAATGACAATTGAAACATCCTTGCATTCTGAAAAATCTGTGTGAGGAGTTTAACCTAAGAACAGCAGTCACTCTTGCCCCAACATTGAAGAATAAAGCTGATGTGCTAACTAAAGTGAAGAAAGGATGGCCGGTGACCAAAGAGGAAGATCCTGCGTTGAGAGATGCAGAAATATGTGCAACAGCAGTTGACCTGAGAGATTCACAAAATGAACCATGTAGGAGTCGACTGTTCTCTGTTTTTAGCCAGGAAGATAGATCCCATGGTAAACTGAAGGCTTCTCAGCAAATGGAATGTTCACTGGTTTTTCAGAGCAGCGTATCAACCAGATGGCAATGGGATAATAGAGTGGCAGCATAGAATGATAAAGACGCTGGCAGAAAGAGGTGTTATTAGCCTGTTGGAGGCCATCTTTTGCTACATGTCCTCTAAATCTGGACAAGATGAACGATCGGTGCAACATAAATCGGTATTACAGTATGACTGGAGACACCCTGAAGCAGTGCCACCTAAGGATGGGGAAGGAGGGATTTTGTCTGTAAGACTAGGAGCGGAGAGTTAAATGAAACCAGCGCATGCTCGTTGTACATCCCATTGGCAAAAAGGAGCTGTTATGGGAATTAACTCGCAGAATAACGTGTTGGTACATGGTATGCCCTGACATACTCTTCATATGTGTAGAGTCGTCCATCCACACGAAAGTGGACAGAAATGAGGAGGAGTAAGAAGAGTTTGGAGCGTGAAGGATCATATGTCCCCTGAAGATTCAGAGGAAAGTGAGGAAGAGCCACCATAGACTGAGGATGGTGAAGAAGTGGATATTGCAGATGACAGTGAATGACGATACCCCCAGAGAGTGAGGAGACCTCCTCTTTGGATGGAAGATTATATTGCTTAAATGTTCTTTAGTTTTGTTTTCCTAGTTTTAAGCCATGGGTTTGAGTGACTGGATTGCTGATGGATCAGGAGTGTGAGCTTGGGGGAGGGGGGGGGAAGTTGATCGTGGTTACACCATTGTGGCAGATCCTGAGGTTACGATATAATATAGCGAAACCATATTATATCGTAGCGCAGAGGGTCCGGTTCCCATCTAGCTCACTGTTTGTGACGTCATGGACAGGGATTGGATACCCCGAGAGGTTGTGGCCTCGCTGTCCTGTCATCTACGATGAAAATGGGCATGGGTACTCACCAACTCCTCTATATACTTAGAATTATCCTTCCCTCCTTTTCTTGAGTTCCTGAAGGCGCTGAGGAACAGAATCACAGAGCCTCTTTAACTGGTCGCTGCTGAGGATCTCCTAGGCCTCCTGGACCATTGCCTCCAACCTTGCCATAGTGGAAGTATCAACCCCATGTAGCTAACATTTTATCATCCCTCGCACTTTCCCTTTCGCACTTTCTTGCTGCAAATGCTGATCCCACTTTTCTCAAACGCACTTTTCAAATCATAATTCAAGATGGTGCAGCAAGCATCAGTATTGTTTACTGACGCCACCACACCCAAGTGAGCCCCACACCATAATATACGAGAGGTACTTTACATTGCAGGCAAGAAGCTTATTGCTGAGGTCGGTACCTTGGCTAAGCCATATGCGTTATTGTCAGTCGTCTTAAACATCGCTATGCCATTGCTTTAAGCTCCAATTCCTATATTTCGCAGCAAAATT
>NC_087169.1:12786141-12811141 GCF_035594125.1 Scylla paramamosain
ACACAACCTGACTGAATTTTCTCCCCACTACTTCCTTATTTTCAGTCATTGCTGCCAACCAGTGCGGCGGTTTATCTATTTATCACTTTTATCCTTATCTTTGTGACTGCTGCATAAACGCCTATCCCCTCCTTCCTTCCTCTTCCCCTCCATTCTAACGGCGAGCTTCTCTTCTCCCTCTCTCTCTGCCTGTCTAGCCTCCCCTGGATTCCCGTACCAACTGCTGCACGTGTTATGTCGCCACGTGTGCAGCAGCGTGCCAGTGGGTGTGCGCTAGCTCGCCTTACATTGGTAGACTGAAGAGAAAGGTGATGGGAGGGTGGGGCAGTGTGTGTGTGTGTGTGTGTGTGTGTGTGTGTGTGTGTGTGTGTGTGTGTGTGTGTGTGTGTGTGTGTGTGTGTGTGTGTGTGTGTGTGTGTGTATTCAAGTTTATTGTAGTCATCTCTCTCTCTCTCTCTCTCTCTCTCTCTCTCTCTCTCTCTCTCTCTCTCTCTCTCTCTCTGATAAGGCCATCAAATTCTTATCATTTAGTTTCTTCCATTCATCATCAGATACTGTTGCCACCCAAGAGCGGACATCCACCCATCATATACGTAGGTGTTAAAATAGCTTATGCCATGAGACTGAGGTGGCCGCCATCCACCACCCCATCTTGTATATAAATAGTCAAGCAGCCAACATAGCAACCAGACTGGCGAAGTCATGCCAGCAACACACACAGGGTGATAGACCTGTTGGTGCCCTGTAAGGTTACAATGACATGATAAGTAACAATCAGATTTTACACTTTTTTTCTTTCTTCAGTTTACAGATTATTTCATCACATACACTAGCACACAGTGGATGTTAGTAATGCTGTCTAGACGTGCTTAGCATGGGCGCATAGTCCCCATGTGCTTCTGGTATATGTCTCATATAAAATATGCTTAAGAAACTGAAAATACAGTAAAATCCCTCTTATCCGGCATCATTATCCGGCATGCCGGATACTTGAATAGAAGTGAAATTATGTCCACAATCACCACCCTACACTCACGCATCTTACCATAACAAAGATCAGCTGATCGACGTGCCGCGCGTCGCCACCCGCGCTGCCACGCTGTAAGTAGGCAGATTTTGATTCTCCCGAGATGTTCAGCTTCCTTATGCCGTGACGAACCTTGAACCTGTGGAGCCAGCCATCAGAGAACTGGCATGCCCCTTCCTCGCCCATTTTCTTAGCCAAATCACGCCCTTTCTCTTGTAGCATTGGGCCTGTAATTGTGACTCCTTCTGATCTTTTCAAGCTGTACCACTCGTATAACATTTTGTCCATCATTTCACCACGATGATACTGCAGTGTGTGACGATTTTCCGCTGCCTTTGGGGTGTCGGTGGTCTTCATGTAATCCCACAACTTTTTCGTTTGGGATTTAATGTCATAAATAGTTGATGAGCCCACACCATATTCCGCCATTAGTTGCTGTCTGCTTTCACCTCTCTCTAATCGTTGACAAATGTCTACCTTCTGGTTAAGTGTAAGCACAACACGCTTCCTCTTTCCTACAACTTTAGGCATGATGAAGGCGTCTGGCGATAAACAGTGCACACGCGGGACTGAGTCACTGAGTAAACACAGTGCATTGGGCCGCGGATGGCGCGAAGCAGTGCACTCTGGTGGCGAGGGGACAAAGTATGCCTCGCGCGGGAATTTTAATCGATTTTATGAGTACACATTGATTTTTTATTGATTTTAAGGCTCGGGGAAAAATGTGCCGGATACTTGAAGAATGCCGGATGAGAGGGATTTTACTGTATATCAATAATTTCGTTGTCGTTGGGTGGCACCAAAACGTGATTGCCAATATCTTGAAGCTATCTCTGTTATATATATATATATATATATATATATATATATATATATATATATATATATATATATATATATATATATATATACATATACATATATATATATATATATATATATATATATATATATATATATATATATATATATATATATATATATATATATATATTTTTTTTTTTACTTGCATCGTGTTTCCAATTTACTGAGAATATTTATGATATAGGCTCTGATTGGCGTGTCAACCACGAACCAAGGGAGCTGCCCCGACATTAGTAACGGGGACGTCGCTCATGATACTGTTCTACTCTGACTTAACAAACCATCCTCACGCGATAGTAACTTGTCAACCAAAACATTCAAATTCAGATAGTTCTTGCATATTATTGTAAGAATATGCAAGGATAGCACAGAAAAAGAAAAAAAGTGACAACAATTATAGCTATTCATACTCCAGGAAAGTACAAAGACCCGAATCGAACGGAAGAACTGCAGTCTATGACTGGTCACCTTTCATTGTAAAGTTATCCATTTACTGAAATAACTATGGAAGCAATTCGGCCAACCACACTAAAATTGGCTTGCAGTTCATGGTCTTTAAGTTTTCATCACCGAGATCTTGCTCGCTGCAGGAGGGGCGTCTTTATAGAACCTAGATACAAGTTGTCCTTTGCGGTTATAAGCAGCACTTGTAGATCTAAAAGTATGTCAGTCTGACTCCCTGAAATGGAAGACTGCAAGGTTGGGGATAGACAAACTTTCATATTAGTCCATGATGACGCCCATCACGCTCCACATCAAGAGGCTTTCTCTAGTTGTAGTAAAAGGAGCCACAACAGGGCAAAGAGGTGAGGTGGAGGGAAGACAGCAGGGGAGGAGGGGTATGAGTAGGCAAGCGCGGCGATAGTGGCGCCACGGTCGGTGGGGAGAAGAAACGAGCAGGAGGCAGCTTGCCGGGAAGGTTGCCGCAGTATATCCTAACATATTTTGGCCAGTGTTTGCACCGTATTGATTGAGGTTGTCGCATTAATGGACCGACTCAGTTGCTCTTAGTGGAACCATTAGGATCACACACAAAG
Source organism: Scylla paramamosain (assembly GCF_035594125.1). Lineage (NCBI taxonomy): Eukaryota > Metazoa > Arthropoda > Malacostraca > Decapoda > Portunidae > Scylla > Scylla paramamosain. The sequence continues at coordinate 12,789,070 of NC_087169.1, forward strand.
TACTAGTGCGTGAAGCCTCGATTGGTCTCGTGTGCCCGGCCCGCCAGTGTGACATAAGGAATATAAACCAGTGAGAGGTGCAGTGAGGGAAGGCGCCCGTCCGCCGCCCGCCGCCCCGCCTCACCATCGCCTCGGTCGCCTCGACCGCCACATCCCATAACTGTACTCCGGATACCTTCAACTTTTCCCACCTACCCGACTAATTTTTTCTCCTCGCCCCCCCCCCCCCCCCGCAAAAAAAAAAAAAAAAAAAAATGTAAAAGATCCTATTAAACACTGCTTTACAATTAACGTCTACTCTTTGGTCATCAGCATCAGCAGTTAGCGGCCAGGCAGCAGCAGATGGCCGGCCAGGTGTGCAGAATCTACAGGTACAATACGAGCTTCGTCGATCGTATGGTGTTGACGAGCTGGCTCCTATAGGCCTACACCCAACACTCGCCGCCTCACCGGAGAAAATCGATTTCAATGTAAGTTTGGCGAGCGTGGGCTTCCCTCCGTCTCTTCCCACCTCTATCCGGGGCGTTGACGCTGCCGCCCTCTGGCATGAACCATGTGTCATGTAGGCTATTTGCGGGACAAGAATACCAGCGCCTGGTGGTGCTCCGAGAGATACTGGGCAATAATCCATGCAGTAACAAAGCCATCTTGATGTGGAGGGTATTAAAGTCAGTACAGACCTTTGCAAAGAACGAACATGTATGTCCCTCTGGTGTAAACAGGTGACGAAACCACTTGACGCTCACCTCTCCTCCTTTACTGCATAGCGCCGGTCCGCCCCCCTTACCTCCTATTCTGCATGGCGGTGTGTGTGTGTGTGTGTGTGTGTGTGTGTGTGTGTGTGTGTGTGTGTGTGTGTGTGTGTGTGTGAGAGAGAGAGAGAGAGAGAGAGAGAGAGAGAGAGAGAGAGAGAGAGAGAGAGAGAGAGAGAGAGAGAGAGAGAGAGAGAGAGAGTGTGTGTGTGTGTGTGTGTGTGTGTGTGTGTGTGTGTGTGTGTGTGTGTGTGTGTGTGTGTGTGTGTGTGTGTGTGTGTGTGTGTGTGTGTGAAAATATATAGTACATGAAATCTAGATGGAATTTTTTATATATCTTTGTTCAATCACTTAAGAAAGATAATAACTTTGATTTGTTACCAAATACATATATCAATAAATAAATAATATATATATATATATATATATATATATATATATATATATATATATATATATATATATATATATATATATATATATATATATATATATATATATATATATAAACTCTTGATTTCAAATGAACTGAATTGCAAAATTTTGAGGTTTGCTTGTTTGCTTTAGGGTATCTGATCTTCCTATTTTATTCCATAAAAAAATATAAAACTGTCTGCAAGCACTGTGACGTGACCTTTCCAGCGCTTCCCAGGCGTCGGCAGCCTGCTCATGCGGCAAATAAGTACAGAAACCTGCGGAACATGATGGTGGCTGAGGTTCAGGAGGCGTGTGTGTGTGTGTGTGTGTGTGTGTGTGTGTGTGTGTGTGTGTGTGTGTGTGTGTGTGTGTGTGTGTGTGTGTGTGTGTGTGTGTGTTTAATGGTTCTCAGGGTTATCATGTCTCCCCCGGCCTTGGTGATGGTGTGCAGAGGAAGTGAAGGTGGTGGAAGGAGGTGGTGTCCCCAGCCCCATTATCAGCCTTCCCGCTTCTCCTCACCCGCTTGTACTGTACCCGCTGACCTTTCGCATGCATTCAGTAACAGGTGGTGCTATTCGAGGAGTTCCCCCCTCCTTAATCTCGACTTCTTGTTTAAAGTGAAACTGACTCGAAGATCAAAATTTACGAGTGCGATTAATTAAAACCCATCTGGGAGGTACTGGAAAAGGTAACAATATTAAAATAAAAGTAAAACACACACACACACACACACACACACACACACACACACACACACACATATACATATATATATATATATATATATATATATATATATATATATATATATATATATATATATATATATATATAATGTAAATAAATAAATGAATTCTAGTATACCTTCTTAATTTCAACATACTGTATTATAACTTGTCAATGTTTACATTATCACCGCTCAATCTTTGTATTAAGCAAGCGTTCGGACTGCTCAATATATTTCAGCTCTTAACAGCCACAGCTTTACCCACAACGCGCGGACAGGAATGGAACACTTGTAATAGCGTACAGAAGAGTGGAGCTATTCTTAACTCTGGTCCATCAGTTAACGTGCATCATGTTTTACTGTAACGCTATATAACCTTAGGTGTTTAACATTATACACTTCACTCTAACAAACAAACAACAATGATAGTAAAACTCAATTCCACACACACACACACACACACACACACGCGGTGTGTGTGTGTGTGTGTATATATATATATATATATATATATATATATATATATATATATATATATATATATATATATATATATATATATATATATATATATATATATGCGCCTGTGTCACTCAACTGGGCGGTCGTGGCAGCCAGCGGATATGTTCACGTGTTCACAACACAAAGCGAATTTCCCACCCCACGAAGACAAGTGTTCGCACTTACCACACTCCAGTACTTGGATACGTTGCCCTTATTCTTTATAACGTCACGTAATCTACTTGGAAACGAGTCAATATGGTTGTGCTCAGTGTCGCTATCCAGATTATTCCATACATCCAAGATGGTTTCTTTTAGTTTTGGTAAGGAACTGGTGTCTTTCTCTCTGAGCTTGGTTTTCACACTAGCCCAGATTTTCGATTGGGTTTAAATCTGGGCTATTGCCAGGCAAGTCCTCGATATAATTAAGTGCACAATTGCTAAACCACTGCTTTACTAGCCTGTCACTATGACATGGCTGAAATATTGCTGCATTACACTTCTTAAAGCCCGGTTCCATGTGATTGGAAAGCAATTCTAGGTATATAGTAGCGTTCATAGAAACACTTGGCTCTAGGAAAACCAATTCTCCAACACCATAATATGTAAATGCTCCCCATACCATTACACTAGCTGGGTGCTTCACAAGTTTTCACCGTGTACCTTGGGTTAAGCCGGGCGGCACCTACTGGTCTTCCGACTCTTTTCCTGGGTGTAACCGTTACAGTAAAAACACTTTCATTTGACCACAAGATATATCTAATCTTTTCTACAGGCCACTGAATGTATTTCTTCGCAAACTTAACTCGGTTACCTTTGTGGCAAACAGTAACCAAAGGTTTCAGGGCGGCACCGCGCGGCAAACCATAGCAATCACGGATGTAGCGAGACACTGTACGAGTACTCACTGTACCAAGTATATGAGGATTATTTTCCTTCACTTGCTGTGCTGATAATGTAGGGTCTTGCTGTAGCTGTCGGTTAATAACTTCCAAAGTCTTTTCAGTAACATGCTTTGATAACCCTAGTCGATTTTTGGGAAACGGTGGTGATCCATCAGGTGTCTGACGGCAGTTAGTTGGGGCGACCTGAGGAGGTATTTTGCTGATTTTCCTTGGAATGACTACTCCTTCCGTGTCAGAGACCCGTCTTTGTGTGCTGAGCGCATAACAGAGGTGATAGTGTCTGGCATGGAGGCGTACATTCCTCTCTTTTTCTCGTCCTAAACCTTTTAAACCTTGGTTTAACACAGCTTGTTCTCGTACTATACATGATAGAGAGGTGGCCCACAAAAGGTACTTAAGCCTTCCATCACCAGAATCTCATGCACTTTATATTTCTGCCCGGAACCATGCCAAGTCTGTTCTCCAACTAGCCAAAAACTCCTTCATTAACAGAAAATGTCAAAACCTTTCAAGATCTAACTCCCCTCGTGATTTCTGGCATCTAGCCAAAAATATCTCCAATAACTTTGCTTCTTCTTCTTTCCCTCCTCTACTTCAACCAGATGGCACCACTGCTATCACATCTATTTCTAAAGCTGAACTCTTTGCTCAAACCTTTGCTAAAAACTCTATCTTGGACGATTCTGGGCTTGTTCCTCCCTCTCCTCCACCCTCTGACTACTTCATGCCACGTATTAAAATATCTTCGCAATGATGTTTTCCATGCCCTCGCTGGCCTAAACCCTCGGAAGGCTTATGGACCTGATGGGGTCCCTCCTATTGTTCTCCGAAACTGTTCCTCCGTGCTTGCACCTTGCCTAGTCAAACTCTTTCAGCTCTGTCTGTCAACATCTACCTTTCCTTCTTGCTGGAAGTTTCCCTACATTCAACCTGTTCCTAAAAAGGGTGACCGCTCTAATCCCTCAAACTACCGTCCTATTGCTTTAATTTCCTACTTATCTAAAGTTTTTGAATCTATCCTCAACAGGAAGATTCTTAAACATCTATCACTTCACAACCTTCTATCTGATCGCCAGTATGGGTTCCGTCAAGGCCGCTCTACTGGTGATCTTCTGGCTTTCCTTACTGAGTCTTGGTCATCCTCTTTTAGAGATTTTGGTGAAACTTTTGCTGTTGCCTTGGACATATCAAAAGCCTTTGATAGAGTCTGGCACAAAGCTTTGATTTCCAAACTACCCTCATACGGTTTCTATCCTTCTCTCTGTAACTTCATCTCAAGTTTCCTTTCTGACCGTTCTATTGCTGCTGTGGTAGACGGTCACTGTTCTTCTCCTAAATCTATTAACAGTGGTGTTCCTCAGGGTTCTGTCCTGTCACCCACTTTCTTCTTATTATTCATTAATGATCTTCTAAACCAAACTTCTTGTCCTATCCACTCCTACGCTGATGATACCACCCTGCACTTTTCCACGTCTTTTCATAGACGTCCAACCCTTCAGGAGGTAAACATATCATGCAGGGAAGCCACAGAACGCCTGACTTATGATCTTTCTAAAATTTCTGATTGGGGCAGAGCAAACTTGGTATTGTTCAATGCCTCAAAAACTCAATTCCTCCATCTATCAACTCGACACAACCTTCCAGACAACTATCCCCTCTTCTTCAATGACACTCAACTGTCCCACTCTTCTACAATTAACATCCTCGGTCTGTCCTTTACTTATAATCTGAACTGGAAACTTCACATCTTATCTCTAGCTAAAACAGCTTCTATTAAGTTAGGTGTTCTGAGAAGTCTCTGCCAGTTTTTCTCACCCCCCCCAGCTGCTAACTCTGTACAAGGGCCTTATCCGTCCATGTATGGAGTATGCTTCACATGTCTGGGGGGGTTCCACTCATACTGCTCTTCTAGACAGGGTGGAATCAAAAGCTTTTTGTCTCATCAACTCCTCTCCTCTAACTGACTGTCTTCAGCCTCTCTCTCACCGCCGCAATGTTGTATATCTAGCTGTCTTCTACCGCTATTTTCATGCTAACTGCTCTTCTGATCTTGCTAACTGCATGCCTCCCCTCCTTCCGCGGCCTCGCTGCACAAGACTTTCTTCTTTCTCTCACCCCTATTCTGTCCACCTCTCTAACGCAAGAGTTAACCAGTATTCTCAATCATTCATCCCTTTCTCTGGTAAACTCTGGAACTCCCTGCCTGCTTCTGTATTTCCACCTTCCTATGACTTGAATTCCTTCAAGAGGGAGGTTTCAAGACACTTATCCACCAATTTTTGACCACTGCTTTGACCCTTTTATGGGATTGGCATTTCAGTGGGCATTTTTTTATTAGATTTTTGTTGCCCTTGGCCAGTATCCTTCCTACATAAAAAAAAAAAAAAAAAGCGCTGAAGCCAACGTTCAATAGTACGTCTGGCAAAGCCAGTCTCACTTATAATTTGAGAGGCACTTAAACCAGCCTTATACAACGTGTGTATATGGGTTATAGCCTCACGAGACACATCGGGTTTACGCCCCATAGTCTTTTGAAACAAATGAACAAACTGAAAAAAAAACTAACTCGCGTTTTGGAGAGAGACAGCCGGAACGCAAATGCTTCAAGCATCCCATACCATTACTAGATCACAAATGAGCTGTTATTAAGGGCTAAGTATATGACAAAACTTGAGTGAATATGCCATGTGCCACTAGCCAACTTATTAGGCGGACGGCCAGCACTTAAGTGACTGACACAAGCTGTGTGTGTGTGTGTGTAGCGCTAGCAGAATAAGCATGCACCATTTTATAAGCCCTGTCGCAGCAATTTTTTTTTTTTTTTATCGAGTACTTAACAACAATGAGTATCTGATGGGGTCTCCTTTGTTCTTCAGGCAGAACTTGAGACGACGGGAAACGGAAAAGGCAAGGTTTTGGAGGATGGAAGGGGAGAAGTTATCCCAGATGTCTTGAAGGGTAGCAACAAGTTTCGGCACGCTTGATGTGTCGTGCTTCAAGTCGGCTTTCATTAAAGCCCACAAATTTTCTATTGGGCTAAGATCAGGACTGTTGTCTGGTCAATCCTTTATGTATTCAATTCCCACAAAATTCAGCCAACCGGTTATCAATCTGGCTGTGTGAGCAGGTGATCCATCCTGTTGGTACACTTCACTTTGACAAATCTCGAAACAGTCCTCAAGATGGTCTGCCAAGAGCTCCAGGTGCCTCTCCTTGTTGACAGTAATGTTCTTGGTTAACACTACTAACTTCCCAACACCGTGGTACCCAAAGGCACCCCAGACCATAACCGAGTCACGGTGTTTGACAGTCCGCTCGCTATACCTGGGAGTGGCGATCTGCATCACTGCGTATCTTCACTCCTCGGTTGCTAGTGATGAAAAAGGTTGATTCCCAGACCACAACACTTTCTTCAACTTATTTTCATCAAAGGCAATATATTTCTGGCAAAAACAAACCCGATTCTTCTGTTGCCGGGCTGTAATAATTAGTTTTCTCAGAGGTGTGCGGTATTTGTAACCAAGATCGTCAAGGAGAAGACGCTGCACGGTCCTTACAGACACACTGGCCAACAATTGGGGGCTCTTGTTTTTTTTTATTCTTTTGCAGAAATGCGAGGTTCCTTGTCAACTTGGTGCTGCAGGATCTTCAAGGTCCTGGGTGTAGTTTTACGAATCCCTCCTGGCCTTTTTTTGGGGAGCTCTGGGCCAGCGTCACCTGCCTCCAGGTAACGCTTGGTCCACATCAGCACAGAACGCAGTGAAAGATTGGTGATGCTTGAAATTTCTTTGCTGGACTTTCCTTCCTTTACCAGGACAGAAATAACTTGCTTATGTCCTTCCCCAAACCCATTGTCCAGTAACCACAAAACTAAAGAGCGGTATGGGAGTAAAACACGTGGTTCGCAAAAGAAAAAAAAAAAAAAAAATAAAATAAAAAATAAAAGATTAAAATAAAATCAATCCAATTACCACAAAGGTCTGCCTCACACTAAGCTACAAAGCAAAGCTGCCTGGTCTCCCTTCCCTATACCCGCCTCTGGCGCGCCAATTCTCCAGACGTACTATTTGAGCCATTGTTTTGGCAGTTCGACAAAAAGAGCAAGCAACATCTTATTGCTCGATTTCTGTTATCGGGAAGAATGGAAAACGATTGTGTTACCAAAGAAGTTGGGAGTATTTAGAGTGAAATGACTGTCGTCAGATATGAGAAACATACTCCATACATGGACGGACAAGGCCCCTGTACAGAGTTAGCAGCTAGAGCGGTGAAAAAAAAAAAAAAAAAACTGGCAGAGACGTCTCAGAGCACCTAACTTCATCGAAGCTGTTTTAGCTAGAGATGAGATGTGAAGTTTCCAGTTTAAATTATAAGAAAAGGACAGACCGAGGATGTTCAGTTTAGAAGAGGGTTGAGTGTCACTGAAGTTGAGTGTCACTGAAGAAGAGGGGATAGTTGTCTGGAAGGTTGTGTTGAGTTGATAGATGGAGGAATTGAGTTTTTGAGGCATTTAACAATACTAGGTTTGCTCTGCTCCAATCAGAAATTTCAGAGAGATAAGAAGTCAGGCGTTCTGTGGCTTCCCTGCATGAAATGTTTACTTCCTGAAGGGTTGGACGTCTACGAAAAGACGTGGAAAAGTGCAGGATGGTATCATCAGCGCAGGGGTGGATAGGACAAGAAGTTTAGTTTAGATGATCATTAATGAATAATAAGAAGAGAGTGGATAACAGGACAGAACCCTAAGGAACACCACTGTTAATAAATTTTGGAGAAGAACAGTGACCGCCTACCACAGCAGCAATAGAACGGTCAGAAAGGAAACTTGAGATGAAGTTACAGAGAGAAGGATAGAAGCCGTAGGAGGGTAGTTTGGAAATCAAAGCTTTGTGCCAGACTCTATCAAAAGTTTTTGATATGTCTAAGGCAACAGCAAGTTTCACCAAAATCTCTAAAAAAGGATGACCTAGACTCACTAAAGAAAGCCAGATCACCAGTAGAGCAGCCTTGACAGAACCCAAACTAGCAGTCAGATAGGTTCCGAAGTGATAGATATTTAAGAATCTTCCTGTTGAGGATAGATTAAAAAAAAAACTTTAGATAGGCAGGAAATTAAAACAATAGGGCGGTAGCTTGAAGGATTAGGACGGTCATCCTATTTTAGGAACAGGCTGCAGGCAGGCAAACTTCCAGCAAGAAGGAAAGGTAGATGTTGATAGACAGAGTTGAAAGAGTTTGATTAGGCAAGGTGCAAGCACGGAGGCACAGTTTCGGAGAACAATAGAAGGGACCCCATCGGGTCCATAAGCATTCCGAGGGTTTAGGCCAGCGAGGGCATAGAAAACATAATTGTGAAGAATTTTAATAGGTAGCATGAAGTAGTCACAGGGTGGAGGAGAGGGAGGAACAAGCCCTGAATCGTCTAAGGTAGAGTTTTTGGCAAAGGTTTGAGTGAAGAGTTCAGCTTTAGAGATAGATGTGATGGCAGTGGTGCCATCCGGTTGAAATAATGGAGGGAAAGAAGAAGGATGGTCGATACGCAACTCAAAATGTATCCACATTGTTCTGTGTGTACTTTTCATCCGCTTTTTTTTTTTTTTTTTTTTATGTATATATTTCTTTTGCGGCGATTGTAAATAAGTCATCCATACGCATCGTACTTTTGATGCCAAAACTTTACCAATAATGAATTCAAAAAGGAGACTTTGGGTGGGGATGCAAAAGGAAATAAGGGGTTTCAAGAGTCTAAACGCGATATTTCTCTGATGACCTTGCAAAAGAAAAAGGCCGAGGAGGAAAGTCACATATTCTCAGATATGAAAGGACTTAAAGTAGGAAATATTCTATGGTGAAATGCTTTTAACGCCATGGTTTAGATTGTTGCAGGACATTAATATGAACGCGCTACGAACTGGCAAGGGGGAGGTGGGGGCAGAAGTGGGCAGCAATGATGCACGTTGGCATCACGAGGATGTTACTTGATAACACTTCAAGGTTTTCATAAAATAAAGATATAATTGAATTCAAGAACACACTGCATCGTTGAGGCAAATAATAGATAAAACATGACGAACTCCACATGGCAACAGCGATCAGCTCTCTCTCTCTCTCTCTCTCTCTCTCTTTCTCTCTCTCTCTCTCTCTCTCTCTCTCTCTCTCTCTCTCTCTCTCTCTCTCTCTCTCTCTCTCTCTCTCTCTCTCTCTCTCTCTCTCTGTGTGTGTGTGTGTGTGTGTGTGTATAATATATATATATATATATATATATATATATATATATATATATATATATATATATATATATATATATATATATATATATATATATATATATATATATATATATACACACACATTATACAATGTTCATCAACGAGTAGGAAAGTAGGATACGGGAGTGCCGGTGTATGATAGAATTTCCCTTGACCAGTCTGGTACAAATACGAATACATACCAATGAACGCACTGTATCAACATAAACCTGTCGCGTAGTTTGTACGCGTGCCTGTATGCGTGGACGCGCCGAGTAACGGGATGTGTTACATCACAGGGAGACTGAAGTATCCCCTAACCCCTCTGCTGGAACGCATGCATCGCCAAAGGGCAGGGAGGGTAGTGGGCGGTGGTAGGATACGGGTGTGAAGGAAGGAAAAGGCGAGATGGCCCTTTTAAACTTGAGGCTTGGGTTGAGAGAGAGAGAGAGAGAGAGAGAGAGAGAGAGAGAGAGAGAGAGAGAGAGAGAGAGAGAGAGAGAGAGAGAGAGAGAGAGAGAGAGAGAGAGAGGCAAAAAAAAAAAAAAAGGAGAGAGAGCGGGATGTTTAGAGATAAAAAGTATGATAGTTGGAATGGGGTGAGAGCGCGAGGGTTTGAGAGAGAGAGAGAGAGAGAGAGAGAGAGAGAGAGAGAGAGAGAGAGAGGAGAGAAGAGAGAGAGAGAGAGAGAGAGAGAGAGAGAGAGAGAGAGAGAGAGAGAGAGAGAGTAGCATCAGGAAGGAGGACGGAAACAAGGAAGCAAAGAATGATACAATGAGGAAAGAGAGGAGAGCCCCGCAAGAGAATGTAGCATGACAGGAAATGATGATGCTGTGACGTAAAGAGCTCCAAAGTCAGCAGGCAGATGACGCTCTCTGGTCTCCCGCCAAGACTTCACCTCCGCTGCTTCATTTCTCTTCCCAATGCCTCTCTTTCCATAACTAACCCCTTTTTGTCATAGTGCAGTGCCTACGTGCCCCATCAATACCCTCACCGTGCATGAGAATCAATCCTCATTACATTCAAAGCAATCCTCGCAGTATAGCCCTTAAACTTGGCAGTGCCCGTGCCACAGTGATCGATTACTAGCGACCGACCACCAGGAGACAGCCAAGGGCGTGGGAGTGGTGGAATCACCTCTCTCCGCGAACCTCATACGCGTTCACTCGGTTCTCTGTACATGTTAAGGCAAGATTGACCTCCCATGATTCTAGGTTATTTTCAGTTTTGAAAAATTAATGTTCTACTACACGCCAGACCTGAGATATTTTCCGATATAAAAGCCCGCGTTGGTGAGTGATTTTTATTTATTTGTTTATTTATTTATTTTAATGTTTGAGGTGATCTGCCCTAGAGCAAAATGAGAACAACCAAATGCATTACGCACCTGTCTCTTGAAAGAGTCCAAGTCACAGGAAGGATAAAATACAGAAGCAGGCAAGGAGTTTCAGAGTTTAGCAGAAAAGGGGATGAAAGTTTGAGAATACTGGTGAATTCTTGTATTAGAGAGGTAGACAGAGAAAGTTTTGTGCAGTGAAGCCACGGGAAGAGGGAAGGCATGCTAATCAGAAGAGCAATTAGCGTGAAAAAAGCAAAGGAAGTAGCAAAAGTTGTAACAATTCGGCGAATAGAAAGCGGCTGAATATATTTCGTCATCCTTGTTTCTAGATTCTCATCGAATTAGCAGTTTTCCTGGATTATACGAAGTTTATCTTGACATCTCTAGTACACCTCCTGACGTCTAAAAAAGACGTAAATTGTATGCCTGGTGTTCCATAGAATTTTTTTCAGATAAATTGAAACAGCTATTGTGTTAAATGAACTAAACCTGCTCATGATTAAGGTGTTCCTCAGCAACAAGCCTGGAGAATTCGTTCCTCTCTCTCTCTCTCTCTCTCTCTCTCTCTCTCTCTCTCTCTCTCTCTCTCTCTCTCTCTCTCTCTCTCTCTCTCTCTCTCTCCTTTTTTTTCTTTTATGGAATAGGGCCACTGACCAAGGGTAATAAAATTTTGAAAAAAAATAATATAATATAATATAATATATATATATATATATACGAGTATATATATATATATATATATATATATATATATATATATATATATATATATATATATATATATATATATATATATATATATATAATATATATATATATATATAATTGAAGTGCCAATTCCTAAACAGAAGTCAAATGGGATAATAAAATAATGGAGTATAAGTGTCTTGAAACCTCCCTTTTAAAGAGTTCAAATCATAGGAAGATGGAAATACAGAAGCAGAAAGGAAGTTCCAAAGTTTACCAGAGAAAGGGATGAATGATTGAGAATACTGGTTAACTCTTGCATTTGAGGTGTGGACCGAATAGGTGTGAAAGAAAATTGAAAGTTTAATGCAGCAAGGCTGTGGGAGGAAAGGAGGCAAACAATTAACAAGATAAGAAGAACAGTTAGCGTGAAAATACCGGTAAAAGACAGCAAAAGATGCAACATTGCGGTGATGAGAGAGAGGCTGACGATAGTCAGTTAGAGGAGAGTTGAGAGAATGTTTGCTAACCGTTTTTCTCCACATACCGGTACCTTATGTACTGAAATTCAATCATCCTTCAATATACTCCCACTGGTGTTCTAAACCAAGCTCCTTAAGAAACACCTTAGGTTATTCCATTATCATTGTACTAGACATGTCCACACTATCGCTCCATTGTTGTCGAAATTAGTACGTCATTATTCGGTCACGATCTGTACATTCGGTGGGAAAATTAAGGCACGCGGTGCAAATAAACCTGTTGCAGCAAAATATATACAGAATTTACACTCACCCACTCCTCCATATTGCGATTCTTCTTTTGATTAGCAATGAACAGAGGTTTTTCATGTGGATGGCAGATGCGATATCCCAGATCAGTATGAAGTAACTGTTGTATCGACCATAAGGAAATGAGGTCGAGGATTTTGGGGTTTTGCTAACTTTAAATCCTTGGTTGTAAGCCTAGGATTAGCTTAAATCTGTCTGGAAATCAACTTCCTGTCTCTAGGAGTACTAAACTATGGATGTCCAGGCTTGGGTTTTCAGGTAGGCAAATCGTCCTCTCCCACTTCCTTAAACTGAGCGATAAGGCGGTACACTGACCGCCTGCACACTCCCTTTTGGTCCACTATTTCACCCACTTTTTGATTAATCTTACATAATCCAATCACTAGTACAACACTCTCCTTCTTTGTAACTCTTCTAGACATCGTTAACAATCACAATCTGTCAGTAAATGAAAGTGACGCATTAGAAAAATTACAAACAAAATACCCTCCATTCACGCGGCCAGATAAGCGACTAAGTGTATGTCAGTATGTCATTAGGGTTGCCAATATGTAACAGAAATAGGAAAAATTGCTCCTATATTACCTGTGCTACATTTTACCTCAATTCTGAGTGTGAAACCAATTCTGCAGAATGCCAAAGCACTCCCTCTGTTCGTGCCTCAACTTTCCGCGCAGACTGTACTCTTTCCATCTTTCATTGTTTTTCGTATGTAAATCTGTTTCTCTGAATCACTATTAGCAAAAAATTGAATCTTTTTTTTTTTTTTCCAGGGCTTCTTTATATCATACACATATCATATCATAAGCTTCACACAGCTGACAAACCGAAATACCAATCTAGCTTTGGCAACACTTCCACTTTATATATATATATATATATATATATATATATATATATATATATATATATATATATATATATATATATATATATATATATATATATATATATATATATATATATATATATATATATATATATATATATTGTTATTGTGTTATCTTCGCGTTTTGTGCCATGATTACCACTTCCTTCTTCTTTAGAAATCATAGCTAGCGTGGAATAAGTCCATAAATCAGAAATTAGATAGATAGAGAGAGAGAGAGAGAGAGAGAGAGAGAGAGAGAGAGAGAGAGAGAGAGAGAGAGAGAGAGAGAGAGACACGTCAATGACAGCTACACGCACATACATACTGCTGGGCTTCTTGAATGAACTGACGGTACCATACTTGATTGTAGGGCCACCTGTGGCCGCGCGCAGAGAACTAATTACAAGGCCGCGGTATGTTCAAAAGTATAATAATATATAGCCAGCTGAAAATGTGGCATATTAAACGATGCCGGAGTATCGATGGTCAACGTGTGTGTGTGTGTGTGTGTGTGTGTGTGTGTGTGTGTGTGTGTGTGTGTGTGTGTGTGTGTGTGTGTTTGTGCGTGTGTGTGTGTGTGTGTGTGTGTGTGTGTGTGTGTGTGTGTGTGTGTGTGTGTGTGTGTGTGTGTGTGTGTTTGTGTGTGTAACGGTGGTGACTCGTGGAAAAACTGAATGGAGAAACTGCACGATTTTAAGCACCACAAAAGTTTTATAATAATTAAAAGAAAAAAAATGAAATAATACAAAAAGAAATAAATGAATGACATTAATCAACATACCTTGTACATACTGTAGCCAATGAAATCGATGTGTCGATTCTTCGATGTAGCAAAATGGTTTATTACTTGTTCATTAAAATCCTTCATTTCTGTAATCATTGTATTTTCAATTGATATCATTGCTAGGGCAGACAGTCTCTCATTCATCATGGTACTGCACAAGAAAGTTTTGGTTCTTTCCAAAGTTGAACAATGCCTTTCAGTTTTTGCTGTTATCATTGGAGTTGTTATTAAAATTTTTATTAGCTTGACAGTTTCTGAGAATGTTGATTGAAAATTATTGTTGTCAATGATTTCTAGCAAATCAATGAGGTTTTCCGATTTACATAAATGTTCTCTTGTGTAAAGTACAGCAAGTTCTGTTCTCAGTTTTTCTTTTTCAAGCATGGGATAGGCTGCAACTGTTTGTGCAAGTGCATTACCAGGGAATTCTCTAGTATACCGTGGAAAATTATTTACTAAAAGAAGCTTGCTAGCTTCCAAATGATCAGTGAAGCTGAACCTCGTTTTGCACTCTAACAAAATTATATCACATACCTCCTTAGCAGCAACTGATCTATCTGTATCAAATTTTCTTCTCTTGTTCTCATGAGATAGCACAAAAGCTTCACACTCATCTCTTAATTTCTGAACTGCATAAGTGAAAGCTTCTAAACAGGCATTAGCCTTAGCTGCATCAATATTTCTAGATTGAAATTGAGAAAACATGATGTCAACATGAGGCATTATTTTAGAGAAAAATTCCAACCAAAACTCAAATTCAGGATCACTCAAAATTCTCTTAATACCAGCTGCTGCATATCCAGTATCTCTTGAGTCAGATGCTTCCAGAATGTTGCAACATTCAGTCAATTCATCTTTCATTTCATGTACAGCATTGACAGTTCTGCTCTTGAAATTCCAACGTATTGCAGATGGCGCTGGAAATCGATGGGCAGTAATATTCTTCAATGCAGCCATTCTTTGCGCTGATTTTGAAAAAAAAGTTGGTATTCCTGACAAGCTGTTAAAAAATACTCGAACACTAGTATTTTGTGATGTTGCTTGTTCAAAAATCAAACTCAGGTGGTGTGCATAACAGTGAATAAAGTGAGCATTGGTGTACATTTCTTTTACAATGGTTTGTACACCTTCGTTAACACCACTACGAGCAGCTGCACCATCATAAGTTTGAGCAATAAGCTTGTGTGAAGAATCACCAATTAAAATCTGTAGCTCTCTCAACAATACACTTGCTAATCCTTCTGGTGTTTGTTTGGGTAAGTTAAAAATTCCCCAGAATCTCTCAACAGGTTTCCTTTGTAGCTCATACCTTAGAACAAGTATCACCTGTGTTTTATCATAAACATCTGTTGTCTCTTCACACATAACTGCCAAATATTCTGCTTTCTTTACTTCTTCCTTGATCTTGTTTTTGGAGATTACTAGCATAGACTCTAAAAGTTCATTCTGTATTGATTTTGATGTCCCTTTAAACGCCGTAACATTTCGTATATGAGCGTCTAAGCTGGAATCCAGACCACAAGCAAAATCAACTATGCCTCGAAGCACTCCAGGATTTTTCGAGTTCATAGTTTCATCCTGTCCTCTAGGAAGGAGTTCATATTTTCCACAAAACTTTACACAATTTATGATTTTGGACAACACATTTCTGTTTGCTTTCACTTCTTCACTGTGTTTCGCAATTGAGGGCTTAAATGCTGAATCGGTTTGTGCTGCAATGTTCACTGTACCCAGCATAATGAAATCAATCACATTATTAATGTGCTTGCCCGACTGCTCGTGTTTCATTAATTTCTGAGGTAAATGCCTCAAGTCAGTTACACCATTTTTAGTCCACGATGGGTCCCCACCAAACAACAGGCATGGAAAACAAAATAAAGAGTTTTCCTCCTCACAACCACAAAGCCATTCACATTTCTCATAAATATTGATTTTAAACTGGCGTACATATTCTTTGCTCCTGCTTACACTTTTCTGCTGAATGCATAGCATTGGTGTGGGTCTTCCTTTTGCTTTTATTTCTATCTTTTCATTAAACGTTAGCTGCGAAAAGATGATGCTTTGTAAATATTTAACTGAATTCACTCTACTTTCCATCGTCATTGTTTGTCAAAGGTATTATCACTGCAGTTCACGTAAACGCAACTTCACGTAAACGTGCAAAAACTTCCATCTGAAACTGATCGTGCTGCACTGACAGCAGCTCAACAGACCACATTGCCACTTCTAGGTGCAGGAAGTCATACAGCATACAGCATACAATTCTTGTCTAGATTTCCTTAAAAATTTTCAAAATTCATTTATAAATCTATTGGATGTAATACAAAAAAGATTTTCTTGTAAATCATTTGTTAGTCTCATATTATTCTAACGTGAGACTAAGTTAGTCATACGCCAGCCAATGCGTGTGCAAAGGCTTTGAGGGGGACGGCAGCACCGCAGCTCCCAAGGACGAACCTCGGTGTATTCTCTCTCTCTCTCTCTCTCTCTCTCTCTCTCTCTCTGAATGTGTGTGGTGTGCGTGTGTGTGTGTGTGTGTGTGTGTGTATATATATATATATATATATATATATATATATATATATATATATACATATATATAACACACACACACACACACACACAGAGAGAGAGAGAGAGAGAGAGAGAGAGATTAATTAAAAAATTTAAAGGATTGCAGACAAACGCAATGAAAATAATACGTTGAACGACTAAGATAGTAAACGGTATGAGACCAAGTATGAATGTATCTTCCCTATCTTCACCTGCTTCTGCCTACCCGTTTGTTTGTCCCCATCAAGCCCCCCCCCCCCCCCTCTCTCTCTCTCTCTCTCTCTCTCTCTCTCTCTCTCTCTCTCTCTCTCTCTCTCTCTCTCTCTCTCTCTCTCTCTCTCTCTATATATATATATATATATATACACACACACACATACCACGCGTGGCTTGGAGCACAAGAAGCGTGGTTGGTGGTGACAAGATTCTCTTGGATTTACGTTTTAGTTACTGGAGAGCGAGGGAAAGAAAGCTACAAGAGGTTGTCCTGCCATTACAATTCTAATACAGTAGTCGTAAATGTCATGATTTATTTGTATGATATTTTCTCAATTGCCAGAGAAAGAGAGAATTTCAATTGGGGCGTTCACTATGGGCTGAGTTGTGGGTGATCGCCGGCTGTTTTAATGTAGGAGTTGGTCAGTGCTCCCACAGTTGTCTGGAGAAGCACATTCTAAAACTGCCTCTCGCGATCCATCTTGATGCACTATACTTATATGTTACGAAATATTGATCCTAAGAGCTTATGCTAAGATTATCCACGGGGTCTGGTGATGCACGTTCTACAGAACTGTTATTTTAAGCTAAATACTCGCAACTAAGCTCCCAGCGTTTTCACATTATTTCTAGTCTCTTGCTACATATTTTGTTTGAAACATTTTTCACTGGTTTCTACAGAGACTAACGTCTTATCTGGCAAATCCTCAAAAAGAGTCGAGCAAGTATTATTTGTGCTGACAGGATATTATGACAGCCGAAACTGCGCAGGGATGAAACAACTGGCTGATATCCAGACACAACGATTTCTCCAGAACACCCGACAAATCCGAGGCGGGAGATATGAGTTTGTAGTGCTGTTGTAAAACCCGTTTATACATGTGTTGTGGTTGATTGTATTAACATATCATGAAAGAAGAACCAACGTGTGAAAGGATGGGTTGTATTTCCAAAGAAGAAAGCGGCAACTCAGGGAAGACATTGGGAGACAGGATGTAAAAACAGAAAAGCGACAACTTTTAAGGAAAACGTTAGGAGGCACGATGTCAACAAAATCTTCACTAGTGTCCTGCTAAGATTTGGCATCAAAACATGGTTGTTTCTTTCATATGCACCATGATTTATATGTGGGTATGTTAACTGAACAACCTATTGGATAAAGTAAAGTTATACAGAGGGGAAAAAAAAAAAAAAAATTCGTCCCAAGGTGATGATACATCCCAGACCCGAGATAATGTTCATAGTATTTAGTTTGTTTTACTATATTTCTTAGTCTCTGCTAGATGATAGCGGCTTAAAATGTTCCTGATATTTTATTAATTGGTTTGGTATCACATAAATGACGTAAAGATTTTTTTTCCAGCTGATCAACTATCATGTGTAAAATTCAGTCGGATGGTGAATCTGGCAGTTTTTCCAGACCATAGCGAACGCCCTAATTATAGATATAAATAATAAATAAATAAATAAATAAATAAATAAATAAATAAATAAATATATATATATATATATATATATATATATATATATATATATATATATATATATATATATATATATATATATATATATATATATATCATGCTTAAGCGTTTCGACAAGTAGTGTTGATAAAAGGAACTCAAAGACAATGCCAAATACAGACACCCACACATCGCGTATTGCCGACTCCAGATTTAGTAATGATGTCATGTCTTTTCTTCGCAACTCTCGCTTTATCAGCGCCCACAAATTACTAATTGGATTGAAATCAGGAGAGCCGCCAGGCCAGTCATCAAAACAGCAAACATCACAGTCGCGAAACCATTGCTTAACATCCATAGCCATATGGAGATGAGCACCATCCTGCATGAAAAGTCAGCTTGGCATCTCTCAAAGCAGTCAGCTAGATGGTCACACAGGAGTTCTAAATGGTAATATTCTTGGGCAACACAACTAAGTCTCCTATCCCATGAAAACCAAAGCAGCCCCACACCATAATTTTGTCCGGATATTTTCTACTCTTTTTGGTATACTTCGGGTGGACACTGCCTCGACGCCGATAAACGTTTCCACTTTGGCTGCTAGATGTATCAAATGTTGCCTCGTCACTCTAAAAGACCCTTCGCCAAAGAGACGTATCCCGAGCAGTGTATTTCTGCCAAAAAAAAAAAAAAAACTACTCTATTATCAATGTGGCGACGAGTGAGGTCTGGCTACCGCAGGGCACGGCGCCTGCGGTAGCCATTGTCGTCATGCAGCCGTCGACGAACTGTTCCCGTGATGATATATAACTTGCCATTTCATTACATTAAGAGTGCGTTTGGAGGGTTTTTTTTTTTTTTTTTTTTTTTTTACTATACCTGGCCTCTCTTGACAGGCGTTTGAATCCCTCCACCATGTTTAAATTTTGCCACCCAGATGCTAATTGATCTTTCACTAACTCCAGCATTCTCAGCTATTTCCTTCACGGACTGCTTTGCCTTGTGCAGTTCGGACAGTATTTTGCAGAAACTTTATCGTCAGAATGTTCGAAATTATGCGAAACCTACTCTGGCAGTGATGATCTTCCCCCCATCATCCCTTCGAAAAGGGACGAAGCTATAACAAACAGCGAGGGAGGTGATGTAACTCGAAATGTAAACATGATTATTCTTTATTGCTAATACCTATTTCGCAGACTCTCTCTCTCTCTCTCTCTCTCTCTCTTTCCCTTGCAAAACAATTGAAGAAAATGCTACCGATAATGATGACGATGATAATGATGATGATACATGATAATAATAATAATAATAATAATAATAATAATAATAATAATAATAATAATAACAAACAATAATAATAAGAAGAAGAACGACAACGGCAATGTGGTCATCTTTAAGCAGTGCAAATTCTAACACCTAATAAACTTGCCCTGCGATCCGTTGCTCGTTTTAAATGACTGCATCTACAACACCTTTCTCTCGACAAAGACGGTCACATCTCCAGAGCATTGTATTTTACCAACTCGTGAAGGAGTCTGAAAATTATCCATGGTTTCACACTATACATAAAACATCAATATGTTCTCCAAGTGTCTGGATCATTCGAGCTGAGGACGACTCGACCGGAGGACCATTCGAGCGGAAAACCGAATGATGGAATACTTTTTCGAGCACCCTTGCAGCATATTTACCAGCAGCTCACCCACTGTGGCAGGACATTAACTTGGTGCATAGCCGGGAGCAATCAGGCATTTGGGTTCTGGGCAGCAGCTTGAGCAAGCCGGCAACATATCCCAGTCTTCTATGGGTGTCTTCCCTTATAGAAAAGCCCTGTACCTTTTGCAATACAGAGGTGCGAACTAAGCAACATTCTTCCAAGCGTGTGTGGTAGATGGTAGCACAGACTTTGCAACACTGGCATCTTATTGTTAGAATACAGAAGGCTGATGAAATTTCTTGCTGGCTTTGATTGATGTTGCTGTTAGTGTTTCTTCTGTTTCTCTGCTTGCAAGTTCTGGTTCCAACTACTCATCAAACACAGTGACTGTCATCCCATTGGCTGAGAGTACCCGACTTTCAGAAATTACGAACATCGATAACATTGATGGACCCACTGTTGCATGTTCCATGGAAACCGATTCTGTAAGCCAGAGTAAAGAAGCCACTGCCACTCCACAGAGATCCACATCCGGTGGGTGACTCATTTGATGTCAGTGTTTCATTCCAAATTCCAGTTTCCTCCTCGGAAACAGCTCTAGCACCTTGCCCTATCTTTTCTGTGGATGTTGGAACCCAAGAACAGGTCAACTATAAAGTAGTGAATGGTGCCTCCAAGCGGGGCAAAACTATTCTAACTGATACCAGGGCCTGCAAACATAAAAACCCCTAAAAGACTTTTAAATTTACTTCCAGCTAAAAGTAAATGCGAAGTGTATACAAGAAACTATAAAAGTTTTCTTAAATCACTTTTAGCTAGGAATAAAAATTAAATCTAAACTCGCTATATGTGTTATGTTTAGCGCTTAAGAAAGATCCTAACCATTATGTTTTTTTGCACTTGAATGGTAAGACAATATATAAAAGTATTTAATGTTTATTTATATTTATATTTTTTTTCATAAAAAAAAAAAAAAACCGGAGTATTGACGTATTTTATGAGTTTAATTATGTACAAGTACATGAGGAGGCGAGTTCAGACTCGAACCCGCCCCGGGGATGTCAACACAAAAATGGTGGGGCAGCTTGACCAAGCCAAGGAAGGAGAGAGGCAGCTCTGTCAAGCTAATTGGATGACATACTAGTTTCAGCTTAGTGCAAAATGATTTTCAAAATTCTGCTTATCCCTGCAAGCAGCTGTGGGCATGGTTTAGTTAGACTGAATGCAATTAGGTTTCTTGAATTCCACTAACTCCCTACAAGCAGCTGAGAGATGACTTGGTTAGCTAGGTTGGGTTGAATTCAGAAGGATTTGTTAAATTGTACTTAGTCTCAGCAAAGGACTGTGGAGTTTCTGGGTGAGGTTAATAAGTTGAATGCATAAAGATAGATTAAATTCCAGTTATCTGGACTGTGTGGTGACGGGTTAAGTTAGTTTGACACACACACACACACACACACACACACACACACACACACACACACACACACTTGCCAAAACAGAATTTATAATGGATTTTGGTGTTATGAGCTACAGTTGCATTCTCACAGTTAGTTTTGTTTAATGCCTTATTTACATAATCTGCCTCCTAATCTCTGGATGCAGTAATTCTTATATGTGTGGCAGTGGGGAATCCTGCAACTTATATAACGTGTTTGTCTCATCATAATATCCATCCGAGAGAGAGAGAGAGAGAGAGAGAGAGAGAGAGAGAGAGAGAGAGAGAGAGAGAGAGAGAGAGAGAGAGAGAGAGAGAGAAAAATCTGAAGATGCCGTGTAGTGAGTGAGCCTGAAGGGTTTTGGCTGATGGTTGGCTGCGTTGTACCGAAGTTATGGCATTTAATCTTACTCCCTACAGTGCGACTCCCTAGTGCATTCCTCACAAGTTCTATCACATATATAATGTCACCAAGGGCAGACAGAATTCTCTCGATCAGCTGAGCATCATTATACCCTCGTAGGACGCCTTTCCTTTGCCGAAAATTGAGGTGTTGGGCTGTCATCCTGCTGCCTAATAGTAATTTTAAGCGCTCAGCACTCCTAGCCACTAAAAGTCTTTTAGGTCTTAAAAGTGATTATGTATTACTTTTAAGAAACTTTTAGCATTAAAAATAAAAAAAAGGTCACTAAAAGTACCTTTAGCCTGTTAAAAATGTTTATG
>NC_087169.1:12816141-12818641 GCF_035594125.1 Scylla paramamosain
TGTGTGTGTGTGTGTGTGTGTGTGTATATATATTATTTATATATATATATATATATATATATATATATATATATATATATATATATATATATATATATATATATATATATATATATATATATATTCAGCTAGTTAAATATATATAATGCTTCTTGTACTTCTGTAGCGATGACCAAAGGTGTCAAGATTGACAGTTGGTGTGAGCCTCCATGTGCCACTGAACTACTTTCATCTGGTTGTATGGGGGAACGAAGCACTGATAATTCCTGACTTGGCAACGCAAGACAGACAGTGGCTGCTGCTTTGGGTACGCACTATGCGCCAACCCAACATGGTTTTAGTGTAGATGTGACAGTTGAGGGATATAGATAAACGTGCTTGCATTTCCTAGTTGATCTGAAAGTTATTGTTGCATAACTTCCCATCTCACCTGGAAATGGCTACTAAACCGCCCATTACTGGTGACGAAATAGAATCTGTGATTGCCATGTACAAAGGAGGAAAAACAATGAAAGAAATAATTAGTATTACTGGAGTTACTCAGAGAACTGTGTATATATATATATATATATATATATATATATATATATATATATATATATATATATATATATATATATATATATATATATATATATTCAGCTAGTTAAATATATATAATGCTTCTTGTACTTCTGTAGCGATGACCAAAGAAACACGGCGATAAACCTGCCGTATATTGATATAATAATACTGTACAATATAAATAATGAAGTGAAGTGCCGGCGGGTCGCACGTCCACCTCCGAAACCTGGGTGGACGCGACTACGCATGTATATTGGACGCGACTACGCATGTCCACCAGCAAGGCTGGGCAGACACAGACTGGGCTGATGTAGGGGTGGTTGCTGGCTGGATCAGGTCACTGCCAAGGCTGGAGTCCGGAAGACAAAAGAGTGTGAGGGTTGACCTCACACACGTTGTTGGCCGTGGCTAGCGTCAGGTCCCAGGCGACCGGAGAATGGAATGCAGAGGCAGGCGAAGCGTCCCACCACATTGCTCGACCACCCATCTCGCTGCGTCCTCGCAGCGAACAAAGCATATGGAGTGACGCAGGCACATTGAAGCACATGATTTACATAATAAAGACGCGCTTATCTGTGTAAGACACGTGATGTATGCTCTATAGCCAATCGCAAGGCTCACAACAAAGACGTCAGAAAAGTAAGTACGCACTAGCGAATCACAAAACTCACATAGCAAAGACATCAGAAAAAGAGCACAGTGGCCAAATACAAAACTCACACTAGTTGTGACTTCAGCACAGCGAATCACAGGACAAGAAAAACTAGGACAACACTAGAGGCCATAAAACAAGAGAACAAGGCGTTTCTATGCCAAATAAATTGCAAAATAAAAATGCACTACAAAAATCATAACACTGCACAAATAACACACATGATGGCGATAAAATCTTCAAGCGTGGTGGATCGCGGCAGATATGCACTGGAAGCCACGAGCAGGAAAGACCACATGGACAGGAAACACCAAAACTTGCAGATGCAAAAACTGACGGCATGAGATCCAAAGTTTTAGAACGACGGGATTATCAGCAAAGCAGTCGAGTTGCGTCGGTAACGGCTTGAAGTTGTACGGGCACAGGCTGGCAGGGCAGGCTTGGCATAAAAAGCTTGAAAGAGGCCCTAAAAGCAGCTTGAAGAAAGCACCATAGATGTGTTGTAGTGTAGCAGTTTGCGTCGGTGTCGGCTTAGCAGAAGTGCGTCGCTGACGGCTTAGCAGGTTAGCGATGAAGGTAGCTGAAGTAGCTGGCGACGAGCAGGCAGGACACGTGGGCCAGGAGAATTTGCAGCGTCGACTCATCCATCGCGGTCACCATTTTTATATACTAGTTAAATATATATAATGCTTCTTGTACTTCTGTAGTGATTACCTAAGAAACACAGTGGTAATGCTGCTGTGTTATATTAATAAGATAAACTGTACAAAATAATAAAGTAGCTGCCCACATGTCGCATGTCCAACCCCGAATCCTGAGTGGACGCGACTCTCCATGTCCGCCACCGAGGAAATAGAGACACAGACTGGACATGATGGAGGGGTGGTTGCTGGCCGGTTCAGGTCACGGCCAGGGATGGCGTCCGGAAGCCAAAGGAAGTGGAGGTTGACCTCACACCACGTGGTTGGCCGAGGCTGGCGTCATGTTCCAGGGAACCGGAGAATGGAATGCAGAGGCGAGAGAAGCGTCCCGCCATAACCGTCTTGGAGATACGCCCAACATTCTTGACCTTTTCCTAACCTCTAATCCTTCTGCTTATGCTGTCACCCTTTCTTCTCCGTTGGGCTCCTCCGATCACAATCTCATATCTACATCTTGTCCTATCGCTCCAATCCCTCCTCAGGATCCCCCTAAGCGAAGGTGCCTCTGGCGTTTTGCCTCTGCTAGTTGGGGGGACCTGAGGAGGCATTTTGCTGATTTTCCTTGGAATGACTACTGCTTCCG
>NC_087169.1:12823641-12871141 GCF_035594125.1 Scylla paramamosain
ATATATATATATATATATATATATATATATATATATATATATATATATATATATATATATATAAGAGCTGTGAATAAATACCTGTCGACCAGCAGAAAAAAAAAAAAAAAATCAGAAACATGTAGTGATTTGATCTATTCATTTTAGTGAGACTGATATGAAGGAGGATATGATATCACGTCTTCTTGGAATTAACAGAGGAAATGCAGTCAACAGGAAATTATAACGTTATAATTGAAAAACCAAGTCACCATATAGGAAAATAGAAGATAGAAGAAATAGAAGATAGATAGAAGATAGAAAATAGAAGAAGAAAAAAAGAAAAGAAAAAAATCTTTGAAATACCCCCTATCTAGGACAAAAAGGCTAGCAAATGGAGCATTCTTACAATGACATGGACATAAGGAACTGATAGAGGTGAATTGAATCTTCCTTCAGAGGCTTTTTTTTTTTCACATTTATAAATCATGCGGGAAATATTCAAGGTAGATCATGGTTATTGGTAACATCCTTTGTGAAGGCAAACATTGCTTCAAATCACTTACCTCACCAATTGGGAGGGCTGAATTGGTTGTTCCTAATGATGTGGTGTTGTTTTTGTCCAAAATTTGGGTGTATTTCAGAATGAGGTGTCTCAACAAACTGAGAGACTTTGAAAACAAGAAAGAAAAATCATGCAGGAAAATGGCTAGGAAAAGAATGAAGCTAACACACTAATATGCAACAAATTAGAAATTAGGAAAGCAAGTTCTTTGAAGAATCTGATTACATTATTTTCTCATTTATCTATGTGATTTTGTATCAAAATGTAAGACGAAATTCTATGTTATTATGCAGTGTAGACTAGTCTGTAAACCATGCACACGGAACTTCAAAAAATAATGAACACGTAAATAAACAAATGCATAATAATAGTAATAAAAATGATAATGGTAATAATAATAATAATAATAATAATAATAATAATAATAATAATAATAATAATATTAATAATGATAATAATAATAATAATAATAATAATAATAATAATAATAATAATAATAATAACAACAACAACAACATCAACAGCAGCAACAACAACAACAACAACAACAACAACAACAACAACAACAACAATAATAATAATAATAATAATAATAATAATAATAATAATAATAATAATATTATTATTATTATTATTATTATTATTAACAGGACTTATAATAATAACCCAAATAATAATAATAATAATAATAATAATAATAATAATAATAATAATAATAATAACAATTATTATTATTATTATTATTATTATTATTATTATTATTGCTATTATTATTATTATTATTATTATTATTATTATTATTACTATTATTATTATTATTATTATCATTATTATTATTATTATTATTATTATTATTAAAATTTTTATTATTATTATTTATAGAACTAACAACAACAACAACAACAACAACAACAACAACAACAACAACAACAACAAGAGATAAAATAGAGGATAAATAAGAGAGCGCGGATAGTGGGTGCCCCTTACAGATCGAAAATGGGATCCGCCGTCCGGCAGACCTGTCTGGTTGGATCTTGGTAGGCATCACCAATACATTTTTTTTTTTTTTTTACCGTGTGTACAGTAAGACACAGAAAGGTAGAAAAACTGACGCAGCGGGACAGTTACTGACCACGTTACTGTGAACTTGCTTATTCAATAAAACACTTGCGGTGTGTGTGTGTGTGTGTGTGTGTGTGTGTGTGTGTGTGTTCTACCCATGCTGTAATCTAGAGAGGCAGAACAGAAAAATGCAGATGGTGAACGACTCCCAGAGCCGAAGTGGACTGGAGCCGATTCCACCTGAGAGGAATGAACCCCACGCGGGCGGCACACAGGAACACACATACACACACACCCCCCCCTCTCTCTCTCTCTCTCTCTCTCTCTCTCTAAAGGTCACGCTACCTAAAGTATGGCAATGCTTTCTCCCTTGTCTCTCCCATTCTGCTCTTCGCTGCCCTTCCGCTACCTCTCGTAACTACCTTCCCGCTAAGTGCCTTCAAATACTATATCAAAGTAATGAAATCTCTCCCTTGTGTACTACATCAGCGATCCTACGCCACATGCTTACCAGTACCAGCTCCGCCATTACTGTACAGTTACTACACCTCCGCCTTATAATTTCCCTGTGTATAGTTTATCTGGAGTAGAAGCGGCGGCGACTTAAGATTTTCATCACTCAAATCTACTGTCACTATAAGCCACCCATCACAACCACCACTATTCCCTATACGCACTCCTATTTCATCTAAACCTAACACTCTGAGAAAACGCCAAACATACTGAAAGAATTTGAAATTTTTGAGAACACAATAAGCTGAAATACGGACGATAGGAAACAAAATTTCGTTCAACCGTTCCTACCTCCTCTTCCCTCCCTCTTCTCTCCCCCATCTCTTCCTCCCTCCCGTCTCTCTCCTCTTTTCCTCCCCGGACGCGAACAAACACCCGCCTGAGCGCAAGTCTCTGAAATCCGGCTGAACCATAACAAGAAGGGACAGGATTCTTTGAAAGTTATCGCTCAGAACTGCCAAGAAGAGAGAGAGAGAGAGAGAGAGAGAGAGAGAGAGAGAGAGAGAGAGAGAGAGAGAGAGAGAGAGAGAGAGAGAGAGAGAGAGAGAGAGAGAGAGAGAGAGAGAGAGAGAGAAAGTTGTGGAAAAGAACAGGACGGGGAACGTAAATAAAGGAAAAAAAAAAAAAAAATAGGAGAGAAAAGAAAGTGGGCGAGGGAGCAGAAAAGAGGGTAGAACCCCTGACCTCAGTTTCTGGGAGAGGTCACGACGACAAGGAAGGGAGCGCGCGCGCCCTTATATATATATATATATATATATATATATATATATATATATATATATATATATATATATATATATATATATATATATATATATATATATATATATATATATATGTGTGTGTGTGTGTGTGTGTGTATATATATATATATATATATATATATATATATATATATATATATATATATATATATATATATATATATATATATATATATATATATATATATATATATATATATATATATATATATATATAGACACACACACACACACACACACTTAAGTGAATTAACGTTTAATGTTGAATACCTTGTTATTTGAGGAATGGTAGATAATGATGCATCAAAGTAGCAAATTAATTACAGTTGAGGTCAAACAAATGTCAAAGAACAAATTACTCCACAAACCCTTCTTTACAAACCCTGCTTTTTTTTTTCAGAATGTTTTGAATGTACGAACTGCATGCAGCACAGCGATGAGGACCATGATCATGTATCCAGCAGGAGCAGCAGCTAAAAAAAGAAAAAAAAAGAAAAAGGATGAGCTGCAAGATCAAGGAAGTATGAGGCAAACATCACAGTGAAGAAGGGCAGCAGTAGCTACGTAAATGACGCCGTCCATCACCTTGAAGACACTAGAATACTTATGGTTATGATTAGTGACACCAGCCACGTCGTTCAGCGGGTCGCAGAGGTGACGGATGGATTGGCTGCCGAGTCTGTCAGAATTGCCATGGAGGCTGGCTCGACATTCCCGGTTGTCTTGCTCCCCAAGACACATCCTCTAGCATGGCCCTTGGCAATGGTATCTATACTACCAATAGGGTCAGACCTCCCACCACAGCCACGCCTGCACCCTACCACACCCCTAGCTCAGGGCGTCACGCATACATGCTCTTGATAACCGAACCCCGCTGCCTTCCACCTCATACTACCAGTCTACCTGAGACGAAGGCATTTGTTTCTTTTCTTTTTTAGCCTTACATCACGAAGAATCGCATGTACCATGACACCCGCTGCCTTCGTATGTTGAAAGAATCAGCACTATGTCTGTCGGCCCCCTTCTGGTGCTGCTCTTCGCGGTGTCAGGATGCTGCACTTCTTCAGAAAACAAGGCTTCATTGCGGAAGGCGCTGCCCAGTGTCACACGCGGGTGCCGCAGGTGGCCAGTCTTCCAGCAGCGCGGCGCCCCATCTTCCCAGCACATCATTTGTCCAAGGTGTTTGCTCAGCCTCTCGGAAATTCTCAGGCCTCTGCAAAACGTCATCGCGTTCTCATGAATGCAGAAACTCTACAATCAAAGCAACAGCGGCACTTAAATCGTGATGAGGTTTCTTCCATAACATCTTGTGTGTGACTCATCTCCAAAATTGCCCACGCAATCTGTACTGTTTATGAATATTTTGACTACATCGTCATCGAACGAGGCGTTAGGAGGGGCTATGACGGGGAAAAAAAAAAAATCAATAATGATTGTTGTGTTTTGAATAAGTTTTTAATTTATTTATTTTTTTAATGAAACTCCCTTTTAACACTAATTCTACAAAATCCGGTGAGTTGCGCGAGCTAGCGAGCGAGCGAGAGAGAGAGAGAGAGAGAGAGAGAGAGAGAGAGAGAGAGAGAGAGAGAGAGAGAGAGAGAGAGAGAGTCTCTGTGTGTGTGTGTGTGTGTACGCGAGCTTCTGTGGCCGTCAACTGACCCTGAGGTCAAAAGTTTTTTTCTCTCTTTATTCACTCCTCATTCCACTTTCTCTCTCTCTCTCTCTCTCTCTCTCTCTCTCTCTCTCTCTCTCTCTCTCTCTCTCTCTCTCTCTCTCTCTCTCTCTTCTACTTGATATCCACGTTTCCAGTTCTCTCATTTATTTCACGCTGCCTGTTCACTGTTTTCATCTGATTTCTAACCCCCCCCTTTCTATCTCCCGTTCCTCCATTTACCTTTCTCTTCCTCCTTTCCTCACCTCACTTCCTTCACCTGGTTTGTCTCATTCATCAGACTCTTCATTACTTTCAAAATTATTCATTTTTTTCCTTTTTTTCCTTGGTAATCTCTCGGCACATGTCTTCACATCCTTATCCACAGTCCCCCTATTCCACGCCTCACCCTTGCCACCGCCCGCTGATAATGTCGCGGCCCTCTTTTCCTCTTTTGAGATTTGTGCAGAGGAAGGGAGGGAGGGGGCGGTATCATCCAGCTAGCCATGTTTAGTCCTCGCATCCTCCCACCTACATAAGGCGCCCTAACACGCCCTCCTCATCAGGACACGTTCCTGATGAAAACACGTTGACATGTCTAGAAATACAACTCTTCAGGTGCCTCGGGTAAGTCTTTATGTAAGTTTTCCTACTGTTCGATACTCGCTGATGAAATAAATATCTCTACCAAGGACACGGTTTTAAATTCCATGATGGTATGAACCTACGTGTTGCATAGTCCTCTAAGCACGGCACAGGACTTGTACTGCGAGGCCCAGGTGCTGTTAATGAATTACCGTAGTGGTGTGTTAACATTTATGCAGTTGCCACGTGCAAGTAAGGATCAACTAGGGTGGGCAGGGTGGTGGTGGTGGTGACGGTATGTCTCGGAGAGGAGTGCTTGTAGGGAGAGCAAACCAAGGGTTGTGATGTCTCTCCCTTGCATGATGCCTTTCCTATGCATGTACGCCATGTCAGAGGGTTAACAAGAGTCATCCCAGGAACACACTGTCTAGCACACACCGGCACACCTGGCCAGGACCCCACGTGTTGCTGTTCCTCGTCTGAGATAAAGCGACGTCTTTGACGGGGAGGGCAGAGAGCGGTGGACGAGGAAAGGGAGGGAGAGAAACGGGGTCTTGTCAAGGCAGCAACAGCGGCCCCTAGCAGCCATTTTATACAGTAATGAGGGTCATAAACTCCGAAGGTACGCGTGACGGCAGCCAGAAAAGTCTCTTGGTTTTGCCTGAGGTCAGTAAGCAGCGCAGTTCCTGTCTAAGGCAAGACAGCCTCAAGCAGCAACTTTCTATGTGCGTACTACTATGCTACTGCGAGTCCCCGTGTGAATGAGTCTGCTCCGATTCATTCCCGGAAAACTGCAGATGCTATCAATGATTCTGTAGTTCCCCTGGGAGACGAGGGTAATTTTAGGTAATGTCTAGGTTTGATTACTGGATCCAGACGTTTGCGTAAGAAAACACCTATTCAGTACACAACCTTTTCTTCCATGCTTCTTACACATTCTTGCACCTATTGTCTTTTCTTAGTTAAGGGGTAAAGCAACAAATGTCTGTTCCACTTACTCGACAGCGCTTCGCATGTGAGCAGACACGATACGTGCACAATCACCTCACCGCTCAGGGTGCGCACGGCAGCGATCACGGGCGGGTTAGAGACAGAATGGCAAGCAGAAGTTGAACAATTGAGACTTGCAACATAGATTGAAGAACATGATTATTATTTCTACGGCTCTTAGACTGATTAAGAGAAACAGTACGTACATCTGTCAGGCTGAAACACTAGGTGGTCGAGCGGGAAATGCGACACAGTAAAGATGATTGTCTTGCCTCGGTTCAGGTACGGGTGGCATCGCGTGGGTGTCAAATATGTGATTGAAATGTGTGACTGTCAATACTATAACGCAAATACATCACTTCACGATGACTAGCACCTTATTGATACCACCCACTGTCTCCGCACCGAAGTGGCAACAGGTTGTTTTTGTGCAGCGACACATTAACGCGCCTCCTGTGCTAAGCTTTACACGTGACAGATGCTCCCGCACTATCCACCTTGGATTTGCTGCTTCCCTTTAAACCTGAGGAGTCATCGCTGAGTAAGGTAGATAAGTAAAGTAGCTTTTCATGCTATACTTCGGTAAACTGCACCTGTTCCGACTGAATAACAACCTGACTATTCGGCACGTGGACTCACTGTGTATAATACAGAAGTAACACACGAAACTAGTAGCTCTCAAAACACAAAGCACAAGGAACATAACGTGATTGATGTCTATATAACTGGATCATTAAAGCATCAAACATGAAATTCAGCTCAGTAATCTACACCCAGTGGAAGAATGGGAAAAAAAATGTAGCTCGAAATAGAAAACGGGAAATCGTACAGCATCCTTGTTTACTTCCTGACGTTTGGTAAAAGAAAGCCATAGTAATTTATCGTGTTTCTTCCTTTGTGTTCCCTTGAGTATCTGAATGTAGGACAGTGAATGGGGAGACATGACTGACTGACAAGAGCGGTTATAAAATTGTACAGCCACTGAATTTTCTCACACACACACACACACACACACACACACACAGAGAGAGAGAGAGAGAGAGAGAGAGAGAGAGAGAGAGAGAGAGAGAGAGAGAGAGAGAGAGAGAGAGAGAGAGAGAGATGATGATGAGAGAATGAGAATACGAAGTAAGAGAGACGAGAAGGCAATATAAGAAAGTAAGGAAGAAGACTTAAATAAGTGATTAATTAATCTTGAAGAAAGATAAAAATGTATATCTTTTCTTTAATCCTTTACGATGAGTCATTTTATTGGCACTGGACGAGACAGACCTTGCTGGCAGACGCGGCGGCGGTGCATGGGGCGAGGCAGACAGCTGTTCACGTGCTGCTGACGAAGCGACGGCCATCCGTAGCTAAAGCAACCTCAGGAGTGCCAACCCACCACGGTGACGTCACATCCACGGTGCCAGACTTCCTCCCTTGCCGACAGAGACTCTTGTGTTTATGTAGACTCTCTAGCACTTCACCATATGAGCCAGTCAGTGTGAATACTGCTCTCTCTCTCTCTCTCTCTCTCTCTCTCTCTCTCTCTCTCTCTCTCTCTCTCTCTCTCTCTCCACCAAGGAGAGGGTATACAGTACTGTACCAGATCACACACACACACACACACACACACACACATACAGCCAACCAGGTAGCCTATATCGTGTAGAACTAGTGAGTGGTGCTGGGGGCTGGGGGCTGGAGAGGAGCTAGCTGAGAGTGGTGCAGATGGACAAAGGTAAGCACTGTCCCTGAATGTGTGGTCACCTTGAGAGAATGACGTATGAAGTAACGTAATAACCACAGGCACGGCAGATGTTACGGACCGCCCACGCAATACGACTGCTGGCTGACTTGACTCCATGCGGGCAACGAGTGAACCAGCAGACACCTGAAGACCCGCCAGGAGACGAGTGATAGCGGCGGTGGTGGTGTTAATAAGCGATGATTGAACTAGTACATGCATATCTCGTGACACGCAGACAAGATATGACAATTACCTTATCATTACATACAATAACCAAGTAATCAAATCGGAAAAAAAAAAATAATGCAGTGATATCAATGGTGGTGGTGAAGTTGGGACGAGTGTTCAGAGGTCGCCCGGGAGCATGACATCGTGAGGAGCTTAAGTTATTCATCAAAACTTAGGTTAGTACTGGAAACTCATCTGACCGGCAGGGTAGATCCGGTTCCTGGCAATCAGTGTGCAGTGCCACTGTCGCTCCACTCTCCCCACCACCTCAGCCCTCCCTTTCTCCCCTAAAACAAGCCACACGACCTACCCCATCCCATGCTCCTCTACATCAACTCCAACTCCATATCCTCCACCTAAAAAGCACTCCATTTCGCCCAACATGATTTTCTCCCCAGCGATACAATCATCCACCCACAGCCTGCGTCCCTCCACCCATCTCTCCTAGCTTGTTTCACGCAATGATCGAGAGTAGACGGGGATGATGACAGCATCACAAACTAAATCAATAAATTGCGATACTAAAATGCAAAAAATCCATAAAAAAAAAGCGGCAGTTGTAATAATTCAGAGAGGAGGAGCATTTTCCGCTGATCCGTCGAGTCATTTACACAATGAATTCAACTCAAGGGTCACTGAGGACAACTGGAGCACTTTTCTTTTATCATCCTCACGTTAAGGGTAAAAATAAATAAGTATATATATATATATATATATATATATATATATATATATATATATATATATATATATATATATATATATATATATATATATATACACACTTACCAGAGCCTTTGAGCTGGCAGGAGGTTTACGGTGACCAAGGTAGCTGTGCAGGAGGCGAGCAATACTTCTTATCGACACATCACTGAGAAATCCATGGTTTCTTTCTTTGATTGTCTGAGCTGTGACGTAAGGATTGGCCTCCAGTTGTCGCTTGATGACATTAATGGCACTTTGTGGTATCTTCCGCGGCTTCCCGCATCGTTTTCTTAGAGTGGGTACTTCATGTTCCCCGCCATCTCTGTAGCGCTTGAGCCAGTTTTGTACCGTACGCTTCGATAGGCCAACAGTTCTTGATATTTCCCTCACAGGTTGATTTGCTTTATACAGAGACACGATAGCCCTTATCTGTCCATGAGTGGCGTCCTTATTTTTCCCCATATTCAAAGTACAAAACAAAATCCTCGAGTCACTTGTGATACTACGAAGAAAACATTAATCCCGTGCGGCCTGGTCTGCTTAGTGAGGACGACGCGCACCTCAACATTGCCAGATGCAAGATAACTCTACTCGAGAATCGATTTCAGTCAGAAGTTTACGCGTCTCGAGGACCACGCATAAATGTCTGGCCACTACTTTGCCCACACCCACGCTCAGAATCCTTGTGTCGTGGCGACGGCACACTCGTTATAAAACTGGCTTGTCCTGCCAGCGTGGGAACATGACAAGCTTGAAGAGACGCCTCTCTTCCCCTTACACTTGTGAATGAGCAGTTTAAGCTATTTATTCATTTATTCTTTGGCTAATATGTCATTTTGATACAATGATGCGTAGCTGGTTCTGATATTTAAGTGCACATATAAGTTCATGTTGACAATGTCTTTTTTTTTTCCAAGCAGAAGTTAGGGAATCCTAAAACAAGACGCGGTGGTGGAAGGAAGGGTGGGGCCCCACGCCGCTACACACGAGGGAGAAAGGGAGGAAGCAAGGTGAGAGTAGGACGGAGTAGGACACTCCTTCTGTTACTCACAACTTCTCTCTGTGCATCACCATTGCATTCACGATCGGATACATGGCTAACAAACAAATAATACACTGTCATTCTAAAAATACAAATGTTCCCCCAGCAGAGTGGTGAGCTCAGCCTGGCGCCTCTCACCACCCTCACGGGCCTCACCTCACCCACTCTACCACAACACACACGCCGCACACTCACCTGCACTTCCTTGGACGTGTGCTTCTTTCTTCCCTGATGGTCCTCACCTGAAAAAAGAAAAAAAGATAATAATAAATAACAATAATAAATAATATATATATATATATATATATATATATATATATATATATATATATATATATATATATATATATATATATATATATATATATATATATATATATATATATATATATATATATATATATATATATATATATATATATAATAAAAATAAAACTACTGTTCTACGCGCATTTAGCACGTCCCACATGAAGTTCCTTTTCTGTTCGTAAGCTCTTCCAAGCATTACCATCATATACTTGTTCGTTCTATCACAGAAACTACAGGTACAGCCACCTGAGGCGCAAACCCATGATTAAACTCAAAGCTGTAGCATGATCTGGTTACTGGCCCCTCATCACTGTAATTCGCTGTTAAGCATTGGCAGTATAATACCTACAGCTTGTTCACATCTAGTCTTGAATCAAAATCATTCTTGTGTGAACTCTGCAGGTGTGTAGTAACTGGATACTGCTGGATATTGTTGTACTGAACTACTAATTTCACACGAGAATCATTAATTTTCTGGGTGCTAGGACTGGTGTTTCGCTTGTCATCATTAACACACGGTGTGGCTGTATGTTTGTTAAGTTGGTTCATTATGCACTTTTTTTTTTTTTTTTGAGGCACCATGAATACCGAGAAGAGCAGCACGGTACACAGTATAGAAGAGTCAACATGAGAATGTTCAACCTTGTTGCTGAGTGTGCGGGTTTTATGAGGGACGTGATCCTTAACAGTACACCTCTTGATATTTTTTCTTTCAGAACTCCTTGATGGGCATTTTGCTTATCATAATCACCAATAACCAAGAAAGAGTAATATTTCACTAATTTTCTCATAGCCTAATTAGTTTCAAAATTAGATAAATTTTTCAAGACGTGTGATATCAATGCAATAAGTTGGAATTAAAGCCACCAGGAAAACTCTTCCAATTTTTCTGCACACAGTTGAGGTTTAAAACCTAGGGCCTTCTCCCGGACCCCAGTTTGGGAACCTCTGCCTTTTTTTTTTTTTTTTCTTCTTTATAGAAAACACATTAATAAGTATACTATTTACTTTACTTACTTAAAAAAAAAAAAAAATAGGGGATGCAGAGTCAGTACTACTCCATGCTTGAACCTATTCTGTCATGAAGGCAATACCATTACAAGCAATTCTTATTTCAAATTCCGCTCAGAGGCGGTCTCTTCAAAATACCGAATACTCACGTAAACATGTAAAATATTCTTCTTAAAGTGACAAAGTGACTTAAAGTGACACCCCACTTTTCCTTAAGTTCTTGATCTTTTGGAAGTTTGTGGAACTGTATGTGGGTGCTTCCTTTCACACGGACTGATCTATATCCTTTGACTATGCAAATCGTCGGCATATTCACACAACAGAGAGAGAGAGAGAGAGAGAGAGAGAGAGAGAGAGAGAGAGAGAGAGAGAGAGAGAGAGAGAGAGAGAGAGAGAGAGAGAGAGAGAGAGAGAGAGAGAGAGAGAGAGAGAGAAAGAAAGAATGTTAAAGTTGCTGGCCAAGACTGGAGTGCTAGAGAGAGTTCAACTGCTCAAGTCACGGGGCACTCATCAACGACTGATCACACTCCTTACCTCCGACCTAAGGTCTGAATTTCAGGTGACGTTATGCGCAATTGGGTACTCGCTTTTTCTCCCCATCTCCACCCCCACCCCAACTACCTTCTTTTTCTTTACCATGAACAAGCTAGCATGAACGGCTAGCTCATCTGACGTAATACATAAAGGCCGGGAATTTTCAAACTCAAAATGACATTTTTTAGACAATGGATCTACCGATACGCATAAAATGACGTCAGCTGATGGATCGAGTAGAAATCATAGAAAATGGAAATATTCACGTTGAGCGGTATCTCAAAATTAATGAAATCGAAACAGGCCAATTAATTATCTGCTTGTGGGTTTGTTTATGTCTATTTATTTGTTTTGTTTGTTTGCTTGTGTTTGTATGTGTTTACCTTTTCGTGAGTTTGTATTTGCGTTTGTGTGATAATGAGTTTGTTCTTGTGTGTACTTGTAGTTGTGCGGCTTTGTTGGTTTGGGTTTGTGTATTTGTCTTTCTGTACATTTGTTTGTTTGTGCGTTTCTTCTGCTTCTGGTGTCTTAGGGTTTGTTTGTGTGTGTGCCTCTGTTTGTGTTTGCTTATGCATGTGTATGTTTGTGTTTTATGTACTTGTGCGTTTGAGAAACTTCAATGCGTCACTAACCAATAAAGTTTGAGAGCCACTGGGTTACCTTCAGTGACAGGTAAGTGCAGAGTTGGTAATGCTCCTGCTTTGAACTTGATTTGGCTGTGAGGTAAAGGAACTCCCAGAAGTTCAAATTTGAGATTTCTCTCAAATGTTGTTCGTCCAAAATGACGGCCGCATATCCTTGCCGTAGATGAGTTAGTTTTTTTTTTTTTTTTTTTCTCTTAGAAAGATTAATCCACTTGGACTTTAGATCTTCTTCTTTTGGAAAATTATGAAATGATACTGTTCCCTTTTTGCTGAATATAGATTTGCAATCAGACACCGCATAAGAGCAGGGCATTATGAGCAGCTTACACAACCGCGTTTGTCTGTGGACAGAGCACCGGCTCAGCAGCTCTGAACCTACCAGCGGTCCGCCTGATGACGTCTTGTTTTTTTTTTTTTTTTTTTTTTATGTAGGAAGGACACTGGCCAAGGGCAACAAAAATCCAACAAAAAAAAAATGCCCACTGAAATGCCAGTCCCATAAAAGGGTCAAAGCAGTGGTCAAAAATTGGTGGATAAGTGTCTTGAAACCTCCCTCTTAAAGGAATTCAAGTCATAGGAAGGTGGAAATACAGAAGAAGGCAGGGAGTTCCAGAGTTTACCAGAGAAAGGGATGAATGATTGAGAATACTGGTTAACTCTTGCGTTAGAGAGGTGGACAGAATAGGGGTGAGAGAAAGAAGAAAGTCTTGTGCAGCGAGGCCGCGGAAGGAGGGGAGGCATGCAGTTAGCAAGATCAGAAGAGCAGTTGGCATGAAAATAGCGGTAGAAGACAGCTAGATATGCAACATTGCGGCGGTGAGAGAGGGGCTGAAGACAGTCAGTTAGAGGAGAGGAGTTGATGAGACGAAAAGCTTTTGATTCCACCCTGTCTAGAAGAGCAGTATGAGTGGAACCCCCCCAGACATGTGAAGCATACTCCATACATGGACGGATAAGGCCCTTGTACAGAGTTAGCAGCTGGGGGGGTGAGAAAAACTTGCGGAGACGTCTCAGAACACCTAACTTCATAGAAGCTGTTTTAGCTAGAGATGAGATGTGAAGTTTCCAGTTCAGATTATAAGTAAAGGACAGACCGAGGATGTTCAGTGTAGAAGAGGGGGACAGTTGAGTGTCATTGAAGAAGAGGGGATAGTTGTCTGGAAGATTGTGTCGAGTTGATAGATGGAGGAATTGAGTTTTTGAGGCATTGAACAATACCAAGTTTGCTCTGCCCCAATCAGAAATTTTAGAAAGATCATAAGTCAGGCGTTCTGTGGCTTCCCTGCGTGATATGTTTACCTCCTGAAGGGTTGGACGTCTATGAAAAGACGTGGAAAAAGTGCAGGGTGGTATCATCAGCATAGGAGTGGATAGGACAAGAAGTTTGGTTTAGAAGATCATTAATGAATAATAAGAAGAGAGTGGGTGACAGGACAGAACCCTGAGGAACACCACTGTTAATAGATTTAGGAGAAGAACAGTGACCGTCTACCACAGCAGCAATAGAACGGTCAGAAAGGAAACTTGAGATGAAGTTACAGAGAGAAGGATAGAAACCGTAGGAGGGTAGTTTGGAAATCAAAGCTTTGTGCCAGACTCTATCAAAGGCTTTTGATATGTCCAAGGCAACAGCAAAAGTTTCACCAAAGTCTCTAAAAGGGGATGACCAAGACTCAGTAAGGAAAGCCAGAAGATCACCAGTAGAGCGGCCTTGACGGAACCCATACTGGCGATCAGATAGAAGGTTGTGAAGTGATAGATGTTTAAGAATCTTCCTGTTGAGGATAGATTCAAAAACTTTAGATAAGCAGGAAATTAAAGCAATAGGACGGTAGTTTGAGGGATTAGAGCGGTCACCCTTTTTAGGAACAGGTTGAATGTAGGCAAACTTCCAGCAAGAAGGAAAGGTAGATGTTGACAGACAGAGCTGAAAGAGTTTGACTAGGCAAGGTGCAAGCACGGAGGCACAGTTTCGGAGAACAATAGGAGGGACCCCATCAGGTCCATAAGCCTTCCGAGGGTTTAGACCAGCGAGGGCATGGAAAACATCATTATGAAGAATTTTAATACGTGGCATGAAGTAGTCAGAGGGTGGAGGAGAGGGAGGAACAAGCCCAGAATCATCCAAGATTCTGTACATAGATGGTTTAAAATTTGGCGCGCTATTCGGCAGACCCTTCATCTTAGGACCCTGTCCATACATAAAACAGTACACTTGGGGCCTGTTCACACGAGAGGTTGCAACCGCAGCGCCACCGCACGTTTAACGCTGTAATCATTCACACGAAACGTTTTGAACCGCGGCGTAACCCAGCGGTTGATCCACTTTATTGATTTATTATAATTATTATCTTTTTAATTAATTAATTATTTAATTAAATTAATTAATTAATTATTTATTTATTTATTTATTTATTTATTCTATTATTTTTTTTTCTATTTATTATTTTTCTTTTTTTTTCGTGTGAGTGCTTTCAGTCCTGGCATGAAGTGCCAAGATGGATGTGGACGAAACATGTGTCTGGCTGATGCATTGCCGCTTGAAATGGCCCAAAAAGCGACAAAGACGAATTTGGGTTCATCCAACTTTACATAGATTTATGGCATGTTTACAACCTTGTACCCATCTTCGAGAGGAAATGACAAGAAGTTATTAAATTACTTGAGAATGTCGGTGAAGTCATCTGACGACTTGCTCGAACTAATGAAGGAGGGCATAATATCTTGAACCAACACAATGGTGAAGTACTCAACCCGCCCAGAACAGAAACTTGTCATTCGCGTGCAGCCATTGATGCTGCCCACTGCCCTGAAAACGCTAGATCCATCGCCCTATGTGAACCAAGGTAGAGGGAATACAGGTAGGTACAGTCCTCCCCCACTCGCACAGGTTCTGACGTCAAAGGTAATCAGAGAGAGAAAGAGAGAGAGAGAGAGAGAGAGAGAGAGAGAGAGAGAGAGAGAGAGAGAGAGAGAGAGAGAGAGAGAGAGAGAGAAAGAGAGAGAGAGAGAGAAACTTGATATGCATGTCGCAATTAAGGATTAATTCATTACTTTCTTTAGCATTCATTACGATATTTGAAAATCAGACGACTTCAGTAACACATAATTGTGCATTTAATTTAGATATAAGTACTCTTCTACTGCAAGGTCTTTTTTTTCTCTAATTTGCATGCATTGCTGATACAAAATAAACACTTTAAATGGCAACACTCATCCCCCCTAATTGTATACTTGTCAGACAATAAAAGAACTTACTTGTTAAACTAGGAAGTCCAGGAGTAGGCACTGCTCCTTTCTTGAATTTCCTTTGTCTTGGGGGCACTGAAAAATCAAGCAATTCATACTTTAGGCAGTTACC
Organism: Scylla paramamosain; assembly: GCF_035594125.1. Classification (NCBI taxonomy): domain Eukaryota; kingdom Metazoa; phylum Arthropoda; class Malacostraca; order Decapoda; family Portunidae; genus Scylla; species Scylla paramamosain. The sequence continues at coordinate 12,839,317 of NC_087169.1, forward strand.
TTCAGATTTTGGTAGTTGTACTGTTGGTAGGACTCCATTCTTCAGCTTCAGTTGAGTTTTTGGTACTGGCTTCCCTAGCAATTCGTACATCATATTCCTTTCGTAATCAGAATGTCGGAAGTGCAAGGAGCATATTCTTGCATTAGCTGGGATAGTCTTTGCCCGTTTACACAGCCCCATCCACTTTTGCCTTTGCTGCTCATCTTTCGGAAAGCGATGAAAAATTACACCAGGTTCCCTCCCAGAACAATTCTTGACTGCACACCTGTTTGTCATCGAGAGAACACTGGGAAGGAGCACCAAGGTCACACATACGCACCCACGCGGAATACGAGGGAAACTGAGCTGAAAGCCGCCAGGTGACGTCACGTGACGAGATGAGAACGGACGTGTTTTTTGTCAACGTGTCCTGACGTTTTTTTTTTTTTCTTCTTTTTTATGCTACCGTCCGTTTCCAACTGCGCGGTTGCAACCACTTCGTAGACCAGGCCACGAGGGAGATCACCCACACAGAAATATTCAATGAAAGCAAAAAATGAATAAATAGTAATAACATAGAAAAAAGAAAATTATAAGAAATAAATAAACAGATAAGTCATATATTACAAAACACATCTACTAATTATCGATCGAACATTAAAATTATATTCTGAAGACAGAACACACTTCCTAACTGATGAATAAATGAGAGAGAGAGAGAGAGAGAGAGAGAGAGAGAGAGAGAGAGAGAGAGAGAGAGAGAGAGAGAGAGACCGACACATGAGTGAAACACCCATTTTAAGGGAGGCCACGGTATACGTACACTCGTATCTCTCTGACCAAAACCAGAACCAAGGAGGTATCTCCTTAACAGAAACTTTAAAGAACAATAAACAAGAGGCCTGCTACTCTTACAAATCTTTTTTTTTTTTTTTATGTCAACGGTTGTGAACATATCCTAATATATATTCGATGGTTTCAAGATTTGATATATATATATATATATATATATATATATATATATATATATATATATATATATATATATATATATATATATATATATATATATATATATATATATATATATATATATATATATATATATATATATATATATATATATATATATATATATATATATATATATATATATATATATATATATATATATATATATATATATATATATATATATATATATATATATATATATATATATATATATATATATATATATATATATATATATTACAGACTTTGATGCGTTTGAAATTAATCTGATATTTTCCCTCTATAAAATCACGTTCATTCCCTTTCCTTCTTAAAAGAGGCTAGGAACCCCTTCAACAAACCATGTGCTGCTCTCGTAGTCTCATAAATGTCACGTAATAATCTTCTACCTGCCACGTAACAAACTCGGATAACAAGCTGTTAAGGGTATTTCTGAATTATAACTGTCGTCGAGGATCTTCGAAGACGTTATTTACTGAAGTAATAGCAAGAATATCATAAATGTTTGAAAAAAAAAGTACCAAAAACTTGAAATCACTGTGGCATACTAACTTGGTAAGTTTCATTAGGTTAAATATCTGATAATTTACTAATTGGAACACTGCCTAGATACCACAACCTCATAGCCATTAGGTTTGCATGAAGTAAACTATTTATTTTTATCCTAAATACACTTAACAGCTGGATCTAAAATTCTTACATTGAAAAATCAAGGTGAGAACATACTGTGACCATTATCGCACATGATTCATGCTGGCGAGTGGCAAGTAGCAACTGCTAATCAGCGATCGGCGGCGGGTGTGGCGAGAGTGGCGGACGAGTTACGCCCTACGTAACATCAAATGGCGTCAGTACACCCAAACCTTAGCAGAGAGATGGCCTTGGCAAGCGGCAGACTCGTCTGTGTTGTCACGCTGATGCCTCGTGTATAGAGTAATCACAGAAAATAGTGTTAAGAGTTGCCTCGTATTGACAAACGTAATCATCATACAACCACACAATCATGATATAAAAGCATGTTTTTTTTTTTTTTTTTTTTTTTTATGTATTTGGAGAAGAGATACAGTGGGTAAGATAGCATTTAAGTCTTTGAAATACGGCAAATGCGATCCTGTAGGAGCGCCTCAATATAAACTAAAAGTTTTCAAATGGGTTGGTTTTAAGAATAGCTCTCTCCACGATCTCCAAGAACATCACTGTTGTACAACAGCATTTTCCTAGTAGCTTTTCCCAACAGCAAGATATATACGTGTTATGATCACCTTAATTTCGAAAGGTAAGTGGATTTCTCCTTTCTGTGTCACTCTGTAAGGCTTCCCTCACTAGACTGGTGACAAAGAGAATTCTTGCTCGGTCTAAACAATATCTTCTAATGAATTCTGTGGTACTAAGTTAATTCAATACGTCCTATCTGAATAAATAATTCCTGAGCTGGAGATATTGTGGGGTGGCCACCTTGGTAATGAGAGCGTCTGTCATCAGCCGCTAACACACACGGTGGACCAAGTCTTAGCATCCCGCACGGATTTATGACGGACGCGAGCAGTTTATGACAAGAATGCGTCATTTTGTCCTAGCTATTACACGTTTCATAGCTAAGACTCGTTACGACCGCTTCGTGAATATGGCCCTAGATCAGGAGATGGGTTATAGCAGACGATATTAGCTGAAGTTGCTGGCGGCGGCCATATTACTGTAGCTGCTGAGTAGCCGCTAGTAAGGACTTATTTTGGAAAATACACCGCAAGAAAATGGTTGATATGTCTGAAGAACAAACGAATTGTAGTGAATCATTGTAGAATGTTGCTGTAGGCACAATGTGTATAGTAGAGGTAACAGATACCAGAAACAAGCTACACCAAGCCTTATTTTAATGGTTTCTGATTATAATTATGTGGTTATTGACGCCTCTACTAACGACTACATGATGAGACAAAGGAAGATAATACTTGTTCAGATGTAAATAACACATCTTTACTTTCGGAGGGCCACAGTAACGATGTCAGTAGTATCAACACATGGGTGGCAGATTAATCTCACCTTACTTCTAAATATATACTCGTTTTGCCATTTTGTACTTCATCCCAGCGAGTATTTTAATCATGTTGTGTGTGATAAATGCTTTGTATGGAACTTATAAAACGTTCATGGCACGGAACCCAGTCTCGTGCTACCATCCTTTTCTTTTATAAGGAAGATCAGGCTGGGAAGGCAGGTGGCTGGAAAACAGGGGTAGCTTTCTCGGCCCAACTTCCTCAGGAAATTTAAACTGTAGACCTCGTTGATGACCGCAGTAGCGAGCATCAGTAGTCTTCCGCTTGTGACAGCTGAGCTGCGTTGAATTGTTTTGATTAGTAATGGCCCCAAGCGTTCTTTTTAGCCCGAGCGAATCCAAATCAGATTCAGACCCAGATCTGTGATCTAGAGTTGATCATAATTGTAAATAGAACACTTCTATAAAGATATGAGAGAGAGAAAAAAAAATCATTTATTGATGCACTACTATACCATTCTCTGTTACCAACAGTCGTGGTAGAACCTGGATTATCTTGAGTATAGTCAATGATAAGCGAGGGCCATCTACACGTCGAAACTATTGGCACTGTTTTGTCTCCCCTGCAATAGATTAGTGACGCCTTGAAGTCGACGAGTCGCGTAAGTTGTCTCTTGTGACATTACTGTTCATTTACACCCATGCGGAATAAAACAACAAATACTACTCAATGTTCGGATAAAAAAAAAAAAAAAAAATGGTGAGATTGTACAGACATACGTCGTCTCGTAAAGGGATTATAGGTTTTCGAACTAACCGCGACACCGTGATGTTATATCCTAGCAGTGATTCGTTTCTTTACTGGCGGGATTGAGGTCCTATGATCCCCGTCCACAAGCTTCAGAACGGACAATACACAGCAAAACTTCGGAAGGTATAACTAATCTTTCAAGAGAGATCTTGCGTCTCCATCATCCCACCATTATAATATGCTGACAACTTACGGTAACTTGCACTCATAGCCTGCAAGGTGTGCCTTGTTCCCAGGTGCACAATAACGACGCTAGTAAGACTAAGTGTTGTTATAGTTGTGGTGTTAGTCAAACGGTAAAACAAGGATTTACTTTTGGTAAATTACATTTACCAAAATCAAACCTAAGCTTACATTAATAAACAATTAATATTCTTGCGATATGTTGTCATTAATTTTGAACGTCGAGCTCTAAAGTTGCTACGACATATCCTGAAAGCTTATAGACACGGGATCCTAAATCCCCCTCAAAAAAAAAAAAAAAAAAAAAGTTTAGAATGAGATGAGCTGGACGAGTTTTATACTTAAAACACGTGAAGATGCTAGAGTTTTCCCTTAAAGCTTCGCCCTTGTGTTTTCTAATATTCACTTTCCAGAGTGGAATGAAAAATTTCACAACCAAATGACTTTCCATTTATTTCTAGTAGTTTATTGTCGGCAGACCCCTATTCACTAATGATCACAAAATCGAAACGAAGAGAGAGAGAGAGAGAGAGAGAGAGAGAGAGAGAGAGAGAGAGAGAGAGAGAGAGAGAGAGAGAGAGATTCATATTTTCAATATAAGCACAGTACCACAAAAGCAAGAATTTTAAGGCAATGCGTTGACAAAGTTAAAATAAAAAAGTTAAAATAAAAAAGCGAAGTTATCCCCAACAAATTGGTGCATTCCTTTTTGTTCCATATATGAGGCGCGTGGTGACATAAGTGCCAAAGCGCCAAATATAAAAAACTGAGAAAAACGCGGTCAAAGTTTTGCGACTTTCAGAATGCGATAACTCCGTAACGGATTAAGATAGAAAGCTCATTTTGGTCTTAAATGAAAGCTTACGTTGTGAGAGATGCGAGTCATCTGACTCGTCCTCACTCACCAGTGTTGTCCTCGTCCTGTAGCGGCTGGGGGTCATCTACAATGTCCTCACTGTCACTGTCGTACTCTAGGTGGTCCTCATCCTCGTCCTCAGTGCTGTCATCTTCTTCAGTATTATCCAGTTCCTGCTGCTTCCTGATGATGAACTGAAGGTATGGCTGGTTGACATTTGGGATGAACTCAAGCAGCTGTTGCAGGTGTTGCAGTTTGCCAGGCTGAAGTCGACGTATTGTGGGGTACTTCTGGGGTAGTTGTACTGCAGACAGGTCAAACATACGCCGAGTATACCTTGCCTGGCCCTTCATGAGACGCACTGATCCCATTGCTTGACCACTGTAGTCCCGGCAGATGAAGTAGCCCTCACAGAATGTTGACAGTAGCTGAAAGGACCGGGTATCCTGGAAACTGTAGGGCGGCTTGGGCTTCCGGTGCGTAATAGACTTCTGCAACACCTCAAAATCCAAGAAGTCGGTGTTCCTCAGTACGATGACGTGGTACCTTGATGTCGTGCAGAGTTTGATGGCCCTTACATACCCCTTCAAGTCGTAGATGTTGACTACCCTGCGGATGTATTTTTCAATGTGACCAAAGGCATGGTCGCAAGCCATGTAGCTGTGCCCAGGTATCAGGTACGTATGGGTGATGTTCTGGAGTGTGGTTGAGTGGATCAGACGAAGATAAAACAAGATAATGTTAATGTTTTTGTTTTGGCCGCCACAATTATCAGACACAATCTTTAAAGTGGTGAAACTACCCTCCTTCTGTTCATCTTCAATCCACCTGGCTATACATGTGGCTACCTCAACACTGCCACGATCTGCGTTCATTTCATCCCACACGTAAAAAGTGTTCTTCTTTGTCTTCAGGTTGTGTATGCACAGGTTATAGACCCACAACTTTCGCTTGTAGTACGCGATGTTAGTACACAAACGAGGAACTGGAAGTGTCTGCTGGAGATCAAGGCAGATACACCTCGTGTCGGGGTCGTTGTCCTTCTGCATGTCAGCCATGGCCTTCATCCCCTCCTTGGCAAAGCTCAGGTGTTCATCCCACTGTGCCTGGATACCTTGGGCCTCCTCTTCAGTGTTGGCATCCTTCTTGCTCACCTCGTACCGGTCACATTTCGAACAGGTATCCGTACTGGGGGGTTTAAATCCTAGACGAAAACCCTGCACAACTTTCTTGTAGTATGAAAAAGTTACAGGTTCCTCGTCCTCGTGATTGTCAAACAACCACTCCTTATACAAAAAATACATCTTCTTCATGGTCATTTCAGTGTCAAGATACCGCATTAAAGGTGATTTAGCACGGGTATAATGGCTAGACACTGTGGGGAAACTCTTGATATGGCACTCAACAAGGTTCTTGCGTGACAGAGGCATGGCATGCTTGGGCACATGCTTACCTCTACGGTCAGCACGTGGCGTGCCTGTGGGGTTCACACGGTCCACAGCATTGTACACACGCCTAGATGTTACACCTAACACATTACGGAAGGCTGTAGCACACACACTGATATTGGTACCACCACACGAGAGCGAGTAGGCACGTGTACACTTCCGCTTATAAGCGTCACCACCATCACCACGCTGCTGCACTCGCCTCCGCTTCACCTCTCCCTTCACACAATACTTTTGAATAAAATTGTTCTGAATGTTAAAATCAGCCAAAGCCCAAAAACTATCATGAATAGCCTTCACATTATCCATACCTAGTTTTTCAAAGCAACCATCATTACACTGTGCTCCTATTTTTCTTTTCACAACCACTTTACCTCCTTGGCCGACATATTCCTCACCAGCGTTACGCTTCCTTTTCGCCGTGTTTTTCTTCCAATTACTAGGGTTAGACACGTTCTTTCGTAATACACTCTGCCCCGGCACATCCCCCTCACCACTGGTAGAAGCCATGGTCCGTAAATAGGTAATAATCCAGGGGTAAAACAGAAAAAAAGGTTGAAAGACACCCAACAGTGGCGCGGCAGGATGAACACTGGCTTCCCCGGGCTCGGCAGGGAGGGGTAGCGGGAAGAATGGCGCGTTCTCATTGGCCCAATTTTGCCCAGGCGGCGCGGTAGAGCGGTTCCCATTGGTCGCCGCCGCTCCCGCCACCACAAACACAACATTGGCGCTTTAAACACAGCCTCATCCCGTGGGGTCGCGACAGAACAGAGGTGCTTAAGGCTAATTTACCTTTTTCTTCCCCCTGATTCTCGACCTTATGGTCGAATGGCGCTTTGGACGCCTGTTTCAAACTCGGGAGCTAGACTGGAGATAACGAACAGGTTTCAACGTGGGACAAGAGTAAAAATGGCGCTTTGAACGCTAGTCTAGACCGTGAGAGAGAGAGAGAGAGAGAGAGAGAGAGAGAGAGATTCATATTTTCAATATAAGCACAGTACCACAAAAGCAAGAATTTTAAGGCAATGCGTTGACAAAGTTAAAATAAAAAAGTTAAAATAAAAAAGCGAAGTTATCCCCAACAAATTGGTGCATTCCTTTTTGTTCCAACACGTCAAAATATCTTTGTCTATCCTTTAAACATACAGTAACCCTCTGAAGTATAGATTTATCAGTAGTCTAGTTTTATAACCTTAATGGTAGCACACGGCACAAGTTACGAAGCGAACGTTGAGCGGAAAAGAGGTTCGATTATCACCGCCACGCACGGGATGATAGACAGCTGCCTCGCGAGTAACCGTTTTCTCTCATACAAATACCTCAATGTTTATCTACTCTTCCACCGGTTGTAAATTTTATCGAGTATTCATGACTCACGCGGTAGACTGGTGCGGGCCGGTTACTTCACTCCACCCCTCCTGAGCAGTGTTGCCAGATCTAACAAGCCTCAGTAACTTGCACGTAATAAATCAACAAAAACTCACTGCTTACTAGCGAGGTCTGCACTGAGAGGACTTCGAAACCCTTTAGCTGCAGTCCCGCTAACCTCTTACCTCACCATATTCCCACACCATGACTAATCAAGTAGGACAATAATATAAACATTAAATACTAAGTCATTTATTAAATAAAATACCATAAAAATAATGCCAGGTACTGCTGTTGTCCATCCATGTGGTTGGTAAGGAAACTCTGGTTAATAAAACTATTTTCAGTTTTATTATAAACGTGGTGACAGTCCCGAGCGTGAGTCTCGTCTGGTCGCGCAACTTGGATGAAGACACAAAATGAGACAGCACATATACAGACAACTTAAGCTTTATTGACTTTCACACAAAATGAGACACTTGTCACTATGAAATTAAAGAATGAAAATTATGTTGTACTGCCCAAAACACATAAGTTCAGAAGAGATGCACTGTAGAAAAATAAAATAGGGAGCCCTGCTTGCTTTTGGTATCAATGGAAAATAGACACTACACGAGGTGTGTTGGCGACTGGTGCGCTGGTGCCGCGTCCCCATCCTCCTGCTTCTCATGCTGCCTGTCTGCGCCGGGGCACCATGACCCTACCACCCATACGGGCGTGCGGGGATCAGGTGGGCGGCAGGTGGGCGCGGGCGTCGCCACTGCTGGGTTGAGGACGCTTGAGCTCCGTCGAGCCGGGGGGGGCAGGGCGAGGGGCACTTCTATCATTCACTCTCACACACTACTTTCACACTGACTGTACAGGTACGTGAAATATAATACAATACAATAATAAAAACTGGAGCACAGCCCGTCGCCCTCAGCCCCCCGGCCGGGCATCCTCAGGTGGTCCCCGGCTTTGAGGTGCATCGCCGGTCTTCAACTGCAGCTGTCTTACGCGTCTTCTGCATCTTCTTCCTCCTCGTCTTCTTCTCCTTCGCCTTCTTCGCCCTCGCCTTCCTCCTCTTCTGTCAAAAGTCACCACATTAATTGTGAACGGACACTATCGCCTTGCTGGCGACTTACGACTATATTTCAGTCACTGGCAGTAAAGGTATCGACAGTATTAAAGTTTCAATACAATAGTTTTTTATACAATAAAGTAAGGATCATACCCTCAGCTTCCTCGTCTAGTTCTTCTTCAGCGTCTCCTAGATCTTCCTCGTCCTCCAAATCCTCCTCTTCCTCAAGCTCCTCTTCTCCATTCTCCTCTCCTTTCAGCTTCTTCGCATCTTCGGTCTCCTCCTGCAACATGGAATGTCGGTATTAGTCAACAGAAATGTATGTATGTATGTATATGAGAGAGAGAGAGAGAGAGAGAGAGAGAGAGAGAGAGAGAGAGAGAGAGAGAGAGAGAGAGAGAGAGAGAGAGAGAGAGAGAGAGAGAGAGAGAGAGAGAGAGTCACAGTACTTTCCCCCCTACAGGACTATCACCCGGCTCCTAAGGGCCCTACCTCTCTTCCTTGCCAGACCAGCGCTCCCGGCGTAGCCTCCCCCCCTCTCCCCCGCACCCGCCGTCAGCCGCCCGCGAAGTATTTTGGTCCCAGGGAGCGGCGGCGGCAGCAGTGGTACCCACGCCGCGTCCCCGCTCTAAGAACCAAAATCCCTTGCGCCAGCATCGACGGCATACGGGCGAGTCTCCCTTGTCGCAGCGGTGGCGGCAGCGAAGCAACAAGGGCGTAACCCCACACCATGATTTCCCCCTCCCAAGGCCTCACCGGGAAGATGACAGTCCTTCAGACAAGCTTTCGGGAAGTGATGGAAACTACATCTCCAATATAGAGGCAATGTCCTACGTTCCAAATCTGTAGCATTTCAAACAAATTCCCTCCATAATAACAATAATAATAATAAAAATAATAATAACAACTAACAATACATTCACAGACAGCCTGACAGAAGAGATATTTCTAGAAAGATACGGGAACTCGCCATAACTAATACAAGGCACCAGCTCACTCTGACTGGTCTAGCTTGAAGCGGATCGATACTACTGTATCCCTCTTACATCTATTTCATTACACCACTTATCAAAGCCTTTATATAATTTTTCCTAAAAAAATAAAAAATAAATAAAACACGTGTCTTCAATACGAGTGGACATTAACAAGAGCGTTAATAAATCTTGTTTTTCCACTGCGGCACTACAATGGTAACACGTACAACGGCCTCCACTCCGCCCCCAAGCATTATATCCGTTCAATAATGGTACAAGACTCGCCTAACATTCATCCACTCGGTACTGTGAAAGCACCAACAAATATTAAAAATGTTATCAGGTAGGCAGATAAGATTCTTCGAAAGGAGAGAGCATCCAACCACCAGTCTTGCCAGACTTAACTAACTCTCAACTCGTGCTGTTGAAACATTCATGAACAAGAACACTGTTACGAGTGGCAATGAGAAGTCAACAACCTTTCGTGACCGTCCTTTAACTCGACTCGAAAGTGAAGTAATTCGAGCCACAAACAAAGCAGGCGTCATGAAGAATACAGTAATCAAAAGTTCACTATTAAACTCGTACAGTTGGGTTGCGCGCCAAAAAGAGGTGGTGGTCCCGGCTAGCCTCGCGCCGGGCCCCGCCGCCGCTCCCGCCAACTTTGAAATTTCTAGCCTCGCACCGCCAACCATCCGTGGCCGCCGCCACTCTCCGATACTAAAAATTTCTGACAGTACAAAACAACACACAGTGCAATACTAGTGAAACACACACTGCCACGTCCAGGAATGAAAATCAGCAGGCGGGGGCGCTGCGTAGCACTGTGCTGAGGAGAGGATGCACAACACACGGAGGGTCTTTGCCACGCGTCTGTCCCATGAAATGTTTTAGAGAGACACGCCGCACACTGGACCTCATGCCCGGGCTGGCGGCGGGCACCTCACTGCCCACCCACGCCCTCGCAACACTACTATTGCCCTGGCTCGCCCACCGCCTCGCAGCCTTACACTCGGGGCAAACACAAGTCCTGGGCTGCCCGGCGTGAAAACCCAAAGTACAAGGAAAAAAAAAGTCACATTAAATAAATGCACTAAATACAGCGTAATTCCAGGTCCCAGACGTACCTCAGCAGCCCTCTTGGTTCCCTTCGTGACCTGTTCGTCAGCGTTAGCGACAGACTTGTCCGTGGTCGACATTTTGGGTGTTTTCCTTCGTGGTGTCGAGACGTACACACGAGACCGATTTCAAACCAACTGATGGCCGCGGTTCACGCCGCCACCTCCCCTCTGATTGGCTGGCCGCCCGGCTCCTCCTCTGACGTCACATGCACTTCTCATATCTTTCTATTCTCTTTTCTGCAATTATTTACAATACAATTTTAACATCAATGATACGGAAATAATATTAGAAACTCAACTAATTTATATTTTAGTTGTAAATATCATAAATAAGATGCAAGTTTATAAGATTATGAGGCGCGCGGCCTGGTGCGTTTTGGTGGCGAGACTTACCCTCTTCCGGTCCTTTGAGGCTCCGTGTCAGGGGATCGACTTGTGCTGCAGCAAAAGTCCAATATAAATCTAAAGTAATCCGCGTCTGGGAAAATGGTACGTGTTCGATGGCATGTGTATTGTGTGCAGTGATGACTGGACATCATATTGCTTGAGTTCAGTGTCTCAGAGTTGTGAACTGTAGTAGTTACAAGTATTTATATGTGATCGGTGACTTTACTTTTAAGGTCGAAATTCGCATGTCTTGTGTTTGTTTACATGTCATCAACGTGGGTGCTGGTGCAGGGTATCCGGCTATTTCGAGAAGTTTCTGCCTTATTTATACCATTAGAAACATGGTATGGTTTTATTATGTGTCTGCGTTGTTTAATTGATTGGCGACTGACATATTGCATTGATAAAATAGAAGGTTGGGCCAGGAAGAGGAAGGAAATGTTGATCAGCTGATCGCACCATGTGACTACATTCATGCCATCACAGCATTCGAGGCATTTCTTTCATTATATTTAGCTCGCGGCGCCAGTTACTTACTAAAAATAGACCATATCCAACATTGAAACTGCGTAATGATAATACATTTAAAATGAACACTGGCCATCAACAGGTTCCTGAGCTGACAACCGCTGCACTGGTATTGGGTGTCCCGGAAATAACCTTAGCTTACTCATTTTGAGATAATGACTATGTATTTAATTTATTCAGTTAAGTAGGCCATGCGGGGTAGTAATGATATGGCCACTACTATCTGTTGGTAGATTGGTAATGAAATGAGGCCTGTACAATTTGTGTTGCAGATGGATGTAAATGGGTTGAGTATATTGTAAATTGAATGCCTGTATAATTTAGTTCTTGGGTTAGGCAGTTAAGTATATTAAGGTTCTTGCAATACGTTGGTCAAGATTGTGATTGCTTATTATATCCAACCCATTCTGTAATAGATGATAGGTAAGAGTATTTCATAAGTTAACATGCTGTTTCATTGGCTGCTTCCTTTCAGTGAAAACTAACAGACTTATTACTGAACTGGAGAGCATAAGTAGCATTGTGATAAGTAATGGGCATTGGAAGGATAAGCCAAGAAAGAAATAAGAAGTAACTATGATTACTGGGTTGATGAAGACATTGTATGCCTGGCATGTGATGTAGCATCATGTTGCTTGATGAGAGTCATGCCTTGCAGTGGTGCTTCCTGATGTCATTATTTACTTTGTATTTTTCATAATTTTTTTCTATGATCTACCTTTACATTATATATATATATATATATATATATATATATATATATATATATATATATATATATATATATATATATATATATATATATATATATATATATATATTACAGAATTATGCAGCATTGTCTGGGTGAGATACCTGATTAAAACACTAAGCCATTTGTTCAGCAAGGGAATCATCAAATTTCTACATACTTTTAAAGAACCTTAAATGCATGTCCATTTCTGGTCCAAGCTCCTTTCATTTCAATTTTTTTTTTTTTTGCTTCTCCTTCCTTTCAAATTCATATTTCATTATTCTAAATCAAAGTTCCTTCCTAACTCCAAGCTTACTTAAAAAAACTGGAAACTCATGTTGCTTCCTGATTGAAGAAGAACCACCAATGAAAACTTAATCTTGATAGGTCCAGTGGTTTGGCTATGAGTCCTGAAAAGACAGACACAGCCAGCAAAGGTGGGCACCACTAACTTAAAAGTTAGCTTCTGCTAATTAAAAAAAGGTCAGGTTCACTAAACTACTGGAGAAATTAGCGGAAGTTAATGTTGGTTGCTAACCAATAACTTTCATTATATGAATTTACCTTGAGTTTGGTATTTGGCTCAAAACCCTTAAAATAGATCTAGAGATAAAATTTGATATGTTGTAGTTTAGATATAGAGCTTTCCAAAACATTATAGAATGCCAGAATCATACACAGCAGTGACAAAAATAAGTGAATGTAGAAAAAAATATGAATTATATTAGTGGAGTTTAACTTAGTGGAAACAATTACATTTAGCTAACAGTTACTAAAGTTAGCAAAAATGCTAACCAGCTAATGAAAAGTAGCTGTTAGCAGATTAGCGGAACTGCCCACTACTGACATCCAGTGGGCTGCAGACAGACTCTCATTCCAGAACTTCCATGGATTGTTGCTTGATGTAGTGCGAGCAAATGCAGGCACACTTTTGACACAGTTTTTAGCAATTACTGATTGTTTATATCATTATCCTGAAAATATATTTTGCTTCCTATGGACTGGTGTTGGTCACTGACGTGTATTCTCACTATACATACTCTTGTTCATTTTAAAACTTGTAACTGGAGCCTGGCCAGGATTCATAGCAAGGTAGCAAATGTTTGCGGAGAGGAAAAGTGTTTGAATGGCACAAAAGCTGTTTTATGGTTGTAACCAGCCCATAGCATGTGCAGTAATCTTCATGAAGCTTAGACTCTGTAAAAGCATGGCATTAGTGTCATACATAATTTAGGTAACCATAGTTCTACTTGGAGTACACTCCATGTATAGTTTCAGGCTGCTGCTGTTAGAACATCAACTTACGTTTTAGTGTAATATTTCAACTGTAATCTCTTCTGTGGTTAGCGGAGGTATCAAGTGATTAATTTGGCCCTTCTGCATTTCAGGTTAACATTCCCAAGACACGTAATACTTTCTGCTGGAAGTGCAAGAAGCACCAGGCACACAAAGTGACTCAATACAAGAAGTCCAAGGTGAGAATATTCTTTGTCTGAAATAATTACTTATTATAATGGCATGACCATGCTGAGGCAACCCTACACTTCTTCCTCTGTCTTTGTACTCTATGCTGGCAGGCTCATCTTGCTAGTCTTTCATTGTCAGCAAATACTGAAGCACCATAGCATATTGATTCTCTGGATGTTCCACTTAACATAGAATGACCCATAAGGTGGTAAAAAAGAATATTAATAAAAAAATTAAATAAGTTGCTACTTGTCTTGCTTTAAAGCTCCCATGGAGGATATGGATGGGTGGTCCAGTGTTGCCTGTCATCTTTTGAGGCCATTGTTGTATCTTGCTTAAAAACTATGATGGCATGACATTAATGCAACATACTCCATTTATGAACTAGATACTTGCTGTGGATGTAGCTCATTGTAAAGCCAAAACATTGAGGTTAGCCTGTTAAAGAGTGAATTCTATTGCTTTTTGATGGCATCCCTTAGGTTTTAGCACTTGATCAAATTCATCCAATTCATATGATTAGTTTCCCTTAATGAGAAATATATTTTTTGCACAAATGTGTTATATTGTTTGATAAGGATACACCAGACCTATCTGTATAGTTGTCAAGTTTTTGCAGTACACTTTGCATAATTCTTTTTCTGATTAAAATAGGAAATATGGATGTTGTTATCAAACTTACATCACCATATATATATATATATATATATATATATATATATATATATATATATATATATATATATATATATATATATATATATAATATTTTTACTTGACTGTCTCACACACCAGTAGGGTTTGTAAGTCTTCTTTCCAATACCTATTCTGTTGGCAGGCATTTTGTGGCCTCACCAAGTGCCTTGCAAAACATTGATTTAGAAGTGGTTTTCTTTCTATTAAGTAGGCATGTGCTATATATATATATATATATATATATATATATATATATATATATATATATATATATATATATATATATTCGCAGGGAAATAATCTTTATTATGATCACATAATAAATTAACTCAAAAGTAATTATATTTTTTTATTTATTTATTTATTTATTTAGATAAAAATATGTTAATGGCCTTGTAGCTCAGAACTTTTCCCACAAGCATTGTGTGCACCACACATCATCTAAACTTTCTTGTTATGAGCTTTATGATGGTACTATTGTCATTGTGATATAACAACTAAATTTAAGGAAAATAAAGAACTTAATAAATCAGCATTCATCTCACTTTATGTGCAGACAGCTTGAGTAACGGGCTGAAACTGACACGTTATCTAACAGTCGGCCCATTCTGGGAAACTTCAGTATCGCCAATTCATTAGTTTTGTGAAACTTATGCTCATCTTTGACTCACTAAAAACTGACGTTATTGCAACTTACTGAATTCAGTGTGGTTCACTTCATATTTGGCTAATTCACCCTTCCCAAACTTCTTCAGTTATGTGTAGTAGTTACTTGCTACTTGCTACCATACCAACTTTACACCACTGGAATTTTGGTGAACAGTTCACAGCACTGAGGCTCTTACAAATCACTAGATTAATCCTGCAACTTGCTACCTGCTTTAACTGTTGTGTTAAGCAGGAAAACGGTGACAGGAAGATAAGCAGGCCACAGTGTCACGAACCTGGTGTGTTTGACCATAACAGGGTGCAACAAGGTGGAAACAAAATGCCTTCATAGATGTTTGTTTCTTCACTGCAGTCACATCAAGAAGAATCTAACATTTTTGCCTTTATCTTACAGGAGCGCACATATGCCCAGGGCCGCAGGCGCTACGACAGGAAGCAGTCTGGATATGGTGGCCAGTCAAAGCCTATCTTCAGGAAGAAGGTAGGTTTGAGTTACCAAGAAACTGTTCTGGTGGATATAAGTACATTGTTGGTGGTGTAAAGTCTTGCAAGGAGGTAGGGATTCAAAGGTTTAGTAGTCAGGATAAGATAGAGGGAGCAACAGATTCAGGTTTCATAAAGTTACATTTTTTAAAGAGGTAAGAAGTTGGTTTTTCATATAGGGTAAAAGATGACAGGTTGTTAGTGCAGACAAAGAATAAGAAGTTAATCTGGTTACTCATATGTTTATGTGTTTAACAAAGACTGCTGTGTATAAATACATTGGGTTTTTGCAGCTTTATGCTTTAAAACTTGCTATGAAAGTCTTTCCATATGTAAGTAAAATTCTAACTTTGACTTTCAGGCAAAGACTACAAAGAAGATTGTTTTGAAGATGGAATGCAACAAGTGCAGAATCAAGACCCAGATTCCCCTGAAGAGATGCAAACATTTTGAGTTGGGTGGTGACAAGAAGAGGAAGGGAATGATGATCCAGTTCTAATCTGTCACTTTCAAGTAAAAAAAAAAATGTTGCCCTTGTCTTTTGCTTCAACCTTTATGCATAAGTATTTTTAGATGACAATTTTAGAAAGAATGGAAGACAATGTGCAAAGGAAGTAGAAACACCACTGAGCCCAGTGTAAAGTTTCCACAATTCTACTGCACACAATAAACAGTTATGTACAATATTCAGTGACTAGATCAAATGCATCATCATAAAGAAACACTGGATTATAAGAAACCAGAATAAGAGGTAATCCATATTAATCATTAATTAACATAATTTACATGTAAATCAATACTTGTAACCAGCACATTTAATGCTGTTCTTAAGATAAATAGAGTAACAAAATGTACAGTATTTGTGTTGCATTTAAGGCACATTTGCAGAGCTTAATATGCTATGCCTGAGATAACATACTGATCCAGTACAAAACCTCTTCATTGTATTGCTCTACTTGTAAGATTTAGTTTCCCCTCATATAATTCACACACATCAGTTTTCATCATTAATACAAGAGCTGCAGTGTTGGTATCTACTGTAGTCTGGTACAATCTATCTCAAATTACTAAATTAAAATGCTTCAACAGTTTAACAATGAATCAACAATAACTGAAAATATCACAGATTTTGCTAATTATCTTGCATCTTTGTAGGAGTAAATACTATTTCCTTAGTCAATACTCTACTGTCTTTGGCCCCATCAACATGACTGAGCACTGCCTGACAAGCACTTGCTTAATTTCTGTTATTTGGAAAAACCAATGGAATGCCCATGCCTGTGCTCAAGAGAAATCAGATAAGACTATCTGCCTAGTTTGACTCGCCCTCCAGCACTTGTGAAAATGACAATGCACGAGCCTTGCCCAATAAATGGGCAAAGACTGTCGGACACTTCAATCATGTGGACAGGCCTAACCTTTAATCTTCCATATAATCAGATAAAATAAGAAGTTGGGATTTCAACTGATTGGTGAAGTTCCTCAAGATGAGTTAGCTGAGCACTAGGCACTGATTTGTGACAACTAGGTATTATTATTATTATTTTTTTTTTTTTTTTGTGAGGCTTTTCTTGATCTTGGGAATAAATGTATGGGTGACAACATGTACTTAAATGTTTACAATGATAACCCCCCCCCCAAAAAAAAAAAAAAAAAAAAAAAGGCAAATTATGCACTTACAGTGGTCATAAAATTCTTTAAGTAGAATTGTTAATGTGAACAGATTTGTAAAGTTTTGATATTTAATTATTTTACTAATTTTCAGTAAACTTCAGTTTCAGCATGTTTATGATTTAAGTATTACATAATTTCTCAAAATACAAAATAATGTTTCCATTGGTTGAAAAAGTATGTTGCAGCAGGGATACCAGCCTGGTACATAGATAATGTTTCACCATTTCAGTGACGCATTTGTTTCAGAAGAGACAGTCATGCAGACATTGGATATAGTTCATTAAATGTTACACAGTGCTGTCAGCATAAACACTTTGCACTGTTAGGAAACTACTATTAATTTTATAGTGTTGGAAGATATGCATGGCTAAAGTTGGCTGATGACACCAAAGCAAAAGATTAAAAATTGCTCTCAGTCATAACTGCAGGGAAAGCACTCTTAAAAAAGGAGGGTTGGGGGTTTACATGCCAGCAAATAATCAAGAATGATGCTTTCAATTGTTTAAAGTAAGCCAAAATAATTTATCTGTTTTACTAACAAGAAACAGGCTACACAGCACACCATCTTTAGTCTGTTTCAGCACAATTCTACAAACCCCAGCACCCAGCTAATACTTTGACTACAAATATTAAAATAACTTCAGACTCACAGAAACCCTGGAGTTCAATTAGCTTCTGAAATTGTCTTGACACTCCACTGCGCTTACATAATACTAATCACTCCATGAAGAATCTGAATCTGAGTCAGAGTCATGGCTTGCCTTGGCAGTGGACGGCCCAGGTGGAGCAGGTGCATTGGGATCACTGAAACAGTAATTAGCTTTAGTTCATGCAAAATTGCAAATACAAAGTTATGAATCTTCATAACAAATAAATCCATCTTTTATAATGAGGATAAGTTCGCAACACTTGAAATAACAATAAAACAAGCACATTTTAAAGAACTCAATTTTAAACAACTGCATCTTATCCACATCTTTCTAGACATTAACTCATGTGATCAACTTGGAAGGAAGCATAAAAAAATGTGCTGGTTGACTATCATCTGTGCCAGCCTAGACTGTGTTAAACACTTGGTTTGTACTTATTTACTTCAGTACTCCATGATCAATGTGTTTATTAGGCAAACATCCCTGAGTAAAGGGGACAGCCAAGACTTGTATCTTAGTCTACAAGCCTTTAAGGCAGTGGTTTTACCCTTTTTTCAGGTTACTACCCAATTTAACATGTTATATAGCAGGGGTCAGCACACTTGGCACATAATATGACATACCAAGTAATTTTGAAAACTCATTACAATGTCAAAAAATAACATGATTTTTCATTAATTACAATGAACACAATGTAATAATTTTTCAATGTGCAGTCAATCCTCTTATTATGCAATTTTCATCTAACATGGCCTAAAAATGCAGAAAACTCTTCTTAAGAACATAAGAAGAACATAAGGGAAGCTGCAAGAAGCGACAAGGCTTACACATGACAGTCCCTGTATGAAATATATCAACCTATTTCCACCTATCATCCCCATCCATAAACCCATCTAATCTTCTCTTAAAGCTCCCTAATGTCTTAGCACTAACAACATGATTACTGAGTCCATTCCACGCGTCTACCACTCTATTTGAGAACCAATTTCTTCCTATCTCTTGTAAACATAAATTTTTCAAGCTTGAACCTGTTATTTCTTGTTCTATCCTGGTTGCTGATCCTAAGAATTTAACTTACGTCCCCCTTGTTATAACCCTTATACCACTTAAAGACTTCTATCAGGTCCCCTCTTAACCTACGTCTCTCTAAAGAATGTACATTTAACACCTTCAATCTCACCTCGTAAGGAATACTCCTCATCCCCTGTATCTATTTAGTCATTCTTTTTTGTACTAATTCCAATACACCTATATCCTTCCTGTAATGTGAGGACCAGAACTGCACAGTGTAGTCTAGAAGAGGTCTGATCAACGCCAAGTATAACTTTAATATTACTTTGGGCCTTCTTACATGACCAAGATCCACTATAGTGCAACTTTTCACATTCAAAACACTTACCTGCCCACTGCCACCTCTCAGCAGCTCGCTCAGTAATAATAGTGAAATAACACTTGCAAGTCACTCTTCAAGCTGAACAACTCTTTTTCACAAAAGCAGGTGTATCAAATCATCATTTCAAGGACCAGAACAGTGAGTAAACAGGAAGCTGGATGGAAGACAGTGATAAGGAGGGCCTTTAAGGTAAATGAATCAAGCATCCACATTGTATTTCTGGTGCCAAAACTTTGCCATTAATGGGCTCAAAAAGGGGACTTAGTGAGGGTGCAGGAGGAAATAGGGTGTTTCAAGAGTCCTTCTACCATATTTCTCTAATGCGACAGTGTTGCAGAGAAAATTATCATGTAAGAGGAGAACTGACAGTAGTTGATTCAAGATATTGTATACAATTTAAACACCTATGCAAACATTACATATAACATACACATGTCAATAACTTTTATATTTAAAAACATTTAGCTGGTATGCAGCTACCACCACATGTTGCAGAACTTGCTGATCCCTGGTATATAATCTTTTATGCCCTCTTGCAGCATAACACTGTTTTATCATTTTCCCAAATTCATTGGCCTCTTAAATAAATGTCATATAATGCCCAGGTTGGGAAACACTGCTCTACTAAAAGAAAGGAGACCACTGCATGAGGAGCAATAAATAAATTTTTTGCAAATATTTTACTTTCTTAATATGAACCCAGAGAATACTAAACTTAAAGAACACTATGACTTAAAGAGCAATGTATATGAAAACACTTACTCAAGCAGTGATGGATCAACCCCTTCACTGGACATCTTCATACGTATAGCAGGATCTGGGACACCCATCTTTAGCATCTTGAAATACTGTGCATATCTTGGGTCTTCACATATCGGCTTGGTGGCTGGCAGAGATGCTGCCTCGTCCACCACGTCTTCACCATCTGGTTCTGTTGTTTTATCTCTGGCTGCTGTTGGGTTGGGGGTAGCTGCATCCTCTTTAGGGACAGCAGCCAAATTCTCACCACCAGGTGAGGCAACAGCAGAAACGGAAGTGGCAGTGACGGTGGTGGTGGTTCCACTTGGAGCTTCTTGACTACTGCCAGCAGCTGGAGCAACCACTCTTTCAAGATCTGGCACAGAACTAAGCTGTGGATCCAATAATAAAAATAGCAGAAATAATATGTAGCTAACAGCAGGGTCGCCCGCCCAAATTTGGGCCTTAAGTAAAATTCTATCTGGAGCCTCCCACCCCCTCTCCCCATCCCAAATGTATCATATGTACAAAATGACCATATAACAACATGCCGTTTAACTTAACAACCTTTATTAGTAGTAACAAATGTAATGAAAATATAGATACAATAGTTTGGCTCTTGTTTTGCCTTTTTTTCTCTTGCTCACTCCTGACTCGTGATGTCTTTTGGACAACATGTTGACATCTCTTCACTTGCTGCAGCTCTGCAAGTGCCTGCTGGTACACCCCTCTGATTGGTCAGATGTTGAGTGCTGTCAACCATTGCAGCAATGCATGCACAGTCAGATTACAGGTCTCTTTTCTCTCTTTCCTTGAGCTGATTTGATGCTCTACATGCACCTCACAGTAGCACATTTACACATTCATATGAGCAAATGTGTTCCCTCGTGCAAAATGTGGTCCCCAATGGAAGATGAGGCTCTATGCACAGCGCATATCCTACATTTAGGGAAGGGCAACCTTGGCTAATAGCAATCTATCTATACATATACCAGGATGATGTCTCCCTTAAACAAGGTGTCTACTTACATCAGAGTTTGGTGAAAGGTGAATCATCCCTCTTCTACCTACAACTTCTCTCATCGCTGGAACAACCATACAGAGGGTGTCCCTCAGTCCCCTTGCATAATCTTTTTTAGTCTTCTTTTATGACATGCATAGAATTCTAAGACTCTTCACTCCATACCCTGGGAATGGTTATATGGCTAAAACCAACCAGGCTGACTACAAGAAACTTAACATAATTTGGGTGGAAAGATAAATGAAAGGAACTTCAGATGATGGTAAGTGATTAGATGCTTCTACATAAGACCTAAGAGGTAGGACAAGGTGAACCAGAGTTTAATTTTAGAATGAGAGGAAGATGTGAAATGTAAGCATCCATGTCAATGATAGCGATCTCTGTAATGAATTGGTATTTCTTTTTAGCTTTTAAATATTAAGGAAACTTTTTGATAGTTGAGTAGAAATCTTTAGTTTCCAAACTATCTTCCTACAACTTTAACTCATCTCCATTTTAATCTCAACTTCTTTTTCTGGCCAATCAATTGCCAATGTTGTAGATCGTCACTGCTCTTCTCACATCACTAGTTGAGGAGTTCCATGGAATACCGCCTCAGCATCAATTACTGATTTACTTCAGCTTAGTATCTACCATACTTACATTAATGACTCTTCAGTACAAGTTACATCTGCATATCATCATAGAATTTTATAAACAAGTTTCATGCAACATCCAAAGGCAGAGAACCTCAAATGTCTCAAAACTCAATTATTTAATTAACAAATTGGACACAAATAACTACAGTTCTGACATGAACATGACATGAACTAACTTGACTAACATTTTCTTAAGAGACCGCATTTAGTGTGTGTGTGTGTGTGTGTGTGTGTGTGTGTTGAAAAGAACTTCAAGCGATTGGGGTATAAACAAAACTACATTACAGCATGCCTGTCCCTAATAAGGTAAAATTGTGCTGTACTCAACGGTGAGCGCTGGCGTAAGGCTGGCACAATACACGTAGAGCCAAGTAGCTGATACGATCGTGCAGGGTCGTCATATTAGTGAGTCACACAGGAGCCCATGAAGACATTTCCTTTTGTATGCTGTCTATAACTGATGGGTTACCAATACTTATCATGATACGAAGAAAGAAAAAAAAGTAAAAGACTAATGAATTAATTAGGGCAATAAAATGAAAACGGTGATAATAAGAGAGAGAGAGAGAGAAAGAGAGAGAGAAAAAAAAAGAATCGCCCAACGTGGGGCTCGAACCCACGACCCCGAGATTAAGAGTCTCGTGCTCTACCGACTGAGCTAGCCGGGCAATGAAAGCGAAAGGCGATGTCTGAAGAGTGAGCATGCCAGGCTGTGTTTATATTATGCACCATGTTACTGTACTACTTGAAATAATATTATGCAACATAGTCATAATTCATTTAATCATAATGCATTTGTAACTTGCGTTGTGGTAGGTAGCTATGTAATGAGTGGAGTTGACATTCAAAGTAAAATAACCTACTGAGTGGGTCATGCATGTTATTACAATTTCTGTTTCAACTCAAAATTTAATACACGAAAATTATTGGAGTACCTATAGAAAAATAAGAATTTTCAAGTTTCTTTCGGTGAGGGGATGTAGCTCAGATGGTAGAGCGCCCGCTTAGCATGCGGGAGGTACGGGGATCGATGCCCCGCATCTCCACTTAAAGTTTTTTTTATTTGTTGATATCTGGACCATCACTTCACGCACAGAAGTATGAGTGCAATAAATAATACGATTATCTACGCTGCAATGCGCAAATATACAATTCCCGAACAATTGAAAACAAATCGTTCTCTGTAAACAAAGCTAGTTTAAAGAGTAACTTCCTTATTTTCAGCATTCAAACCTGTGCACCGTTCTACAAGTGCCGCAGAACGAGAGAATAATTTGCTTATGTTACATGAATATCTTGGATGTTGTCACTGTTCATCAGAACCTGATATTCATTGGTCAGGAATTCTCAAGTAGGAATTGTGAACACAGATTAGAAGACTCACTGATGGAAGGTTTTAATGTCGTTTGGCTTCGCAAGGAGGGCCAAAAAAAATGTAGGTATGCTCAGCTACCTGCTGCATTCATAATACATAATACTATGCATTTTAAATTTGAATGCACCTTTTGTCTCAATGACATAAATGACATTGAGATGTTGTGAAAGGGGTGCAGAACACAAAACTGGTTAACCACTGCATGCTGATAGTCATATATCTTGGTCTATTTACACAGTCTCAAAGCAATTATTGAAATACAGTCTTTGGGGAGGAGGTGGAGAGCACAGGTACTTTACAGGGTGGAGGGCAATGTTCACACACACACACACACACACACACACACACACACACAAAAAAAAAAAAAAAAAAAAAAAAAAACAAAAGTAAGATGAATGAGGTTGCCTTCATAATGTCCAGTCTCAATAGGGTTTTAAGGCAAGGCTAGACAAATTTATAGATATGGATTGATGAACTCACTGACTGAAATAACATCACCTGGAAGTGCAAAAAATCCAGTCATATTGTAGATAACAGGTAGATACACAGAGGTATGCACATATGTAATATACAGGGCATAGCTGCCATACTTAGACCAATTGGCTTCTCCCAGCTCCCTTTATGTTATGTTCACTGATCTTACTCCATGGGCTCCTGCTGT
The DNA here is from genome assembly GCF_035594125.1 of Scylla paramamosain. NCBI lineage: Eukaryota > Metazoa > Arthropoda > Malacostraca > Decapoda > Portunidae > Scylla > Scylla paramamosain. The sequence continues at coordinate 12,863,237 of NC_087169.1, forward strand.
ACAGCAAAAGATTTCTCATTTCTGTATTTCATTCTTGTGAAGATAATCTTTTGATATTTTATCTTTGTAATGTCCCCCTTGATATTTTACATTTGTAATGTCCCCCTTGATATTTTACAAACACATGATAAATTGATCTGGAGGTGAGACAAATCTTTAGCCATTAGTGGCCTTTCCCAGGCCAAGGATTGAACCCCTAAGTGGGAGAACACAAGGGCAGTGCCTTACACAGTGGGGCCATAATAGTCCCAAAACCTGGAATCTGCACTCCCAGTCACTACACAGCTTCCTCCCTCCATTTAGATCAGTTTCTGGTGTTTCAGTTTCCCTTATACCATGAACACATTATTTTTCACTGTAAACCAGGGTGACATGAGCATGAAACCTCAGCACATTAAAGACTGACCAATAAGGTGCACCCCATGCTCAAGTGGAATTTTGGGGCTTCTGTGTTTGGATCACTAAAATTAGATTTACCATTTTACATAAGACTGAGGTTTTTGCTATTACACCATTACTAATTAGAGATCTTTACCACTGTCACCAATATAATGCCTGCTGTGGTCCCTTCATTGAAAAAATGAGAAATTCATCTGAAGGCAAGATAAATCTCTAGTCACAAGAGGCCTTCGCCTGACCAGTGAGTCAAACTACTGATTGGGAAAACAATGCAATGCCTTGCATGACAGGACCATGACAATCATCAGATCCTAAGATTATTTTGGGGGGTCTCTATACTTCTGGTCACTACACCTTCAGAGAGAGAGTAAAACTGGGACTAAATTACTTTATTAATTTCAACAAAGAATGTTGATCATATAAGTATATAAAAAAGTGGAATGATTGAGTGAGCTAAGTGCAATACAGAAATCTGTAGATAAACAGAATGACCTAAGAAGGAAGATGTTTGGTTTACTTGATAGTTCATGCTTTCCAAGGGGTCTGGTGGCCACTGTTAACACTAAACTTTGCTTAGTATATTAAGGCATATTTGGTCCTGTACTGTATTGTGTATGATACGGTATGTTTAACTAATGCAGTGTACCGTATTACTGTACCATACTGTACAAAATATAAAAATCTGCAGACATCTGGGTGTCTGTGTGTACAAACATCTGCACACACCAATAGCCAGCCACAAGCTGAGCAGACTGGCAGAGTGTGAGCAATCACCATTTGTCTTGTACCAAACTTCCCTTTGCATCCAATGACCTTGGTTAGCAAAAGCTGATATCTTAGGGATGATTTCAGTCGCTTGGTAATGAGAGCCTTACCAACCTGGTAACAGGCATTACCAACATCTTGATCTGATTTCACAGTAATTTTTTTCATGGTTTCAGTGATCCCCAACCTGGTAATGATCATAACAAAACGAATACCTCTGATACGGTAATGTTGGTATGCTGGAGCCCCATTATTAAACAAAATGAATCAATTCATGACAAAAGAACTGACCACACCAGCAATAAAAGAGAAAGAGAAAGACATGGAAAATTGAAATGCACTGAAATACATCATCAACATGCCATATCCATCTACTGCAAACATGGTTAGATTTTGTGATTTAAATTCTTCCCTTTGAATATCTGTCTAACATCTGCCAAACTCTGTGTATGCCAACCAGGCACATAATAAATCATCTATTTCTCTCTTCCTCAGTGCTGTACATATACAATGTTAGACTAAAATATTCTGGGTTTTATGTAAATAGCCCTAAACTACTAATTTTGAGACAGTGATTATTTATTTCTAAGCAAAATATGATGCTTTTTTTTTAAATAATGATCTACCCTTTGAAAGGATTAGCAATTAAATTAATGAACTGAATTAATCTAAACCTAGCCTAGCAGAAGCAAGCCTAGCCTTCTGATGGAAATTATAGTTATTTTAGTATTATCTAACATTTCTCTTAGGTGACAAATTCCATATACCCTATGCATATGTAAGGATTATTACAAATTTAAACCAAGGAGGCATAACAGATGAAATAAGGGTGGCAGGTAGAGAAGTTTTCATCAGCTGGTGAAGTGAGTTCACGCCAGCATCCAAATTCTTCTTAAACTTTATATTACTACAAAAATGTTGTACATTTACAAATGCCTACAAAAAATGTTGTACATTTACAAATGCCTACAAAATGTTGTATTGTTAAATAATCTTAATATACAATTCAGGAAATAATACAAAAGGATAAGAACTTGTGATATTTGCAAGAAATAAATGCATTGGTAAGCTCCATTGGGGAGGCCCAGCAGCTCCCAAGCCAGCATTACCAAAGGTACCAATTTCTGGTAAGGATCAAAATAATGCCGTGAGAAACGTCTGTGAAATCAGATTTGTTGTTGGACATCACCATTCATTGGTAATGATCACAACAACAGGAAGCAACTGTGAAATAGCCTCTTAATCACTCACCCCTGTCTTTGTCTCTCACCAATGAACAGTTCATCTTTTAAAATTCACTTTTGTTTAGTCAATCAAAAGTTATTTGGTAGTGCCTGAAGGTTCACTTTATTTGAAATTTAGCATAATAGTTTTAATTTATCAAGGGATTACTGTACTATAATGAAATATTGGCTTTTAGAAAAAAGGATAATGCATACATTGGAACTTATTTTTGTTGTGGATGCTGTCTTGCCAAGTACATAAATGTCCTACTTTCAAAAGTGGTGAAGAAAATCGGATGGGAATAGACAAAACAAACAGATAAGTACATAAAGTAGTAAAATTCATAGAACAGAGAGCAATATGTATTAACATCATGGAAAGGCTCACACAGTACTGTGATTTGTAGGCATACTGCATATTGCTGTCTCACCTTAGCTTCAAGGATGGCCAGAGTGTGATCAGCACGACGAAGCTTGGTATCCAAGGCAATGAGTCTCTCTTCACACATGGCAGAGAACTGGTTGAGGAAGGCCACTGTATGTAACACCCAATGGTTGATGAAGGCCAGTGTCCTCTTCTGGTTGATAGCCTCTACCTGACAAAAATAAGGCAGAATGTTAATCTCATTTTACTGGAAATAGGTAATTCATGGTTGCATTCTCATATCATGCTGATTTTAATCTTTTGGTTGACAATGTCATTCACTTATGGTCATTTGCTGGTCATCCAGCCAATCATTCCCCGACCTACAGAAAGAGCTTAAAGCTTTTCAGAGACTGATTTTTGGGTAGAACTGAGACCACTCACACTCCACATGTGTGACAGCAGGGTCTCTCTCTCTCTCTCGGTTTACATCCCATACCATCTTTCTGTTTGGTGAACATGGGCTACAAATTAAGAGGCTTGTCCATCTGCATTGCCATGCCTGAGACTTGGATTCCACAACTATACAATGTGGTGTGATGTGAATGTCCTCAATTCAACTCACACTACCACAGGGTTTGGGAGCTGGGAGATAAATGTTTGTTTTACAAAAAAGGATGCATAATGGTGACATGTCACCAGTGCATCATCAACCTTTAGTATCCATGTTTTGTTTGTTCACAGCTCATGCTCTGTCCTTTGCACTGTCTTGCTAAGGTTGCTTGTTAAGGTTCTTAAAATAAAATTCACTACTGACTGCCAGATCATGAGGAACAAACTCATGATGAATGATGCCCTTTCATTCAATAAAGATAATCAAAGTCATCACATTTTGGCAACTCTAATCTTTTATTTACTTATTTATCATGATTATTTTATTTGGTCAAAACAATGCTGTTCCAACCCTAAGTGATCAGTATTATTCTGTTTTGATTATCAAAGACATACATCTGTCAGTTCTGTTTTGATTATCAAAGACATACATCTGTCAGTACATGCAGCACAATTTACATAGCAATACAATGCATCTATAGCTTTTTGGTTAAAATCATGCAGCACAAACTATAACAAATATCTATTTCTCAAAGACAGTCAGGGAACATTCTTCACAGATCACAGCACACAATTTCTCAATCATTGTCACTGTTGTTTACTAACATGGAAGGCCATCCAGATTTTAGGTTATCTTTGGTACATATTTTTTTCCAAAATGAAATAATAATAATAATAATAATAATAATAATAATAATAATAACAACAATAGAGATAAGCACTGACACCACATATAGCTGTAATGTGTCTCCGTCTTTACTTTACTTTAAACTCCTGGGCACTCTAAAGCAGTGTGGCCTAACTGTGGGTCTGTGGGTGATGAGTTGCCTATGAGTTGATTCTTTGTGGCCACCAAACACTCATATTAATATAATGGTTATCTCTATAACATGGAAAACACTACTATCAGTGGCCCTCAACTTTTAAGTTTAGCGCAAAAATGACCCACAGTGTCAAAGTTGGACCATCCTAAGTTAAGGAATTGTTGGCAACATTACTATAGTTCCTATTGCCACATATGCTGCTGTCAGTGTACAACATGTTTTCAGTAGATTTTTTTGGTGCTTTGTTGATTTTTTAACCTTATTTCAAATGAAGATTACTTGATTCCATATCTCTATGATGAGATATGGAAGAAAATTTCTCACAGGTTTCCCAAGATTGTTGACTTGAAAAATATGGAGAATAAATCAGAAAAAGAAACATTTGCTATGGAAATGAAGGATAAAATTAATCATTTCATTAGTACAGTGGGGTACTCAGCATACAGCATACATGACCACATACATCTGACCACCCCGAATTCTTTTTTTTCTTTTGCTTATAACAACTACCCTGGAATGCGACCAACTTCTCACTTGAGTAAGTATAAAATCTATAATTAATTTGTGACTGTTGGTATATTTGCTAATAGTAAACTCTATGGTATAAATTGTAAGGTAAAAGACTGTTTATATGTGTTTTACTGCACTTCTGAGTGATAATTTATTTATTTATTTATTTTATCTATTTATTTATTCATTTTATTTTTAAAGCAAAGTTTTGGTGTCCAATTGTTTCTTGCTTCCAATGGCATTTTTAGAATGAAATATGGTTGCAAGCCAAGTACACCAGTGTACTTAAATTGTCAGAAAATACATATGGCATAAAAAATTTACTGGTGGGGACATACAAGAAAATGACTGTACAGGCAACTCACTTTAACCTAAAAAAATATACTTGAAAAATATGCAAAGTAAAATGTGAGGCATAAGTGGGCTCAATATAATTTTGAGATTAATTAACTGGACATGCAGTGTTTCTTTACATTTCCCACCAAGACTCAAAGAGAGGGAAGGAAAGAAATCTTGGATCACCTGAAGATCCGCCACCCCAGCCGCACTCGGGGTGGCAGATCTTCAGGTGAGACAATCTGGGGTGGTGGATCTTCAGGTGATCCCATACTTTTAATGAAGTAAACTTTTTTCTGCATTTTTTATATCCACTCAGTTTTTTAATGCATTCATGTTGTTAGGTTAGGTTAGGTTAGGTTAGGTTAGGCTAACCTAACCTAACCTAACCATGTGAGAGGGTCTGGGGTGGCGGATCTTCAGGTGAGACAATCTGGGGTGGTGGATCTTCAGGTGAAGCAATCTGGGGTGGCGGATCTTCAGGTGATCCCTGTGGGGTAGCGGATCTTCAGGTGATCCGAAATCTTTTATTATTGTTATTAGTGAATATCATACATAAGTGTGAAAAGTGACAGATGGCAAACCACAAATAGTGAGCTTCTCACATCACTTGAGAGATAATTCTAAATAAAATGGCTAAACAGATAAAGCTTCTACCCCTGAATAAACATTTCTATGATAAAGTAAAGTTGGGGGCATACACTATAGTGAGGCCTTGGTGTTCATCTTGTCACTGGCATTTGACCCTGAGGTGAATGATATCCCTTATCGCAGGAAACAGGACCTTTGTGATATCTGAGTTTCAACAGTTTACCTTCCCCAGGTTTTTTCAACCCATGGAAAGGATGAACAACTGGATGAGCAATGTGCCAAATATCCCAGCCCAGGTTTAAACCAAGGCCTACAGATTCAGTCAGGTGTATTAACAACTGCACCATGGAGGTGAGGTGATATCTTATGGCAACCAGCAAAATAAATTAAATCACCACACACAACCTGACAACCAAAATGATAACCTGATCTTAATAACATAAGAAACAACTACAACATTGTAGATTCAGCCTCTGTGCAAGCATGTGGACTTAGCTTCAGTGAAGGTGAACAGTGAGATATTTCTATTTTCAATCTAATAGCTGCTACCTGGAAATTACTTCCTTCAGCGATAAATTTTCTATAGCAGTGAACTTTTGTATATAATGTTAGTCAATTTAGAATTGTGTATTGTGGTGTATGACAACTCTTGTTATGGGTAACCCCTAGCTATGACTGAGTGACCCATCCTGCATAGACAGTCATTGGGAGTGGCCATCATGTCCACTGGCTGTCATTCTGTCTGCATGTTACCATTGTACTTATTCTGTAGAGGTAGTGGTAGGAATTCCATTCCCTCTAAAGAACTGTTAATACAAAATTGGAGTTCAAATTTTATCAAGTATCCATATCTACTTTGAACATATCATCACCACATTACTAAAGACCACTAGTTGTCTTATTACATCTTCACTGATAATAGTGATCTAGTCATAAAGTCTAAGGGAGAGCTACTAAACCATCCATTCCCTGCACTGTAGGGTGTAAGGCAATACAGTCTTTGGTATTGTAGAAGGTGGTGGTGTGGTTGAAATTCAGTAGTGGAAACATTTTGACCTAGATTATACCTGATAAGTGGAATAACTCCCTAATTTCCCAGTAGTACAGGAGGGTGTCTCACACAAGGTTAATCTGGATATCACATCCATGTTAGATACAAGCACAAAACTCACATCTTGTGTAGAAGGCTCCGTGACCTTGCTGTAAACATTAAAAAAAAATTGAGGTATGTGTCTAGTATGGCTGTAATAGCATTTGAGAGTGTGGAGAAATTCGACAGTTTCTAATTTCAGCAAGCTCTGCACCAGCTGAGTAAATAATGTTATGATTTTCTTTTGTTTATAACTGGGATCAGGGGGTAGCAGCATATTAGGATTTCATGGTATCTATACAGCTGATCCTTCCAATCATGCGCTGCCACTCATGAGGCCATTCATGAGGCTACCAATTGCGACTTTCCATGGTAAGTTCAGTTATACTTTTCGTTTGTTTTAGAGATGTGTCAGGCACTCTGATTGAGACTCACTGTCATTTGTTAATATGTCTACCCAATGGAGGGAGGTGAAGCGGACAGTGTCAGTGTTCAGGAGGAAAAAATGTCACTATTTGGGATATTTAGCAACACCAATGTTTAAGATGTGATATATAAACGTAAAGAAGAGGTTCCATGTGTTTATTAATGAAGCCGCCAGGGAATCTCTACACCACACTAGTAAAGTATAATGGTATAATTTATGAGGTCCCTCATTAAGTTAGATTATGCTAAGTTAGGTTAATGTCCTAGTGGAGAGGTCCATGGGGGCGCAGTCCCCCTGGCTAGGTTAGGTTAGGTTAGGGAAATTCAAAATATTAGGGTAAATTTTCTTAGATTTTTGAACTCCCATATTTCACTTATTTTTCTTCTACCCAAAACCCCCGATTCCCCACAGGCCCCCAAGCTTGTTTGAGGGGTTTGCGGGGTTGCGAACTTCTTATCAAGAAATACACACATACTGGCTTGACGCCAGTTCTTCTAACTCTCAGCAAAGATTATGGCCAGTCACAGCCATAGGCCCTCCTAGGGATACACGCAATCACGAGTGACAGCTGTCCGTGATGCAGACCAAACGCAACACTATTTACGTGGTGAACTACAGGACGGTGCTGTGTGTGGTGATGAAAACAGGATTGTGCTTCACGAAAGGTCTTGACACACCTTTGAAAAGTCCACATTTGGGGTGACAACAGAGGTGTCCATGATGAGGGAGGAGGGTTGCAGGTGGGCGTCGCTCGGGTAGCAGCA
>NC_087169.1:12876141-12878641 GCF_035594125.1 Scylla paramamosain
TGAGGAGGTATTTTGTATTTTGACTACTGCTTCCGTGTCAGAGAACCGTCTTTGTGTGCTGAGCGCATAACAGAGGTGATAGTGTCTGGCATGGAGGTGTACATTCCTCACTCTTTTTCTCGACCTAAACCTTCCAAACCTTGGTTTAACACAGCTTGCTCTCGTGCTATACATGATAGAGAGGTGGCCCACCAGAATCTCATGCACTTTATATTTCTGCCCGGAACCATGCCAAGTCTGTTCTCCAACTAGCCAAAAACTCGTTCATTAACAGAAAGTGTCAAAACCTTTCAAGATCTAACTCCCTTCGTGACTTCTGGCATCTAGCCAAAAATATCTCCAATAACTTTGCTTCTTCTTCTTTCCCTCCTTTATTTTAACTAGATGGCACCATCTAAAGCTGAACTCTTCGCTCAAACCTTTGCTAAAACCTCTACCTTGGACGATTCTGGGCTTGTTCCTCCCTCTCCTCCATCATTTGACTACTTCATGCTACCTATTAAAATTCTTCGCAATTATGTTTTCCATGCCCTTGCTGGCCTAAACCCTCGGAAGACTTATGGACCTGATGGGGTCCCTCCTATTCTTCTCCGAAACTGTGCCTCCGTGCTTGCACCTTGCCTAGTCAAACTCTTTCAGCTCTGTCTGTCATCATCTACCTTTCCTTCTTGCTGGAAGTTTGCCAACATTCAACGTGTTCCTAAAAAGGGTGACCTCAAACTACCGTCTTATTGCTTTAATTTCCTGCCTATCTAAAGTTTTTGAATCTATCCTCAATAGGAAGATTCTTAAACATCTATCACTTCACAACCTTCTATCTGATCGCCAGTATGGGTTCCGTCAAGGCCGCTCTACTGGTGATCTTCTGGCTTTCCTTACTGAGTCTTGGTCATCCTCTTTTAGAGATTTTGGTGAAACTTTTGCTGTTGCCTTGGACATTTCAAAAGCTTTTGATAGAGTCTGGCACAAAGCTTTGATTTCCAAACTACCCTCCTACGGCTTCTATCCTTCTCTCTGTAATTTCATCTCAAGTTTCCTTTCTGACCGTTCTATTGGTGCTGTGGTAGACGGTCACTGTTCTTCTCCTAAATCTATTAACAGTGGTGTTCCTCAGGGTTCTGTCCTGTCACCCACTCTCTTCTTATTATTCATTAATGATCTTCTAAACCAAACTTCTTGTCCTATCCACTCCTATGCTGATGATACCACCCTGCACTTTTCCACGCCTTTTCATAGACGTCCAACCCTTCAGGAGTTAAATATTTCACGCAGGGAAGCCACATAACGCTTGACTTCTGATCTTTCTACAATTTCTGATTGGGGCAGAGCAAACTTGGTATTGTTCAATGCCTCAAAAACTCAATTCCTCCATCTATCAACTCGACACAACCTTCCAGACAACTATCCCCTCTTCTTCAACGACACTCAACTATCCCCCTCTTCTACACTGAAGATTCTCGGTTTGTCCTTTACTTATAATCTGAACCGGAAACTTCACATCTCATCTCTAGCTAAAACAGCTTCTATGAAGTTAGGTGTTCTGAGACGTCTCCGCAAGTTTTTCTCACCCCCCAGCTGCTAATTCTGTACAAGGGCCTTATCCATCCATGTATGGAGTATGCTTCACATGTCTGAGGGGGTTCCACTCATACTGCTCTTCTAGAATGGGTGGAATCGAAAGCTTTTCGTCTCAACTCCTCTCCTCTAACTGACTGTCTTCAGCCTCTCTCTCACCGCCGCATTGTTGCATCTCTAGCTGTCTTCTACCGCTATTTTCATGCTAACTGCTCTGCTGATCTTGCTAACTGCATGCCTCTCCTCCTCCCGCGGCCTCGCTGCACAAGATTTTCTTCTTTCTCTCACCCCTATTCTGTCCACCTCTCTAACGCAAGAGTTAACCAGTATTCTCAATCGTTCATCCCTTTCTCTGGTAAACTTTGGAACTCCTTGCCTGCTTCTGTATTTCCACTTCCTATGACTTGAATTCCTTCAAGAGGGAGGTTTCAAGACACTTATCCATCAGTTTTTGACTACTGCTTTAACCCTTTTATGGGACTGGCATTTCAGTGGGCATTTTTTTGTTGGATTTTTGTTGCCCTTGGCCAGTGTCCCTCCTATATATATATATATATATATATATATATATATATATATATATATATATATATATATATATATATATATATATATATATATATATATATATATATATATATATATATATATATATATATATATATATATATATATATATATATATATATATATATATATATATATAAAGTGCAAGGCGTGATTGACCTGTCGTCAGTGGTCCACCCTGTCACCCCCTGGGGGAAAGCCATAGGCTTGGTCGGCTGGGATTTATGGTCCCACTGGGCATTAACGCTTGTCCTGCCGCTCTTTTTCCCATGTCTCAGGTAAGGGATTGGGTGTCTGCAGTCCAGGTGTCCCTAAACACTTCGAGATGACAAATGTCATTCTCTCAACCGCCCAGAAA
>NC_087169.1:12886141-12891141 GCF_035594125.1 Scylla paramamosain
TAAACTACATCTTCTCATCTAAAATAAGAGATGTGAGATTGTAAAGATGATGGCAGAGAGAGAGAGAGAGAGAGAGAGAGAGAGAGAGAGAGAGAGAGAGAGAGAGAGAGAGAGAGAGAGAGAGAGAGAGAGAGAGAGAGAGAGAGAGAGAGATTAGTGGTGGAATCATGGCATCCCAGGAGCGTGCTGCCTTCAGAGGACGCGTCATTCTGTATGCCAAATTAACTCCCAGCATTAGTTGGCGACTTGTGTTGCGTTTAACTGAGTTGCAGCACCTTACTGAGCGCGCGAGGGTGTGTGAATATGGAGGTGACTGACTGAGGGAGGGAGGGAGGGAGGGAGGGAGGGAGGGAGGGAGGGAGGGATGGTACTGGGGTGAGTGTCGATGGGGTGAGTCAAGGTGAGAGCTTGGGGGGAGAGAAGGAGGGTTTATGTGGGGAGGAGAAGAAGTCATGGTAAACCTGAGGCAAGGAGGAAGGAAGAAGTGGAAATGTATCTGTGTGTGTGTGTGTGTGTGTGTGTGTGTGTGTGTGTGTGTGTGTGTGTGTGTGTGTGTGTGTGTGTGTGTGTGTGTGTGTGTGTGTGTGTGTGTGTGTGTGTGTGTGTGTGTGTGTGTGTGTGTGTGTGTGCGTTTCCTAATCTAAGCTTTATCAACTTCGCACTTCAGTTCGTCTGTCATACTTTCCATTCACTCTTGACTCTCTCTCTCTCTCTCTCTCTCTCTCTCTCTCTCTCTCTCTCTCTCTCTCTCTCTCTCTCTCTCTCTCTCTCTCTCTCTCTCTCTCTCTCTCTCTCTCTCTCTCTCTCTCTCTCTCTCTCTCTCTCTCTCTCTCTCTCTCTCTCTCTCTCGCTCTCTCGCTCTCTCTCTCTCTCTCTCTCTCTCTCTCTCTCTCTCTCTCTCTCTCTCTCTACCAGGCCTTCCAATTCATCTTTCGTCAAAATAGTAATAAAGGAGAAGAAAAAAAATGTTGACGCGAAAACATGTTCAGTGGTGATTTTTGATGACGTGATTATCCCACACCTGAGAGAGAGAGCACCCGGCAAGCCCCGCTCCGCCCCTCGAGGCCGCCCTACCTCAGGACACCAGCACACGGGCACGGGCGAGGCAGTAAAGGGCGGCGGCTTATGCACACCATTAGTAGAGATAACAGTGATGCGGCACACACACACACAGACACACACACACGCACACACCAACCCAGAAAAAAGAGTAACGGGAGACACAACATTGCAACATACAGGATATTACAACACGGCGTAACGTGCGGCGAGACAAGACAGCACAATAACATGCCGCTAACAAACTTACGAAAAGCACTTATGTGACAGAAGGGCGTTTCTGCACCCTGGGGAGGTGGCGGCGAGGGTCAATATAAAGCCAACTTCGGCACCTGCATCTACTGAGGGAAAATGGGACAGTGTGTCTGCGGGTTTGAGAGAAAACGGCATCTCAGTGTCAAAAGCTCAGTGACTTAGAGTAATCGTGATTGGAATGACAGTACAAGCCGAAATCCTGCTCCTGTTAGAATGGGAGTGTAAATTATGGCACTTTAGTTATTTATTTTACTCCTTTACGTAAGAGGATCTCTGGCCAAGGACAACAGAATGGAGGGTAAATGTTTCATAAATTACAACCAGCAAGTAAAATGGTTAGAAGTAGCGTGAAATGTACAAGTGAATGCACGTAAAGGCAATGGAAGAAAGAGTGAAAGTCTTGTAAAGCAGCGCCACTGTAAGAAAGGTCTGAGATCATTAAGAAAGGGGACAGCAAAACGAAGAAAAATGGTATTAGAGTCCAATAACAGCAAATGCAAAAGGAAGAAAGATGTAATGAAATCACAGCACACACACACACACACACACACACACACACACACACACACACACACACACACACACACACACACTGAACATCTTAAGCAAATATGGCATCTAAAGTGTGAACATTTAGTGGCATTATTTTTGCTATCTTTTATTTTAGCATATTTTATTCTCATTCTTCTTCTTCTTCTTCTTCTTCTTCTTCTTCTTCTTCTTCTTCTTCTTCTTCTTCTTCTTCTTCTTCTTCTTCTTCTTCTTCTTCTTCTTCTTCTTCTTCTTCTTCTTCTTCTTCTTCTTCTTCTTCTTCTTCTTCTTCTTCTTATTGTTATTATTATTATTATCATTATTATCTATCTTGTTATTTGTACAGGATTAAGTTTTGGCATTTATTAGTTTTATATTTGTTAACACTTCTACACCAGCCTCACATCTCGAAATATATATTTTAAGGTTATTATCTGCAATATTTTCAACTTAATAGCTACAATACCTCAATAAACCAATTATTATTACTGCTACTACTACTACTGCTACTACTACTACTACTACTATTACTCTTCTTCTTTTTCTTCTCTTCTTCTTCTTTTTCTTCTTCTTTTTCTTCTTTTTCTTTTTTTCTTCTTCTTCTTCTTTTTCTTTTTCTTTTTCTTCTTCTTCTTCTTCTTCTTCTTCTTCTTATTATTATTATTATGGTTATGATTATCATTATTATAATTGCAGAGAGAGAGAGAGAGAGAGAGAGAGAGAGAGAGAGAGAGAGAGAGAGAGAGAGAGAGAGAGAGAGAGAGAGAGAGAGAGAGAGAGAGAGAGAGAGAGAGAGAGAGAGAGAGAGAGAGAGAGAGAGAGAGAGAGAGAGAGAGAGAGAGAGAGAGAGAATGCGGGACCACAGGTAGGCAGGCAGGCAGACATGGGTGGGAGGACAGGGATGGCATCAAGTGTTCTTCGCGTTGGGTAACACACTTCCCTTCAGGCGTGTCTCAAGATGTAAACAAAGCCAATTTCATTATCATACGTCTCGTGTTTCGGGACTGGGAGGCGAGAACCAACCCGTACTGCGGCGCCATCACACCTGACACCACCTTGGTCTGTATTCACAGATGTTTCGGCGCCTTATCTCGACTGCTTTCAACAGGCTATGGTGGAAGCTACAAAATTTTTCAAGGATAAGGTTTAAAAAAAATTTGCACAATAAATTAAAAAAAGAGGAAAATTTCTATAAATTTTGAAACGTCCCAGTGACAGCTCAAAGTATTTTAAAATACAGATCCTTAATTCTCCAACCTAAGCCATCTTAATGCCACTAAGAAAATATATTAAAAGTTTCGACTTCAAAAAGGCTAACAACAGTTGCTTCTTATTGTTATTTACTGTTATTATTTGAAGTGCATGTTAGTGGCAATGAATAACTGTTCAAAATGTTCAAAATGTACAACTTGAAGGGAATACTCTACATTTATTTCCGGTTTGAATAAAAATTAAAATAAACGAGGACTCATGTCAAGGTCTGGATGTGAAACAGGCAGCAGACAGACAGGCAGAGATAGAGAAAGACCTCGCTCCCTCCAGCAACGCTCTCTTCGTCCAAAATATCTTGCTCCCGGAGGTCAAAGGGTGTGTCATCCCTTGTCGCCCTGTCCCGTCACACCACCCTTCATGATGCCAATAAATTGTAGTGATAAAAGTAACACGTACAGGATGGAAAGTAATGCTTCTTTACTTATATCAATCCTTTGCACCTCACATTTGAAAATTCTCCAAAGCAAAAGCACCACAATAGATCTCTCACTGCACTACACCCACCACCACCACCACAACCACCATCACCACCACCACCTTGCAACAGGTGTGTGTTAAGGGGGGATGTGTCAGGACATCTCCCTCCCTTGTCTTCTTCTCTAAGTCAACTTTATAAGAAAAATGTCGTGGTCGTTATCCCACATTCATAATTCGCGAAAAGCAGTTGCAACTTGCCTCGCGTACAGAACTACTCCCCTCCACTCAAAATCATTATTAGAGTGTCAAGAAATAAATGGAAGAGGTTTAGTTTCTGCTGTGCTGACGCATAAATTCCTGATTTCTACTCAAGCTGCTTTCGGTTTCGATTTCATCTTCCTGCAATGTTTGTGAGCGTGAAAACCCACAAAAACCAGTCACTTAGTAATGTATATGCGACTGACGTTAATAAAACCTGCCAGCAGTTGAAATAAAGATAAAGTGTCTAAGCATTCATGTGCAAGAAAACAATTACAGTGTGGAACAGCTTTTGGGCCCGTCCCGCCGCGAGTATATAAGGGCGACACAGGCTGGGGAGGGCCACTGTGTTCCCGACTGCCGCCAAGTCAACACCAGCTGCTCCTCACACTCACCATGTGCCGCCAGCTCCTGACAGCTCTTGTGGTGGGCGTGGTAGTCGTGGGCGCACTAGAGATGGGCGGCGCAGAGGGCAAACCAGACCCCACTCAGCTGGCCGCTATGGCTGACGCTATTAAGTACCTGCATGAGCTGGACAAGTATTACTCCCCGGTTTCCCGACCCAGGTAGGTCCCCCTCCCTTACCTGACTGATTCAAGTATATCTGAACCTACCTCCCATCCCTATCAGCACTCAACAGGCTTTCATTACCTGTCATCTCTACACACACTCTCCAAATTCACTGTTCTCTTCCCTTTGCTGCATCTTCCTCTTACCTCGTATCTGTAGTATCATCTCATATCTGTATCACATCTATCACCTATTCATCATCAAATCTTCGTCACTTGTATCACTCTCCCGGTTTACTATTAGTCCCCTCACTCCTTCTCACTGTTAGGCTCTTATCATACACCTCCTTCACTCTCAGTAAGCCTCCCATGTGCCATCCCCGTGTGACTGATCCTTCCCTCTTCCCACGTTGTACCTCACCCTTTAACTGGACAACCTCCTGGTCTCGCCTCACCTGCCTTACCCTATGTGTTCTTCCTTTACATTTTCTTCAAAACATCATTACAAGTCCCGCTCTTGCGCCCTTACGTTCGTGTCTTGATTCAGCAAGCATAAAAAAAAACTTCGTCTGTTTTACACTCGTATTCTCGCATTCTCACAATCCAGGCATCCGTTCCTTCCCAAAATTTTCCCTTTATTACTTTCTTGGTGTTTTGTGGCATAAAGAAATTACGCCAGAAAAGCTATTAACATTTTTT
>NC_087169.1:12896141-12918641 GCF_035594125.1 Scylla paramamosain
ACTTTCACCAACGCAAGAGAATAAAAGAGAAAAGAGAAAGAAAATACATAAGAGGGCTTAGGAGAGAGGGATGAGGAGCGACAGGAGTGATGAGGGAATGAGGGGAAAGAAATGGGGTAAGGGGATGTATAGGAGTGTGATGCAGGGAGGAGTAATGAGGGGAAAAGGTGGTGTGGCGAGAGACTAAGGGTGCAGAAAGTGTAAGATGAATATTCACTGATGGTGGGAAATGGTGAGGATAACCTAACTATTTATTATTGTAGGAGACTCCCTAATGCTGCCCCATCCTTGCCTTGCTTCAGTAGTAGTAGTAGTAGTAGTAGTGGTAGTAGTGGTAGTAGTAGTAGTAGTAGTAGTAGTAGTAATAGTAGTAGTAGTAGTAGTAGTAGTAGTAGTAGTAGTAGCAGTAGTAATAGTAGTAGTAGCAGTAGTAGTAAAATATGTCTTCCCTAGATGTTTTTTATTGCTTTAGTCTTCCCTTCTAACCACCCAGACACTCTCTCTCTCTCTCTCTCTCTCTCTCTCTCTCTCTCTCTCTCTCTCTCTCTCTCTCTCTCTCTCTCTCTCTCTCTCTCTCTCTCTCTCTCTCCTTGTCTAACTTTCTTCATTTATCACTCCCTCAACGTTTTTCATTTCTTTAGCACAATTGTTCCTTTATCTTTCATATTTCTCCCTCTCCCTCTTTTTTTTTTTATTATTTTCATTTTAATCTGTTCTCGTGATCAAGTCTGTATTTTCTCGATTTACCTTCTCCCTTCTTCCTTTTATTTTTCCTCTTATCACATTTCCACCATTCACGAGCTACACCCACATCCACCCACTGTATTTTACGTATGGCGAAGGCGTGGAGGAGGAGGAGGAGGAGGAGGAGGAGGAGGAGGTTGTACAGAGAAGAGGCGAATTTCAATGCCTGTGTCAAAAATATCGCCGGCTGGTCCATAAAAGTCGTAAATAACTAAAAAGAAACCTTCACATACAAACACATAAACTTTTCCCCTTGGCCAGTGAGGGAAAAAAGAAAAAGACCGAGCGTACATAAAACTCTAAGGCAGAGAAACATGTCCACTGCCAGAGTGTGTGAAAGGAAGGATAGAAACACTACCCTCCAATTTTTTCGACTTTGGTAGTAATCCACGAGGAAGAGGAGGAGGAGGAGGAGGAGGAGGAGGAGGAGGAGGAGGAGGGGGTAGATGAAAAGTAACAATACCAGAGAGGGTGTCTTTGAGTTATATAGGTGTGCTGAGAGTAAGTATCCTCTTAGTCTGTGTAGGGTCACCTCACACACCTGCTTAAACCGCTCACCTGATCCTATACAGTTCACCCTATTTGCCGCTCCACCTGTTCTCTCATCTGTGGCTTAGGGCGATGCACTGACAAAGATATACTGAGAAACTGGCAGAGCTACACACACACACACATGTACACCCACGCACATGTACACACTGACACACACACATACACACACACACACACCCTTGCACTCACTCACACACCCACACACTAGGGGACAGCCTCGTTCGGTAAGACGTTTGCGACTGTAAATAGCACGGTGTAAATAGAAAGGTGAAGATACAAAAGTTAACGTAGATAAGAGAAATTAAGAAGACACACAAAGACCCCAGCTGAGGAAAACGTCAGTCATATGTTTCCCTCCGTCCTTTAGTTCAACTCTTGCGTGGTTTTAGAATTGTCAAGGGGGAAGATAAAGGCAGCTCGGCACGACCAAACACTCGTAGATGGACCGCGAGAGGCAATGACTGCTCTGGCTATTTGCTTAACCAGGTGAGGCAGGGAGGAGGAGGTAGAGGGTAGAGGCAGGTGTAAAGTGGCAAAGGGACGAGGAAAGAGAGAGAGAGAGAGAGAGAGAGAGAGAGAGAGAGAGAGAGAGAGAGAGAGAGAGAGAGAGAGAGAGAGAGAGAGAGAGAGAGAGAGAGAGAGAGAGAGAGAGAGAGAAAGGGCAGTGATTTGAGCAGGCACTCACCCTTTCTTGACGCGTCCCGTGTTATGAGTGATGGCTTCGTCACCCCTCGGCACCCTCGCCCTCTCTCCTCCACGCATCATTCCTAGTCACCCTTCACGCGACTTTGCATTTTCATTTGACATTCTTGATTTCCACCGATTGTTTTCGTCTCCTTCACCAGGCAGAGCGTCCTTTATAAGTATACCTGTACACGTCACCTCACCCTCACGCCACACTCAAGCCAACAATCCTTACAGTCACACTCCTGGATAAGTCACTTGACTTGACCTAACATAACAATTTAACCTAAGCTAACCTGATCTAACTTAACATCCTAACCTGATCTAACCTAACTTAACCTAAACTAAGCTGACCTAACTTAACCTAAGGTAACCTAACCAAACTAACTTCAGCTACGAGCCTAACCTAACTTAACCTAACCTAACAACCTAACCTTAGCGTCACAAGCTCAGCGCAACACAAAGTAGTCTCCCTCTTGAATAGCCATCACCTAACCTAACCTAACATAATTTAACGTCAACTAACCCTAACATTAAATTCACAAACTCAAGGCAGCTCTTTTCAGTTTCACTTTTGAACAGCCGTTACCTAACCTAATCTAGTCTAATTTGAACCCGACAACCTAATTTAACGTAATTTGAGTTCACCCAACTTAACCTAATATAACCTACTCTAACCTAACATAAAATAACGAATCCTAACCTACTATAGCCTAAGCTATCCTAACTTAACCTAACTTAAGCTGCTACAACTTAACTTAAATTATCGAAACTTAACCTAACTTAACCTTACATCGAAGCACTCATTCGCCTCCGTATCACACCGCATTCATCTGACACTCATCCTTGTGACTCTGAGGCACATGCAACACACAAGCAGAACTGGGCCCTCAGTATCCATGTACGAGTAAACAAATGGACCAGACAGCACATACACGCAGCTGGGGAGGGCGAAGGAGGAAAAGTACAACAGGTGTGCAGCTTGACATGACATGACGACAGGTGTTAATGTATGTATAGAGACAGAGAAAGACTGGACAGGCAAGGTGGAGAAATGTGAAGAGAGGAGCAGGCAAGGATAACAATGAAAAAGCTAGGGTGTGGGTGGATAGGTAAGGAGAAAGGAAGATGTGAAGGAAGGAACAGGTGGATAGTGGATGTGGAATAGGGCAGATGAGTAATTTGCAAAGTGCCGCGATGAAATGCGAAAGGCCTCGAGCCGTTTGGATTTCTGGTGATTTATTGCAAGATAGATCTACCGGACTGTGGAAAGGGAGCGCGAGGAGAGGAAAGGAGAGGAGAGGAGAGGAGAGGGCTGACAGGAGTAGGGGATGGAGGAGGCCAACGAAGGTAAATGGGTTAGGTACACATCACTGTTATCGCCTTTACCACCATTACAGTAATAGCATACAACTACAACCCACTCATAACCACCACATCGTTTTCCTATTCACCACACTACCGCAGCAATCCCAACAATTCCACCACATAGCCTTGCACTCCACCACAGCATTGCAAAACCTGCCACATCCGGTAAGCAATGACGCAAGAAAAAAAAAAAACATCAGCTCTAAACCGGAAGGCTGAACAATACACATTTGTCAACTAAACCTGATAACTATTTATCGTCTTATTACAACAATTTTCCGTAATGAGAAGTCCAATATACTCTTCTCACCATGTACATAAAGTAAATGGATTGACATGACCATTATCCTCCTCCCTCTACTTCCCTCCTCTTCATTGACCTATTCACTCACCAAGTTACCGGCAGGATGAAGAAGAGAAAAAAGAAATTCTTTACGCCTCCCCTCATTAAAAAAGACAGGCAGTTTTTACATTGAGAAGCAATTAAACTAAATTTGAGTTTCTTTATGCATGAAAAAAGTAAGGTGTGAATAATATTCTGGAAATACTTGAAGTAAGAGTCATAAATCTTAACTCTGAGTGCTGTGGCTTCTCAAGTTCAACCAAGCAGTTTGCCGAGTGGTCAGCGCTCGGGTGTGATCTCCTGGACCTGAATTTCAGTTCTGTCGGAATCTGGTCATTTTCAAGGTATCGCTGAGGGACTGAAGAATACTCACATGTTTCCTAACAATCTAATTTTCTATGGAATCACATAAGCCTCTGTAAAGGAGTCACTCCAAAAATTTCTTTACTCCACCACGGGCAGGGACCGAACAAGTAAGCCTCCGCATGAGATATAAAGAGGTCAGTCATCTAAGCCTCCAAAGAGGAGTTGCAGCAAGAATTGTTACGTGTCTCTATTTATAGGCCAAGAACATAAAAAGAAAAAAAAAGAGTTTAGAAAATGATTTTGAGAATTTAAAGATAGTAAAATAATGAAGGTTTATTTTCAGCATTTCATTCTCTCTCTCTCTCTCTCTCTCTCTCTCTCTCTCTCTCTCTCTCTCTCTCTCTCTCTCTCTCTCTCTCTCTCTAGCATCATGTAGTACTACTCAAATGAAATAACAGGTGTCAAACTTCCATCAGCAGTCAAGGGGTTAAAATGCAGCGGCTAGCACTTCCAGCCACGAGTCTCCTGTCCCCGGTCTGAGTCCAGGCAGGCAGGGACAGAGAGCGTCAGAGTCACCAGCCCAGCCGCTAATCCTTCCTGTGGGGCTGTGTGATAAATGACACCAAAGAAAACGTAAACTAAGTAAGCCGGGATGTCACAGGGAGTCCCGCGTCCTTGAAAAAAGATCTTAAAACCACGGAGGGTGGAAATCTGCAGACTCAGAGGCGAGGAAAACAAGGATAAGCGTGAGGACAATGAGAGAATTAATGTACAGTGCGCTGCCTCACGTTTATCTCTGAGGGTTTTAAAGTGAATGAGTGAGATGGTGGGTAAATACTTCAATACTCCGCCGTCTTTCTCTCACCTCATGAATATAATTAAATGTATCTGTGCGCTGCCTGACCCTAATAGAATGAGGGAGAGTGAGGAGTCACAAGGGAGTCAGAAGGGAGTGAGAGGGGAGCTAGTAAGGGTGTGGGAGAGCCGAATGTATTGTGAAGGGGAGTCAAAAGGTGAAAACAGGTGAGGAAAAGATGAATAAGATGTCAGGTGAGGGAGGAAGATACAAAAGAAAAAGGAAACAAAGACAAAGACAAACTGAAAAAATAATTGAAACCGTGAGAAATTTTCTTCCTCATACACAAACATAAAAAAAGAAATAATATAATGTGAAAGACAAAAAAAAGGTGAGAAGTAAAGAGAAAAAATAAGGATGACTGGAAATTACGAAAAAAAAAAAACTCTGGTGAGAATGAAATGCAAGAAATAACATGAAAAAGGCGACGGGTAATATACGAGTATATATATATATATATATATATATATATATATATATATATATATATATATATATATATATATATATATATATATATATATATATATATATATATATATATATATATATATAGCCAGAAACAAGAACAGGAATAAAATTTTCGAATAATGTAAAACAGAAAATTCCTTTATGTAATATTTTCACATCTGATCTTTGTATATAACTCATGAGCCTCTCTTTCTTTCATTCATTCTTTCTTTCTTCCTTTTATCTTCGTTTCTTTATTTCTAACAATTTCACGTTTTTAATCACGAAATTTTGAAATCTATCCTACCATCAAAACAGTACTCTCTCTCTCTCTCTCTCTCTCTCTCTCTCTCTCTCTCTCTCTCTCTCTCTCTCTCTCTCTCAACAGTAATACGCTGCCACGCCTCAAAGTTTTTACAATTTCTTTACAGTGCCGCCCTCTTGCGTATTCCTCCCGTGCATCAACTCCCCCAGCACCATATAACTTCCTGCGGCCTCTCACGACCATTTTCTCTCTCTCCCTCTCCCTCTTCCTCTCCTTCTCTCTTCATTGACCTATCTACTCGGCATGTCCCCAGTAAGATGTAGAGAGCAATTTCTTCCTCGTTTCCTCATTAAAAAAGACAGAGTATATGTTAAAAGGAGAAAAAAAGATACTTGAGCTCCTTCATATATAAACAAAAGAAAGGTGTGGCGTTGTATTCCAGAAACTTTTAATTGGTGGTCTTGGAGATCATGTGTTTTTAAGAGCAGCTTCCGTGAAAGACTTAAGGATGGTAAGTGAAGAAATGTGATAAGCAGTGTAGAATTGGGCGAGACTTGAATATCACTGAGAAAGAAAAAGAAATTATAGAAAAGTTGAAAACTTGATGGATGAATAAAGAACACTGCGTCATTTATCCTCGAGTCATTACCATTAACTTCCTCCTTCTTTGTCTCTTCATTTATTCCTTCCTCCAAATCTTCCATGCTTACCTACCTTTCCCTCCTCTTTGTCTTTTTACTTCTATCCTCCTCTTTCCTTCTCCATCTCTCTCTGTTCATTCCTTCACCATTACCTCCACTCTTTCCAGTCTCTTTCTCCCTCTTTGTCTTTTCGCACATTCCTTCCTCCACCTCCTCCTCAACCAGACTTACCTACGTCTTTTTCTTTTTTTTTTTAATTAAGAGGGATGCTGGCCAAAGGCAATAACAACAACAACAACAACAACAACAACAACAACAATAACAAAAAGGTCCACTGATGTGCTAGTTCCTAAATAGAGGTCACAACACAACGAATTATATATATATATATATATATATATATATATATATATATATATATATATATATATATATATATATATATATATATATATATATATATAAATAGATATATATATATGTAGGATAAATGTCATGAAAGTTCACATCCTTTTTGTTCCTTTACCTCTATCCTCCTCCTTCCTCCTCCGTTTCCTCCCCTCTCCGTTCATTCCCTCCCGATTACCTCCACTCTTTCCTTCACCTCCTTCTTTTCTCCTTCTCCTTTGTTCCCCTCCTTCCACGCCTCCTCTCCACACAACAGCTCTCCCACGCACAGCCACCATCCTTCCCTCCGTCCCTCCCTCACGCCCCTAATCGCAGGCCGTATTAGCAACTTTCCGCAGTGCTGACACAAGAAAGTGTTGCTCCCTTAAAGTTACGAAACCTTAACCAAAGACCGCAATGCATTACTGTGCCCTTCAGCCTCTCTATCCTCTCGCCGCGCCTCTGTCTCTTCCTCTGTGCACTGCCACTTGGCTATGTCACGAAAGGGATTGAAAGAGTTACCCACCTTATTATTATTATTATTATTATTATTATTATTATTATTATTATTATTATTATTATTATTATTATTATTATTCATGTCTAGGCAGTGATAATAAAGATAAAAGTGATATACTACTACTACTACTACTACTACTACTACTACTACTACTACTACTACTGCTGCTACTACTACTACTACTACTACTACTACTGCTGCTGCTGCTGCTACTACAACTAATCTCTCTCTCTCTCTCTCTCTCTCTCTCTCTCTCTCTCTCTCTCTCTCTCTCTCTCTCTCTCTCTCTCTCTCTCTCTCTCTCTCTCTCTCTCTCTCTTCCCCAGCCGAGTAATCAACCTTTACATTGATGAGCCTTTCAGCTAGGGTGCTCTAGGGAGGTCTCTTCCTGTAAGCTGTGTATGTGAATGATTTAAAGGGAGGGGTAACGCGTAAGATACCAGGATATTTTCTACTGAAGACTGCAAAGATAGTTAATTTCTCATATTCACTGTAATTATGATGTTATGTGAAATTAATCTCATCTTACATTATTTATCAAGTATTCTCTTCTACTCACGGTCTACAAAAGATACCAGGGTACTTTCTACTGAGGACCGCAAAGATGGTTAATTTCTCATATTCGCTGTAATTATGACGCTATGTGAAAGGCATCTCGTGTCACATTATCAAGTCCACCTCTTCCCTGCCACCCACAGTCTGCAGGAAACAATCACCTGCACGAATAATTGAAGAAGTGATTGGATTTCCTACTCGCTAAGACTCTTCGGGGAATGAGTTGATAATAGAGGCCATGCTTTCATTCGGATGTTTAAGATTTACGACCATGTTCTGAAACACATCTGCGCCGCACCTCCACCACATTTCAAAGATTCTAGTTGAAATTGCACAGATTTTTAAGTGTGTTTTTATGGTTCTAGTGACAGATTAACGAAATTTCTACATTATTAACATGAAAACACTCTTGAGAACCCGGCTAATTATCTATGTGGCCTTTGAAAACAGTCGTGGTGAGGGAGCAGAGCGTTTCAGAATACGGGCCTTAAGATTAAGGCCAGGTTTACAATAGTCCGTTTTTACGGATTCCGTCTCTTTACACCGTCCAACAATGACGTCACCACCGTTTCCGTTCGAGCAACTGTAGTTTCTGCTTCCGCTTGAACGGACGCCGTCGAGCGGAAGAGATGAACAGAGTTCAACTTTGTACAGAGAGACAGACGGGCACAGTGTTGTAAGTACTGATATTTTTTAATGTTCTAGGTACGATACTCAAGTACATGACAAAACGTTATTGAATTACAGCTTTGTAATGTAACAATGCTATATCGTAAATTAAAAATTTTTACATTATTCGTGGAAGAGAGGAGTGACTGGGCTCCCAGCGAGAGGTGCGGCAACACCGCAAAGCATGTAAAACACAAGCACATGGATGGACTGGACAGGTTTCAGCTCAACAAACTGTAGGAACGCAACAAGTCTCACTCAGCAGCTATGGTAATGACAATGTATTAATAACTGATAATCAGACAACCAGAAAATACCATTATAGCCTCCCTCTTCACTACACAGTGCATTGCTCTACCGCCTTCACCGTGCCTTGTAGGAGTCACTAGCGTGTAGTTAGTTATATTTCTTTACTCTGCAATAAATGATACTCTTTTCCACCTCACTGGCTTTCGTCAGCTGCGAGCAGCAAGGTGGCAAGAAGTATACAAATTCCTTGTCGAGGAGGTCTCCTCTGTGTGGCCATGCTGACAATCAATGGATACGGAGGCAGCGGTGAACTCCTTCGTTCAGTACGGGCTCCGTTTATGTGACGTCATTGTTGGACGGTGAACGGAGACGGAATCCGTAAAAACGGGCCTGGCCTAACTGTCATCATCATCGTCATCATCATAATCATCATTGCTAATAACTCGTATCGCTTACGAAATTCAGCCAAGCGCACTGGAGAGGAAGCTGAGGGTGAAGAGGCAAGTGATAGAGTAAAAAAAACTTAAGGTCAGATGCAAAACAGAACATCCAATAAGGAGCTTGTCGCGTGCTGGAACCCTCACCACCACCACCACCGCCACCACCTCCCCACCACCACCTGACCTGTCCAAGACAATCATGGGTATATTTTATTTTTTTCTTCCAGCATGTGCATATGGTTCGTTTTTCGAGTCCACGTTTATACGAATATTATACGAAACTTTCCAGCTGTCGTCAAGCACTTTTCCTTCCCTCACTCGATTACTGATGCAACTTTTGGGGCGTGGCTACAGTTACGGCCGCCTCGGGGACTTGGCTATCCCGAACGAGTCCTTCAACAAATCCTGAGCGAATCTTTTGGTAGCATAAACTGAACCGCTTTCTGTCTTGCTTTCTTTACAATGCTCCGTTGCCTCCCCCTCGCTAAAAAGTATGTAATTAATGCCACTCTCATTGATAAAGTCATGTCGCCCTTACAAAGAGATACCAGAAAATGAGAGAGGAAGACTGCTTCACTTGCCTCGGGGTCTTCGGGGCTTCTGGCCTTCACTAAAAGGACCCACTCTCGCCGATCGGTCAAGGTTACACGTAGGCGATATCCTTGTAGGGAAAAAAAGGAAAAACAGAAAAGGCAGGAAGTGGAATGGATGTCATATGAACACAGAGACAAGTGGGAGGAAGAGAATGGAAACAAAATATATATGTGTGTTGGTGTGGAGAGAGAGAGAGAGAGAGAGAGAGAGAGAGAGAGAGAGAGAGAGAGAGAGAGAGAGAGAGAGAGAGAGAGAGAGAGAGAGAGAGAGAGAGAGAGTGTGTAGTCAGTCAGGTGTGGTAACAGGAGAGAATGCATCATCACCACCATCACCACCACCACCACCACCACCATCACACTACCACCACTACCACAACCATCGCCACCACAATTAATACTAATACTGTAGAACTATTAGCCAAGTGTATGGATGAGAGAGAGAGAGAGAGAGAGAGAGAGAGAGAGAGAGAGAGAGAGAGAGAGAGAGAGAGAGAGAGAGAGAGAGAGGGGAGGGGGGTTGTAACTACAGCTCCCCTTGTTCCTCCCTTACTCAAATGGCTTCTCGTTAGGACCCAGATTTAAGATCGTTAGGTTGACGGAGGGAGAGAACAAATAGGGTGATAACTGATGAAAGAGGGTGGAGGGAAGAGGAGGGGGAGGAGGAGGAGGAGGAGGAGGAGGAGGAGGAGGAGGAGGAGGAGGAGGAATCACGGTATGGGGGACAAGAAGGGCAATGACACTCGTGAACCCAGAACATTATGATAAACACGAGAACCTGCCACTCTACCTGTTCATCTGTTCTCTTGTTCTTGTTTACCTATCTGAGTAACACGTCACCACTTACTCATGAGTGTTTGGGAAGCGCCTTACTCACCACTCCTTTCTGATTAAGAGAATGAGTCACTTTCTCCATTTGTCTTTACACTCGCTACTTTCAAGTACTCTTCAATCTGTCACTTTCTCGTAACAACTTGTAACTTTCCTTTCACTCTGGCTTTCTTTCTCTCAGCCAGACAACACGCAAGAATTAGAGAAAATGATGAGCCACCTTCATTCCATCACTTTAAAGAAACTATTCTCTCTTCACTTTCTTTACCAGACAACAAACGGGAATTGGAAAGAAAAGAAAAGAAAAGGAAACAGAGGATAAAATAATAATCACTCCGTCATTTTCAGATAACTATCCCCTCACAGGAATTGGAAAGAAAAGAAAAGAAAAAAATAGAGGAAAAATTATGATCTATAAACAAAAAGGAATTAATAACAAAAAGACAGGAGGAATAGAGAATAAAGGTTGATCTATAAACATTCATCATCAATTCATCACTTCCAAATAACTATCTCTCTCTCTCTCTCTCATCACTCCTTTAGTTACTCAACAAACAGGAATTAGAAAGAAAAGAACAAAACAAAACAAAACAAAAAAAGAAATCAACTATCATCGCTTTAACAAAACTGTCTTAAAACAAACAAAAAAAAACATAGAAAACACAAAAAAAATAATCATCACTCGAACAAACACGACTCTTCAAAAAAAAAATCTATCAATTAACCCACTGACCTCAGAATTACGTCACCATTAGTAGTCCACATCCCAGAGTTTTATTTTCGTCTCAGCCTTCCCTCAGGTATTCCTTGAAGCCACAAATACCTGTTAATTTAAGAAGTCTCGCCCACATGTTCTGCGAATCTTGTTTGGTTACCTGGAAGAAAGGGAAGATATATAAGTCTCTCTCTCTCTCTCTCTCTCTCTCTCTCTCTCTCTCTCTCTCTCTCTCTCTCTCTCTCTCTCTCTCTCTCTCTCTCTCTCTCTCTCTCTCTCTCTCTCTCTCTCTCTCTCTCTCTCTCTCTCTCTCTCTCTCTCTCTCTCTCTCTCTCTCTCTCTCTCTCTCTCTCTCTCTCTCTCTCTCTCTCTCTCTTTGTGTCTTTTTAAGCAGACTTATGCGAGGGATTAGTTTTGCTTTCTCATCTTAATTTTTTTTGTTTTGTTTCTTTGTCGCGTTTAAAACTTATGGTGTTTACTTATAATCCTTTCTTTCTGTCTGTCTATCAATCCCTCCACTTAACTCTCTCTCTCTCTCTCTCTCTCTCTCTCTCTCTCTCTCTCTCTCTCTCTCTCTCTCTCTCTCTCTCTCGGCCTCCCCCCACCATTCCGCACCCAGTCAACACTCTAGAAACACTTTATCCGATGAGAGGGAAACACAGTCCTACACTCAGACCTTTTGACCAAATATTTAGGTTATGAAACATTTCCCTCCTCAAATGTTTCTGTCCGTGTTCTCAGACGCTTAGAGGTGGAAGGGTGGAACAAGGGGAAGAGGTGAGAGAGAGAGAGAGAGAGAGAGAGAGAGAGAGAGAGAGAGAGAGAGAGAGAGAGAGAGAGAGAGAGAGAGAGAGATAAAGCATGGTGAAAAATAGAAGAACAGTTGAAAAAATAATGTTTCCTAATATAAAAATGAGGTTTTTATGGCCCTCAGTGGTGTTTTCCTTCTCACTGATAGCGCAGAATCCCAGCTAAACTATAACTAATGAAGAAAACACCCTTGAAAATTCCAGTTAATTCCAATAGAGTCTGTCAAAAGTGGTCGAGATTAAATACAGGTAAGCTAGAGATTATGGGCCTTCGTATAGTCACTCTGGTAAACAAACTGCTTAAATAATTTTTGGCTGGTTTCTAGATGTTTATTATTTATTTATTTATTTTTTTATTTTTTTCTGTTCAGCCAGTGCGAATGATCTCCGTTAAATGAGGGCAGGAGTACTTTCTCTTCTCCATCGGGGGGCCAAGGGGATGAGAGTGGTGTGAATGAGTGTGAATGTGAAAGTTGTGTGCTTGTCTTGGCTGCCTTCCTTTCTGGGGGAGACAGCCTTGGTAAATGTATGTATATATTATTATTATTTCTATCACATCACGCACTTCTTGTATTGTTGTCTCTCTTCTGTGTACGGCGTGAGTGTTATGAAAATTCGTCCGAACTTTTCCGTTTTTAATATGAAAATAAGAAAAATGAGGCTTAGTTTTTCTGATTTCTCCTGAAGTGCGAAAATAAATAAATAAAAGTAAATAAATACTTTCGCAATCTTTTTAAGGCGGTCGTGTATAAGGAAAGGAAGGGATACACAATTTGTTTATGAAAAAAGGAAGAAGAAAAGGGAAATCAAATAAATCTAAGAATATGTATTTGTATTAAAACATCTCCAGGCAATTTAGACTCTCGTGAATATTAATAATGAAGAACATCTGCCCCCCACCACAAAAAATAAAAGTAGTTTGAGGAATGTCAGATAGAAAAAAAAATATATATATAAGTAAAGATAACAAATACAGAAAGTTACATGAGTTATTTTTTCTCTCAATGCCATTCCGTGTCTAAGATTAATAAAACAGACAAGAACAAATAAAAGAAGAAAAATTATGACATTCATTCACTCTCTGATGTTAAGACGTTAAGTGAAATTACTTTTAATCTTTTATTTCCATTCAGAGAGAGAGAGAGAGAGAGAGAGAGAATCACACGTGGGCTTGGGAATGTTTGTCTATTTAATGACATTCATGAACTGTTACACAAGAGAAAGAGGGAGAGATAAAGTGACCGAGCGAGGAGAGGGAATAAATGGAAGGAATTAAGAAGACGCGGGAGGAGAGGTGAGAGAAATACAAATAAAAAAAAAAATACTTCACAAGGAAAAAGAGGAAGATTGAAACGCATAAATGGAGGAGGAGGAGAGGAAGAGGAAGCAGAGGAGGAAAGAAGTCCGTTGCTAGAATAAAAAAAAGTGAGAGGTGAGAAAAATGGGGAATGAGAGGCGGGGTAAGACCAAAGAGAGGAAAAAAAAAAGGGAGAGGAGGTGATGTGTGACTCCCGCTGAGGAATATGCAGATAGGGAGAAAAGTGGCAGGGAAAAATTAAACGAGAGAAAAGGAGAGGAGAGGGAAGGAAAATGAGGGCAGAGTAGATAAGAGGAAAGGGAAGGAGAAGAGGAGAGGAGAGAGGAGACTTCAAAAAGGATAATTAAAAGAAAGGCATGAGAAAGGAAGATAGTAGGAACAGACACACACCCGTAAACAGACAGACAAACAGGCAAAAACAGACAGGTAGATAGATAGAGGAACGTTCTCCTTCACTCCCTTTAATTACAAAAAGGAGACAAGAGAAGAGAAGAGAAGAGAAAGATAAGGAAAGAGAAGGGAATAGAAAACAAGAAGAGAGGAGAGGAGAGAAGGAAAGCAACCATATGAGAGAGAAAGGGAGCCAAGAGAAAAGCGAACCAAGATAGACAGACAGACAGACGGATAGACAGAAAAGAAGCGAATAATAAAGAAAGACGGAAAACAATGATATGAGAGGAAAGGAGCAAAGAGAAAAGCTAACACAGACACATGCAAACCGAGATAGACATACAGACAGATAGACAGATAGACAGAAGAAAAGAGAAGAGAGCAGGAAAACAACGAGGTGCGAAGAGAGAGAAAAGATAACAGACACGCAAACCAAGACAGATAGACAGGCAGACTGAAATGCAGATAGACAGATAGACGGGCACCTCCTCCCCGCACGGCACACAATGAGGCCAATTCGCTAGGTCCAGAGGGTCAGGTGGAGGGAAGACGGGCAGGAGCGACGCTGATGTAGTAATGTCTGGGAAGGGAATGACAGATGGGGGCGAAGCGGTAACTGTACGCCGCCAGTGACCGCCATTATCTTGCGTTATTACTCCCCGTTGCGACACTCCATACCATCACTGTCTCCCCTTCCTTCCGCTCACCCTTTTCCTCCTCATTAATAGGTATAATTGCGTACAATGTTCCCTCCTAATAAATCGTTATGTTATTTACCTTTCATATATATAGATTTGTTCTCTTTCCTCTTTACGCGTTCGGTGAGTTGGGAAATCTCAGTGTTTGGTTTGAGTTGTTACAGTTGTTACCCTCTTTTTCTTCTAATTAATGGGTGTAACTGCGTATAAGACTCTCTCCTTAATTAATCGTCATGTTATTTACCGTTTATATACACATATTTATTCTTCTTGTTCTTTTACGTCTTCGGTGTTTTGGTTTGAGTTGTTACAGTGATAGAACATTAATGTGATTTATTGATTGTTTTATTCATTAGTAGAGTTCCTATTATTTTTTTCTTTATTAGATAGCTTTTATTTTTCATACTTTCTAAAGGAACATCGCGTGTGGTAAAAGGAGCTACTAAAAAAATGTAGTAGTAATAATCATAGTAGTAGTAGTAATAGTAGTATCAGTAGTATCAATAGGAGAAGGAGGAGGAGAAGGAGGAGGAGGAGGAGGAGGAGGAGGAGGAGGAGGAGGAGGAGATCATTAT
Organism: Scylla paramamosain; assembly: GCF_035594125.1. Classification (NCBI taxonomy): domain Eukaryota; kingdom Metazoa; phylum Arthropoda; class Malacostraca; order Decapoda; family Portunidae; genus Scylla; species Scylla paramamosain. Next base: position 12,911,097 of record NC_087169.1, read on the forward strand.
ATACTTCTGAGTCATTACTAAAAAAAAAAAAAAAAAAAAAAAAGCTGCCACCGCTCCGCCTTATCACCACGCATTCACCAACACCAGATAGTCCCCTGCCTCAGTACACGAGCCGCTAAGCTCACCAACTCGTCACCACACGCAAGTTAATTGCCGGGGAGCGGAAAAAAAAAAAAAAAGAAGAAGAGCGGGATGAAGTGGGCGTTGCAGTACAAGATGAGGTGAGCGGATGCTGCACCGTGGATTGGGAGGAAGGGGGTGGGAGAGAATGGGCGTGGGATCACAGGAGATGGGTGCTGTGTAGTAGGTGCGGCAGGTGTCAGGTGTGAGGTAGGAAAAATGGTGTTGTGTGTGTGCGATAATGAGTGATAATGAGTGTGAGGAAAACAGCACTTATCTCTCAAGTTGACTCATCCCGCGCTGTAAAAAAAAAAAAAAAAAGATTATCATGCTGCTTTTGTCCTGCCATTGCGGAGAAAGTGTTGACAAATATAAAGGAATAATTGTAAATGTCTGAGGGGGGGGGACGGTATCAATACTGGAGTGATGAAGAATGTCATGAATCTCATAAATCTTATACACGTGCAGCGCGTTTATAAACAGTCATAATTGTTAAAACACTTTGAAAGAGTAAGTATGTTTGGGATATACTTTTCGTCTATATTATTCCACATTGATTTTATTTCCACATCATACCTTTTTTTCTTTTTTTTTTTTTTACGTCAGAGGGACAATGGTCAAGGGCTACAAAAACTTTGAAACACACACACACACACACACACACACACACACACACACACACACACACACACACACACACACACACACACACACACACACACACACACACACACTGAGGTGCCAAAAGGATTAATTGAAATTGGAGAAGTGTCTTGAAACCTCCCTCTTGAAAGAAAGCAAGTCATAGATGAGGGGACGCATGCAAGCAAGATCAGAAGAACAGTTAGCCTAAAAATAGAGGTGATGTGGGGCATTGCTAACAGACAGACAGGCAGGCGGACAAAGAGAACCACACCGCGCTGAGGGACAAGAATTGCCCCGGCTCACAAGTGTTCAGGGCGCGGGGTTGCGTTGGCGGACACGGGAACTCATAACAAACTTTGCGTGGAGGGGTAAAGCGGACCAATGAAGGAAGTGGAGTTATTAAAAGAAAAAGGAGAGCAAAGAAGAGCTTACATGCAACTTAGGGCGGGGACTGATATAAAGCGCTCCGCATACAGAAAATCGCTCCACACACACACACACACACACACACACACACACACACACACACACATTCACAGACACACACATAGTTAAATCTTCTCTGGTGTGTGGAATAGACTCACACACGTGCATCTCTCAGACGAACCACCAATAGAAGCGTGAAGCGTACATACATCACGGTTCAATTATAACTTCTTGATCTAAGGGTTGAGCGTAATAAACTAACATATATCACGTATGATCTGACCTTGTTCAATATAACATAGGCACGTTAGTTATCTAAACACGAGTAACTATGTCCAGTACCCCCTCCCATCTCTCTCTCTCTCTCTCTCTCTCTCTCTCTCTCTCTCTCTCTCTCTCTCTCTCTCTCTCTCTCTCTCTCTCTCTCTCTCTCTCTCTTTTGTGAACGGGAAGAAAAGTGGGCAGAGAAAGATAGAGAAGAAAGAGAGGAAGGAACATGATGAAGACTGGAAGGAGAGGATAAGCCGATAAGAGCAGAGAAAGAAAAGGGGAAGGAGGGCAGCAGGGAAAGAAAAGAGAGGGGGAGGAGAGGGGGAAAGTAAGAAAGAGATGGGGAATTCTTAATTTTCTCGTATTTTCAAGTTCAGTTCTTAATTTCCTTACTCCTTCTTCTCCTCTTCCTCCTTACTACAACTACTACTACTACTACTACTACTACTACTACTACTACTACTACTACTACTACTTCTACAACAACAACTACTACTACTACTACTACTACAAGAACACACACACAATTGAGATGCAAGCTCCTGACAGGTAATCTTCCGCCTAAATAACGTAAGCTAGTAACTCCCTGCTCGCAAGTCTGTTTCAGCGATATTACGACTGCCATAAGTGTTATATTACGAGGCCTAAGTTTGCCCCTCACTATGCGGAATTCTTATAATAACTAATCCGCTTATCTTTATTATTTTGTTTATATCCTTCACAGTTCGATATAAAGTTGAGAAGGAAGGACGTAAGAGAAAAGTTTCTTCAATGTCTCCCTTCTCCTTTTTCTTCATTATACGCCAAGTTCCGTTTGTTTCCCATGTTCTTTTTCTCTCTTTCCTTTCTCTCTCCCTGGACATTCACTCTCTTTTTCTCCTGCTCTCACCGGCGATGTCCAGTCTTACATTCTCATCTTCAAGAAGGTAGAGGTAAAAGATCCGCAGCCAGTGGCCAAAGCAGCCTTCCTCATGCCGCTGTGCAGACAAAACACTCACAAGTCCCGTGACTGAGTGGAAAGAAACACCTCAGTACTGCCCCACCACTACTACTACTAATTCCACAACTGTTGCTGCTGCTGCTGTTGCCACTTCTACTACTAAAACAACAACAACAATAACTACTACTACTACTACTTTTACTACTACTACTACTACTACTACTACTACTACTACTACTACTACTACTACTACTACTACTACTACTACTGCTGCTATTACTTCTACTACTACTAGCGATTACACTTGATTTCACGAGTAATCATATGGTTATTACAACTCCTGATTTTGAGGTGAATCTACTGTATATATATATATTGGTATGCATATGTATGGGTTATGTATATACACATACATGTATGGATGCATATGTCTAGTGGAATGTATGTATGTTTGCATGTATGTATGTGCGTATGCGTATGTATGTATGTATATAAGTGTACGTGTGTATGAATGTATATCTATCCTATTTCTAATATGTCAGACCCGTATGTCTATCTGTATTCTCTCTCTCTCTCTCTCTCTCTCTCTCTCTCTCTCTCTCTCTCTCTCTCTCTCTCTCTCTCTCTCTCTCTCTCTCTCTCTACATGATACACGTTATTGTGACCAACCACGTCGTAATTATTTCTTGTTTATCATAATCTAAATCTATGTACGCTATTGTTACTTTATACTCACTATTGATTCTTTCTTTTGTATAATTTTCTTAGATATTCTTCTTATGCATATCTTAACATTTTCATTAATATTTCCATTTTCTTTTTTTCTTGTTTATAATGCACATTCTTGTACCCCACTACAAACCCCTTTCCATGTACAGATATGTAATATGTACCTAGATTTAATATATGTAATTTTTTTTCTCTCTCTCGCTTATGTATTAGTAAAATTTTATTTAGGGTGTTTAGCTTTTTTAATTAGTGTCTTCTATCAAATACAGTTTAAGTTTTGCCTGAAAAGGTAACGCCTAAAAAAAGGCTGGCTGTTAATTCACTCATTTATGTAATATACATATATATACATATACTATTATGTAATGGGTATAAATAAATGTTCAAATGTTTAAATGTTCAATGTTCAAATGTTCCAATACACTCACCCTGTCTCTTCTCTTCCTCCCTCTCAGCACCCGCTCGGCCCCGGGACCCGCCTCACATATTCAAGCATTGGAGAAAACCCTAAAGTTCCTACAGTTGCAGGAGCTTGGCAAAATATACTCACACATGACCAGACCGCGGTGAGTCTTGCCGCTGCCCCCCCACCACCATCACCACCATTACCACCACCACCACCACCACCACCACCGCTTGTCGCCATTCTTCATACAACCCCCCTCCGATTACGTTTTATTGTCATTTTGTGCCCTTTTCCCTGGCAATTTTTATTATTTGTCGACGATAAGCTGTATGTTTTGCTAAGAGTAATGTATTCATTGGCGTATTTATTTCCCAAAGGACAGTTTACGTAGTTACAGCAAGAGTTTCGCACTAATTACATATACTATTAATTACCGAATATGCTTCGTCCTCCCGGCTTGTCTGAAAAATTAAGATAAAGATTTTGCCTCCCTGCCTGCTCCCTTGCCTGCCTGTGTGTCATTAGCTTCATTCCTGTGCACGATTTAAAGAGTGTAAAATAAGAAGACAGCTTAGCGCATTAACGTCACCGGCACTAAGAAGGTGAGACTGCACTGCACCCTTTCTGGTAGTGCGTACGTGTGAGTGTATGAGTGCATATGCTAACCCTGACTGATAAGGGAAGCACCGAGTTTAGATAAGGTGACCTCCCGCCCGTCCCTGTCTCACCCCTTGTCATTCTGTTTCTTATGCTCGACCCCTCTCTTGACCGCCGCTATCAGGACACACCAAGATCTCCCTCATGCTTCTATTGGTGCTGAGACCCTGACACACGCCTCCGCTGACCTCCACAAGCACGTTAAGCACGCTCTATATCGCAACACTCAGCTCCTTAAAGTCTAAATGCACCATGATCCAAGACACTCACTTATCTAAACACAGCGTCCACGATCCCCGAGAATTTAAAGAACGATGGAGAAAAAATATATAGCGAAAACATATATAGTTAAAAGAAAGGGAATAGTGACTCCTGTGAAAAAAAAAATGTGCGAGAATTTGCAAATGTAAAAAGAAAAATAATAAATGTCTGTTTCTTGGGTTTCAGTGTTGCAGTTGTTGGGGAGAGAGGAAGTGGGGGAGGTTAGGTTCCACAAGTTGTCAGTAGGGATGGGAGGGAGTGGGGATGTGGGATGAAAGGGATGGAGATATAATGGGTGAGGGGTGAAGGGATGAGGGGAGAGCGATGGGAGGGGTGTACGGATGTCCTTTGTCTGAGTGAAGGGTGAAAAATGGCAGTAAAGTTAGTTAGTAAATCGTGGTTAAAGCTTTCTGTCCCTGAGATGTTGTGGAGCCTGAGAACTTCTAGAGAGAGAGAGAGAGAGAGAGAGAGAGAGAGAGAGAGAGAGAGAGAGAGAGAGAGAGAGAGAGAGAGAGAGAGAGAGAGAGAGAGAGAGAGAGATTGCTTCCCGGAGAAAATAAACAGGCATTACAGAACTATTTGCTTAAATGTTTTCAGCTCATAAATATTTAGATTAACGGGAAAACGAAGGAATCTACCCAAACGAAGAACAACACTTAGCATGATGAAGGGACGCGCTTCTTGTGAATATTGTTTTATTCACGTGTAGTATTTAAATTATAAGGGATGTCACTTATATGAAAAAATTAGTTCTTCGTATGAATATCTGCTTTCCTAGCTTCAGTAGCTCGCAGTGAGGACAAAAGAAGCGAGTAAGTCACGATGAGGGGCGCCTGCACCTGGTCCCTGCGTGTCGTGATGTATTTAGCAACTCACAAGTTACTCCTAATTCAGCCTGCCATACTCCATCACCGGCAACTTGCGGCCCGCCTGAGGACATTTATAACCCGAGTCAAGAAAGCCCAAGTGTCCTTTAAATCCCGGAGCATCACAGCATAAACTGACTTGGATCCAGTCGATAGCGGCCAGTCCGGGGGAGAGTAATGTGGCATTTTAGTGTTCACAAGTAATAGCTATATATATATATATATATATATATATATATATATATATATATATATATATATATATATATATATATATATATATATATATATATATATATATATATATATATATATATATATAGTATTATTGCATTCTGCCAACAAAATACCGGCAAAGCTACACTCCAGCAGGAAATCCCTCTTCAAAGAAAGACTCTGTGACCAGCAGAGGATGCGGTATGGCACCATGCCCCCTACAGGACCCGGCTGCCGGGGAGCGCCTGGCGGCGAGGACGGTGGCGAGGGAGATCCACTAATAATGAAACACAAACACTCCCCTTGGCCCGGATGAAGTCTGTACTCCTCCCCAGCGGCCTTCCTTGTCCACACCCTGTCCCTGGTGTGTTTCCTTCCCGGGGGAGGAGGGGAGGAGGAACTCTCCCTCTCTCCCTCACTCTGCATTCCTTTCCTTAGCCATACCAGTGGCAAACGTTCGTTACTTATTATTAACCATCATAAGTATAACCATCATAAGTACATACTTATGCACAATGTTCCCCAAGCTCCACCCACCCAGCGGCTCAGTGCGCCTCGACACACACTCGGCCCAGACACACAAAAGAAGTAATGTCGTAACGACACGGTGATAATCCACACTTACTGGACCTTCTGACACACACACGCACACACACACACACACACACACACACACACACACACATACAAGATGATGAGTTAAGCTTGCCAGACTGGTTGCCATCAATTTGCTGCTCGTTGTAACAACTCATTAATCTAAAGCAGTGAGGCACAAACTTGACACTACCACAAGAAAATATATATATAAAAAAAAAAAAAAACGAACCAACAGTAAACACACACAAAAAAAAAAAATCTACAATAATATCCAAACAACACTCATGCATATTAACTAACACTCGAGCTAATTTCTGTACTAAAACCCACTTTCTTTTTTTTTTCAAGCTTCGGGAAACGCAGTGAGACGGTGCTGCCTCCTGGTGACACCCTGGTGAGTGTGCGCAACCAGCAGGTAATACTTTAAGGTGACTAGGTGTGACTCAAGAGATTACACACTGGAATTGGGGCTGTACTTTGCATTAGGATGGGATGCGCCTCAGGTGATGAGAACAGCTGTAGAATATGTCTCAGGAAGTAGCAGAGGAAAAGCAAGGTGGACTTAGGCGTCTCAGGGAAACCCATATGACTCACGTAATAAGAAAGTGAAGGTAGTGTGAGTAATTTATTTCAGGTGATGAAAATGACAATAAAATCTTTTACTGGTAATAGTAAAAATAATTTCTTGTTTAGAGAGAGAGAGAGAGAGAGAGAGAGAGAGAGAGAGAGAGAGAGAGAGAGAGAGAGAGAGAGAGAGAGAGAGAGAGAGAGAGAGAGAAAGAACATCCACGCTATTGTATATCACGCACAGAACTCCACTGAATATAATCTTAAACTGTTGAGTACAGAATAATAAGCCAATATTAAGTAAATAAACAAGCACACCAAATGGAGGCAACCACACGAGCTGCAGAAATGTCTGTAGAAACGAGTGGATTTTTTTTTCTTCGGTATTTTAAGTACAGTATATTCTGTTCAAAATCAGCTGGCCTAAATATTCAGTTAACATAACTAGGAGAAGGAGGAGGAGGAGGAGAAATTATCAGGTATCCTCTTATTGATCACTCTTCTCAGTGAATATATATAACTGATTTTTTCTTTACATATTTAATAGATTTTTTTGTCTGTCTTCCACGCCCCATACCCTTTCTCTCTCTCTCTCTCTCTCTCTCTCTCTCTCTCTCTCTCTCTCTCTCTCTCTCTCTCTCTCTCTCTCTCCTCTCCCCCTCTCTCTTTCAATCTATCTATCTAGCAACACATTAATTAACCAGAAAACGCTAAGTGCAACACCTGAGTGTCCCTCCTAACCTTTGTCCTACAGCAGCTCACCGCACACTTGTTCACCCACGGCTAGCTATTCACCACCATTCCAAGGCCGCGCTGACTCCACTCATGTCCACGTGATGGGAACA
>NC_087169.1:12921141-12948641 GCF_035594125.1 Scylla paramamosain
ACTTTCATCTGATGTGCGTCATGTCTTCCCTCTCTTCCTTTCTCACATCCTCTCTGCTTGCCTTCACCCAATCTTCTACTTCCCTTACATCCCCTCTAGCTCTCACTTGTCTTACGTCTTACCTTCCTTCTCTCCCTTCCATCATCTCTGCTTGCCTTCACCCAGTCTCTTGCTCCCTCTTCCTTTTTACTCTCACCTTCCATGCCTTGTGCCCTACCTGTTCCCCTTCCTTCCTCCCTCCTAGCCTTCATGTTTCCCCACCCTGCCACGCACCCTGTCCCCTCTGCCGCCTCAAACGGCTTTGGAGAGGAAGAGGCGTACGAGTGACGTCTTGCATATGACTGAAAGTTATTCATCCTTTTCTTTCGGGTCGTGATGAAGGCAGGTCATGTGTGTGTGTGTGTGTGTGTGTGTGTGTGTGTGTGTGTGATCTGATGTGAAATTCGTGCACATGAATAAGAAACAAGCACACAGTTTTATGATTTTTTATTAGTTTGGTAATTCACAAAGATAATGTGGGAAGAAGACACGTTCTGTTGGTATGGGCAGTACAGCGCCTCCCGGGAGCCACGCCAGCCGCGACTCCTTGACACGACACCGGCGACGACTTACGCAGCAGAAGCCACAGCGGGATTTCCAGCAGCATAAGATGTTGCAGCATGCACAGTGACCAGTCTTAGTCAGCAACACATCAGGCTCAGGAAGCACCCAGGAAATACGGGTGTGGACATCCGTAACAGCGTCAGTAGTGGCAGACACTTTCAGCAAGAGCAGTTTGGACTTGTTCGTTTTCAGTGCGAGGCAGAGTCGGGAGCAGCGTGGGCAGCAGCAGCATGGGCGACGTCTGCCACACCCTCGACTGCGGCAGCTAAGGAGTCTTGCTGGTACTGGAGACGGCAGTGTTCAGGGTAGAAGTAAGTGAAGGGCCATTTTGTGAAGAGGAAACAATGTTCTTCGGCCCACTCCCACGTCTCTTTGACGACCTCGTGGAATAGCCATATGTCTGCCACAAGGACACCAGTGGAGGTAATTTCACCCAACCCCACCTCCTCCATAAACTCTGCGATGACGAAGGAGTAGCTGGTGTACAGAGTATTGAGGTATAAATTGTCCTGTAGTTTTTCTAAGTAACTTTGTTCCTTGAGAGTTTCCGCCACGTCAGTTGCCATGTCTTGCAATCCCTCGAGGCCCTCCATGTCCACTTCGGGGCTACTGAAGAAGGAGAAACACCGAGGGACAGCATGCGCGGGCGGCGGCGGCAGCATGGTATCAGGAAGCTTCTCGTTGAAGACGCTGTCCACCATTCCAGAATACCAGGTTTTGCTTTTATCTGTTTGGTCATCGGAGCGACGTGTCCTGGTGCGCGTGAGCCAGGCACGGTGGTTTTGATAGTCACTCACCACGCCCTTCACTGCCTTGTGAATCTCAGGATCGTGAGGAGGAGTCGTCAGTCCGGGAGTGAGGGTGGACCACAGCGAAGAGTTGGCAATCATGTGGTAACCTACTGCTTTCACAGCGTCCATCGCGTCGTGCACTTCACTCCCGAGGTCCTTGGCTATAGAAGTCAGCCTCGAAAACAGTATCCTCTGGGCGATCAGCGCCTCCAGGGGGTAATACCCAAGGCCCCGGGCGAGGGCTTCTTGCACCAGTGAGTTCAGGGCATGAGGTAATACTTTGGGAGATAAACTCGCGGCGTGGGTCTCACTCACCCCCCAGCACAGTCCCGCCATCACCACCACCGCCGCCCACAAGGCTTGACCCATGGCTCTGCGGCTCGTTGCCTCGGGGGTCACAAACTGAACTGAGTCCTTTGTGTCCGAGACAGATGTTTTTAAAGAGGAGGGCAACCACTAAATGCATAAATAAGTACCAAGCCCGCCCAGGTGAGGCTAATTATCAGATTAAGCTCCAAGAGTGGCTTGCGGCTCCGCCAAATCAATTTGTTTGATCCCAGCCTTGTTCTGTTGTGCGGCGCGGGTGTGTGTGTGTGTGTGTGTGTGTGTATGATACACACACACACACACACACACACACACACACACATACACCAATGGTATCGCCAGGATAAACACACAATGGCAAACTACCAGCACGCCCTAAATGTTTGAGGACATAGCGGAACAGTGAGTCGCGAAGACTGCATCACGGTCACTACTGCACGCGTACAGATTGATCCAGCCTCTGAGGGAGAACAGACTGAAATATGATCACGCCTGAAGTCTTACAAATATACCTTCCTCTCATCTAAGTTCAGACACCTGGCTCGCCTGGCTCGTCTGGCTCGTCTCGAGTAATTCAATAAATTAGTAGAGTGAGGTCAGGTCAGGTGGGTCAGGAAGGGTGTCGACCAGCTGGACCTGTCCTTGATGTTGCCTGTGATGCCACGCTGTCTGATCTTGCTATCAAATTAATAAAATACGCAGCATATAATCTGCTTAAATCAACAAATAAATATATAGCTTTTAATTTAAACACACACACACACACACACACACACACACACACACACATACAGTCAACATAACATCTAGCAATCCACTGATTGCATGATGAAAGCTGAGCCACGCAATAATTCCTCAATCTCGATGTTTGTTAGATAAATAGTTCCAAGGTCGAGAAAACAAACGTGTGATGTATTGCCCTTCAGGCGTGTGTTGCAGTGACGGCCAGACATAGTGGAGCAGAGCAGCCTTGTCTTTGCACTCCTTCTTGTCGCCAAGATAATGAAACATGTTCTAGATTATTATGTAAGGATGTAACGTCATGAGAAATATTTCATGTATTAAAGTTGTGATTGGCTGCTGCCCGTGACGCCTAGCCAATGGATGAGCCTCCATGTGATGTTGACGAGGTGCGGTTTTTCGTGACTTCCCTCACAAATCGCAATTTATGAAATACTCGAACTAAAACACCAAAAGGCTAAAAATTAAGTCCATTTTCTTTGTGTAATTAAAATTTTTATGTGATGGGACGCTACCTTAGTTTCATAAACCATATCTAGCAAGTGAGAGTGAGGAGGAGCGTTGAAGCCAAAGTCAAGCTGGAGGTTGAGACACGCAGAACATATGATTTCACCCTTGTAAACAGAGAAGAGTCTGGGCTCAACACCTTCCCACAGTGCTAGTTTTCCACGTCCTGCTCCACCTAACTGGTCTCTAAGGTAGTAAGACAACATACAGATAGACAAATTTACGAGTATGTGTGTCAAGTAAAGTGTAATTGTCAAGGAAATAATAATAAAAAAAAAACTGCGTAAACAGATAACTTTTTTTTTTGTGATTAAGTTTAGGTAGGTGTCTCTTGTGACTGCGCACAGCCGATAATTGCCTGTTCAGGTACTACTATTGCCCTGTGTGTGGTGGCTTGCTCCAGGCACCGTGGTGAGCTGCATGCAGTGACGCCCCATCACCGCACAGGTGCTGGTAGCCATCAGTAAAAATGCTAACCTTGACCTGAATCAAGTACAATAATGAGAATTGTTTCAGTATTTTCAAGCAGTAATAGAGTCCTTGGTCACAATTACATTATTTTTTAGTGGTTTATGTTGTGTTAATAATGATGGTCACAATAAATAAATGTTGGATTATTGTTTTTCCCGCATCTGTCTTCCACAAGCTTAGGATCCAGTAGGTAAGCAACTGCTGAGGACTCCAGGGTGGCTGAGGCATCCCAGCTAGAAGGTTGTGATATTTGATTAGATTTATTTCTGAAATACCCTTCGTTGATAGATGTCTAAGGCAATAAAAAAAAAATGGCAGTTAATTTGATGTATAAGGTAGATAGCCCAACTTTTTGTGGATATCTTTGGGAGCAGAATGAGGCATTGCATAAAGCAGTGTTTCTCAAACAGGGGGGCTTCAGCACAGGACGGGAGGGGAAGGAAATAATAACAATAATAATAGTGTGGGCCAATACAATAATAGCCCAGCCAAGGGCTATCTATTTACCTGTCTATCTATCTATATATCTATCTGATTCTATCTATATATCTATGGTGACATAGTTGTGGTGGGTGTTGAGTGAGTGGCACAGGGAAGAGGGGACCCCAACTGCATTGAACCAGCTTTGGGTGGGCCCAGCTTGCAAAAGGTTGAGAACCCTGGCATAAAGGTTTAAATGTGATCATTCTTACCACATCACAGTACATGAGAAGACTGTAGTTTTGACCACAGACACCATTACTAGTTGAAAGTACCAAAATACCAAAACTTACATGTGTTATGTTTTGAAGTGACGGTGTTGGGTTTGTTTTGGAAATACCATTAGTTGTTTTGGCCATTAGGAGACTGAACATGGGAGTTGGGAGAATGTATGCAACCATTATAAGTTTTCTTTTTTTTTTTTGGTGACATTTAGAAGACTGAGTTTCAGATTGTTAGGCTGTTATGTGTTTGACATGATCCTGTTTGACTGTTTTCAGTTTATGCCATAAGACATTCTCGTTGTTCTCAGTCTAGGTTATAAAACATTTAGACTGAAATACATCAGCCATTATTAGTTTACGCTGTGAAACATTTTAGTCATTTTTAGTTTAAACTTTTTGGCTTTAAATTCAACATTCAGGCTACCTGATTTTTTAAATTTTATTTATAGACTGTTTTAGTTTATGCTGTAAGACACTTTAAGGTTTTACCTGTTTTTGATTTAGGCCTCAAGATGTATTAGATCAGCTCTTGCGCTACTTGGCTGTTAAAGATTGATCAGGAAGAAGATGTAATTCCTCTTTTAATGTGTAAAAGATAATGTTTTATAAGAAAGAAATGTGCTGGTTAGTTAAATGCACAACAAATCCACCTTATTTTTTCACTCTGGCTAAAGATAGTTATCATAAGTATGAAATTGTTTAATATGCATATCTAACTCTGGTACCCTACACATCAAATATTCAAATTCAGATTGCCTTTGATATTATAAATAATTATTTGTCCTTCATGCTTTCACTTAAAAAAAAATAGGAAAGAAATTAAATACAAGTGTTCTTAATTTTTCCACAGGCCAGGATGCCTCTCCTGTACAGTGTAGTCGCCCGAGGCACCACAGTGCTGGCACGGTATGCAACGTGTGCTGGCAACTTTGCAGAAGTAACAGAGCAGATTCTGACCAAAATACCTCCTGGTGAATCTGGACGTCTGACTTACTCCCATGCCTCATATCTGTTCCATTATGTGGCAGAGACGGGAGTTGTTTTCATGTGCATCACAGATGATGTGAGTATACCTTAACACTTCAGAAATTGTAGAATCTGCTTAATATACTAATCTAGTGTACTGTCTTAGTAGTTTTCAAATACTAGTTCTGTGGCTTAATTTGATATGTATTATGATTAAATTTGTTGATATTGTAGGTGAGATGTAATAACTACCCATTATCAGGGAGAGTAATGTGTATTTCTTTATACAGGAGTTTGAGAGACAGCGAGCCTTCCTATTCTTGGAGGAAATCAAGCAAAGATTTTTAGCAACTTATGGCCAAAGAATCCAAACAGCTCTGCCGTATGCCATGAACAGCGAGTTTGCTCAGGTATTATTGTGAGAGTGTCATTGACACACACACACACACACACACACACACGGACACACGGACACACAATAACAACAACAATAGCTACAACAAATCATGCACGAAAAAGTTAATACTTTGTTCCCCAAAAATGTATCAGAATTCAGTATTTAATTTTAATAAAGCAATAATTTCACACAAGAAAAAAGCCTAGCAGTTCATTACAAATCATATTCTAAGAAAGCTCTTGCTCATTGTCAGTCCCATTATCAAATATAAGAATTACAATGTAGCAGATAAGTTTGTTCTGAATTATTTTTTATTCCGTTTTTGAAGAGTCTGAGTCATAGGAAGGTAGAAGAAAATTGAATGTTCATGAGCTTACCATTGAAGAGGGAAGATAGGAGAATATGAATTAATGTTGCTTTATCCTTGTTATTCCCATTCATGTATTGACAGGTGTTGGCTGCACAAATGAAACACTACACAGAGTCCCGTGATATTGACAAAATCTCACGGCTGCAAGGAGAAGTGAGTGACGTGAAGGACATCCTTGTCAAAAACATTGGTAAGGCAGACTGAAGTATATTATTGTATAGATTAATGTAACTCATTTTGCAGTGCCATGCTAAAGCCCTGCTTATGCACATATTATGTGCAGTGGCACATTTTATCATGTTGTGAATGTCAGGTGGAAAGTGGCAAGATCACTGAAGTGTTTTAGAAATATGTGTTGAATAACATGGAGGGATAGAGTAAGAAATGATGTGGTAAGAACTAGAATAAGACATGATGAGGTAGGAAGAACTGGTGTTTTGAAAGTTGGCTGGATAGGCAGACACTGGGTATAAGTGTAAAGAGAGGGTTATATGGTGGTGCCCACTATGCTGTATGGTGCTGAAACATGGAACTTTGGGATAGCAAAAAGAAAGTTAAATGTAATGGAAATGAAGTGTTTGAGGAGTATGTGTTGAGTAGCATGGAAGGACAGAATAAGAAATGAGGAGATAAGAAAAACTGGTGTGACAGGGTTGGCAGGACGGGCAGATCAGTGCATATTAAGATAGTTTGGGCATGTGCAGAGAATGGATGACTGAAAACTAGTAAAGACAGTATTGCTGTCAAACATGCACAATGGAAGGTTGAAAGGAAGACCATGCCTGGAGTGGATGAACTGTGTGAAGAGAGTCCTGAATGAGAAAGAAATAACTGCAGCAAGCAAGAGCAATTGTGCATAGTAGAGGTGAATGGAGAGTAACAGTGATGAATACATGAAAATGATGCCATCTGGGAGGGGGTGTACACACACTTGGCAGGCACATTAGTGTATGGACCCAGCTACACTATGGTATGGGGCTCTCAGTAGGAAGTACCCTGCATGTCCTGTGATCTTAGGATTGGAATAGGTGTAGGATAGGGAACAGGCTCATTATGAATGGGGAGGGGTAAGCCAGTGTAGGCTGTCAGGCCTTGCTATGAATGTATGTAGCCAGTTGTATTATGCCTCAGCTCCTGGGATGTAGTATGGTGGTCCAAGAGACTATCCCTTTCAATCAGGTGCCAGTGGGCCTAAGAGTGTAAATGATGTTTGTATGAGTGTGTGGTGCTTTGAGACAACCCATATAGGATTGCTGGCCTGGTATATAGCATAGATAAAGGGCAGTAAGTGTAGAGGTAAAAGTACTATAGAGTAGCATAAGAATTGCCATTTACAAAATGAGACCTGGAGGTGGAGTGAATATCAAAGTTGTAATCCAAGTGCTGAAAGAGATTTGCATACATACATCAGTGGTGTCTATTGTGAATGAAGTGTGTGGCAAGAATAATAATAACATTTGTTTTGGCACAGTTTAACATCTTACACAGGTTCTTTGCCAGAGCCTTGTCGACACTGCAGGGTAACGAGTTATCAACCATTCCGGTCAAATTACTAAATCATAATTTTTTTTATTTTTCAGAAAACTTAGCAACTCGTGGGGAAAGACTGGAACTGTTAATAAACAAGACGCAAAGCCTCAACACCTCGGTAAGGCATGTTTCATTCATAGAAGTGATGGTTTTTATTTATAAGTCACTAATATAAAAATTTGTTATTTCATAAAATATATACATATCTTTCATATCTGACTTTCCTAAAAAAAATGATCATTATCTTAAAAGAGAAGATTAATTCAAAGTTTGCTGGAAGCTTATTAAAGCACTTTGATAAGTGTTTCACCTTGTTTCCTTCAGGCTGTCACCTTCAAGACAACAAGCCGCACTCTTGCACGCAGTTTGTGGTGGAAAAATATTCGCATCATCATCTTCATAATTCTGGGACTTGGTGTAAGTAAATGTGAAAATAATTGTTTATCACCATTGTATTGATATTGCATTCATGGAGACACTATCTTAGCTGGTGCCGAAAGCTTACTGTGGCACTACCTAGATTGGTTCATGTTGTAGAGTATACAGTACAGTTCTTTTCATCATGCAGCTACTAAACCTACTGTGTATAGTGTCACATACTGCCATGGATAAGTTGTTTACCAATCAATTTAATTAAGTTTATGAATATTTATATAGGGATATTATATTGAATTTTTCTAGAAACTAGTCTTTTCTCTACATTTTGGTATCAGGTGCATAATTTTGGCTGGGTTTCTGATGTTTGCAAGAGAATACATGTTTGAATATAAATAGTTGCATATTCAGTGAAACCTTGGTTACCAAATGCCTCCCTTTTCGAACAAATTGTTTTTTGAACAAAATTTTTTATTCATTATTGCTTTGGTTGTGGTAACATAATTCAGTTCTAGAACAAAGTTACTTAATTTTACATATTAAAAGACATAACAAAAGCTGCTGTTTATTGCTAATTTATAGTTTCTGTAAATATTTACTTCATTTTTATATATTTGGAGGAGAGACAGTGTAAGACAGTAATTTAATCTTTGAGATAAGGTAAGTGTGATCCTGTGGAAAAGCCTCGATGTAAACAAAATCGTTTTGGGAGTTATTCCGAGCCACCTGTGGCTCTCTCGATGACCCCCAACACCATCACTATTGCACTACTGCATTTTTCCAGTAGCTTTTCCTAGCGCCAAGATGTCTAAGTGTTATGATCACCTTCATTTTCCTTTCTGTGTCCTTCTGTAAGGCTTCCCTCACTAGCTTGGTGACAAGAGAATACCTGCACCATCTAAACAGTATCTTCTGATGAATTTTGTGTCACTCCTCCAGGAGGAGGCATTAGGCATCTGCCGAAATGATAATTACTCCCAGTGAGGTCTAAAGCACTGGATCAGGGTGATGCTGTGAACTTATCATTAAACCCAGCTGTGATCTCAATGAATGTTTCCCTTTGTGTTGCACAACACAAGGGGCAGTCACAACCTGCACTCCAGAGACAACTCTCTTGCTTCACACAAAAGTACAAGCATCTAATTACACACACACCCTTCACTCAAAATTCAAAATTATCATGGCGACCCCTACACCAACCTCGGAGTCCCCATCTGGGGAGGGGGCCACAAATGTCCCCAGGTCAGACTGCTCTTCTGGTATCGATCCTAAGTGTCTTAACATCCCCCCTCAACTTTTTCTTCATTAACTTCTGCAAAATTCGTGGTCTAAGATCTAATTTTCAATCTGTAGAACACCACCTCTCTTCTTCTAAACCTCATCTTCTTTTCCTCACTGAAACTCAGGTGTCTGAGGCAACTGACAGTAGCCCCTTTTCTGTTCCCTCCTACTTTCTCTATTCTCATTTTCAGTCCAAAGCTGGATGTTGCGTTTGTGTACACAATGACTTAACCTGCTCTCGTGCCCATGCTCTTGAATCTTCCAAGACCATCTGGCTACAACTACAGAGTCACTCTCAAACTAAATTTATCTGCGCTGTATACCTCTCACCTAACTCCTCTGACTATAAGAAATTCTTTGACTACTTAACTTCTAAAGTGGAGTACCTTCTGACTCTTTTCCCTTTTGCAGAGATCTCCATTCTTGGAGACTTCAATGTTCACCACCAGTTTTGGCTTTGCTCTCCCTTCATTGACCATCCTGGTGAACTAGCCTACAACTTTGCTATCCTTCACGACCTAGAGCAATTGGTGCAACACCCTACTCATATTCCTGACCGTCTTGAGATACTCCCAACATTCTTGACCTTTTCCTAACCTCTAATCCTTCTGCTTAAGCTGTTGCCCTCTCTTCTCTGTTGGGCTCCTCTGATCACAGTATCATATCTGTATCTTGTCCTGTTGCTCCAATCCTTCCTCAGGATCCTCCTAAATGGAGGTGTCTCTGGCATTTTGCCTCAGCTAATTGGGAGGACCTGAGGAGGTATTTTGCTGATTTTTCTTGGAATGACTTCTGCTTCCATGTCAGAGACTCGTCTCTGTGTGCTGAGTGCATAACAGAGGTGATAGTGTCTGGCATGGAGGTGCACATTAATCACTTTTTTTCTTGACCTAAACCTACCACACCTTGGTTTAACAGCCTGTTCTCGTGCTATAAATGATGGAGAGGTGGCCCGCAAAAGGTATTTAAGCCTTCCATCACTAGAATCTCATGCACTTTATATATGCACTTTATATTTCTGTCCAGAACCATGGCAAGTCTGTTCTCCAACTAGCCAAAAACTTCATTAATAGAAAATATCAAAATCTTTCAAGATCTAACTCCCCTTGTGACTTCTGGCATCTAGCCAAAAGCATTTTCAATAACTTTGCATCTTCTTTTCCTCCTTTATTTCAACCAGATGGCACCACTGCTATCACATCCATCTCTAAAGCCAAACTCTTCACCCAAACCTTTGCTAAAAACTCTACCTCAGATGATTCAAGGTTTGTTCCTCCCTCTCTGACTACTTCATGCTACGTATCAAAATTCTTCGCAATTATGTTTTCCATGCCCTTACTGGTCTAAACTCTTGGAAGGCTTATGGAGCTGATGGGGTCCCTCCTATTGTTCTCCGAAACTGCACTTCTGTGCTTGCACCTTGCCTAGTCAAACTCTTTCAACTCTGTCAACATCTAGCTTTCTTTCTTGCTGGAAGTTTGCCTACATCCAGCCTGTTCCTGAAAAGGGTGACTGTTCTAATCCCTCAAACTACTGTCCTATTGCTTTAATTTCCTGCCTATCTAAAGTTTTTGAATCAGTCATCAACAGGAAGATTCTTAAGCATCTATCACTTCACAACCTTCTGTCTGATCACCAATAGGGGTTCCGTCAAGGCCACTCTACTGATGATCTTCTGGCTTTCCTTACTGAGTCTTGGTCATCCTCTTTTAGAGATTTTGGTGAAACTTTTGCTGTTGCCTTGGACATATCAAAAGCTTTTGATAGAGTCTGGCACAAAGCTTTGATTTCCAAGCTATCCTCCTATGGGTTCTATCCTTCTCTCTGTAACTTCATCTCAAGTTTCCTTTCTGACCGTTCTATTGCTGCTGTGGTAGACGGTCACTTTCTTCTCAAATCTTTTAACAGTGGTGTTCCTCAGGGTTCTGTCCTGTCACCCACTCTCTTGCTATTAATCATCAATTATCTTTTAAACCAAACTTCTTGTCCTATCCACACCTATGCACTCCCTGCACTTTTCCACATCTTTTCACAGTCACCCAACCCTTCAGAAAGTAAACAGTTCACACAGATAAGCCACAGAACACCTGACTTCTGATCTCTCTAAAATTTGTGATTGGGACAGAGCAAACTTGGTATTGTTCAATGCCTCAAAATCTCAATTCCTCCATCTGTCAACTTGACACAACCTTTCAGACAACTATCCCCTCTTCAGTGACACTCAACTGTCTCCCTCTTCTACACTGAACATCCTTGGCCTTTTCTTATAATCTAAACTGGAAACTTACAACTATCCCCTCTTCAGTGACACTCAACTGTCTCCCTCTTCTACACTGAACATCCTTGGCCTTTTCTTATAATCTAAACTGGAAACTTCACATCTCATCTCTAGGTAAAACAGCTTCTATGAAGTTCACTGTTCTTAGACATCTCCACCAGTTTTTCTCACCCTCCCAGCTGCTAACTCTGTACAAGGGCCTTATTGGTCCATGTATGGAGTATGCTTCATGTGTCTGGGGGCTCTGTACAAGGGCCTTATTGGTCCATGTATGGAGTATGCTTCATGTGTCTGGGGGGGTTTCTTTCACTCATACCACTCTTTTAAACAGGGTGAAATCAAAAGCTTTTCATCTCATCAACTCTTCTCCTCTAACTGACTGTCCTCAGCCTCTTTCTCATCACCGCAATGTTGTATCTCTAGCTATTTTCATGCTAACTGCTCTTCTGAATTTGCTAACTGCTTGCCTCCCTTTCTCCCGCTGCCTCACTGCACAAGACTTTCTTCTTTCTCTCACCCCTGTTCTGTCCACCTCTCTAATGCAAGAGTTAACCAGTATTCTTAATCATTCATCACTTTCTCTGGTAAACTCTGGAACTCCCTGCCTGCTTCTGTGTTTCCTCCTTCCTATGACTTGAATTCCTTCAAGAGGGAGGTTTCAAGACAGTTATCCTTCAATTTTTGACTATTGTTTTGGATCCTATTTGGGGACTGGCATCTGAGTGGGCTTTTATTTTTTATTTTTTTAGGTAGATTTTTCTTGCCTTTGGCCAATGTCCTTCCTACATTAAGAAAAAAAAAGTTCATTCAATACATCCTTTCTGGATAAATGATTTGTGAGCAGATGTTGCGAAGCAGCCATCTTGGCTGTGGGAGTGTCTGTCATAAGCTACTAAGACAGAGTAGACTGCTGTCTGGGAACTGATTAATCCATTTTACGTTGATTCCTACGGGAAAAAATAGTTTCAGTTTTCAAATATTTCAGATTCCAACTCCTCTTGAGCTTTGGAATGAGCATGCACGTATGTTGTACTCAGAATGAGCATGCATGTATGTTGTACACCCGCTCACAACACTAATGTAGTTTATCTCATGTATATAACCCAAAACTAGGTGCATTGCAGCTATTGTTTTGTTTCCACAGGTCAGCATTTACATCATTGGTGCCATGGCATGTGGCGTGAGCTGGCAGAAGTGTACGAAGTGAAACAAGCAAGCACGAAGTGGAGAATCTGCAATGGATCATCTTTGTACCAAGAGTGTATTGGCTTTTCTGAATGAAGGATCTGGCAAAGGTAGTCACTTTCACACAAACTCCCAAAGACACCTCATAGTTTGGATTGTAGGTTTTAGAATTCTAGGTATTAGCAAACTGGGATTTCATAGGACAGAACTTCTTCCTGGGTATGTGTGTAATCTTTAATGAAGAAGTTTTGTTTTACATGAGAGCTCATAAAATTTATTGGTATAATTCTGTGAAATGCTGTACATCTGAATTGCAAATTGCATTCCTTTGATTTCACTCCATTATTATTATCAATATTGTAAATTTATATCACCCCCAAAAATTTATAGTTTCATTATCTATTTGTTTTGTTGTATGTTCTGAAATATGTACCTAACCATTTTAATTTTCTTTGTGGGGAAATAATGTTGGCTTACATTTTTCAAACATTAATACTGAGTATTCAACTGAGCATTATTCATTATTGATGTGCTATATTTCCTCAATGTTTTTTTCATTCAAATGCATCTCATGCTTCATGTGTTATACTATTGCCTTTGCTGCAGCCATTCATAATGTCACACTATTTTTGTAAAACCACTTTCTGCAAACATTATACTTGAAAAATCTGGCCTACTTTCAAATCTTAGTAATAGGACTTGAGGTTGAGGCAAGGTAATGCTTCTTACTGTAGTGAAGATGAGAGTGTTTCCTCATCTGATGATGAACCAGAACAGGCTGGTTCCAGGAGCAGCTGATGCCCTTGCAGGTGTTATGAAAATTTCCTGTTAACCAGTTGTCTTACACAGTATTATTTAATCCATTATATCATGGTCACATCTGTTTTAAATGTCAATGTGAGTGAGACTTCCAGTGTTGCCACTGATGTGAATATTATAAGAAAATATCAAAATGTTCTAAGCACATACAAAGGAATAAGTCTAAGTGCATGAAGACTTTAACTTTGTACAATGGAACTTACTATCCACCCATTAAATGTGATTAGACTACTGTGTTTGTTGTATTACTTTATTTCTGAGGAGGTGATGCAGGATAGGTTGCCTAAGGTCATGTAGGAGAGGATTTGTTATGTCTGTATGTCTGCTGTGTTGTTGTCTTCCTCTACCACCGCACGACTACCGGAAACCCACTCTGCATCAGTACATTTAGATTTTGTATGTCACACTGCACAGATATACACTATATTTTACCATATGCTATTGTTGATAATGGTGTCAGCCATTTGCATACTGTACTTCCATTATTGATGCCAGTTGTTATTATCTTGCATGATAGAACATGTCATTAACTCCAGGTGCCGAAGAGTACAGGATTTTGATTTTGGCATTTTCAATGTTTTATAGAGATATATTTTGGAATTAAGGCTATGTATTGCATTACTGTCAGTCTTAAATTGTTGAAACAGTCTTTTGAATTTCATGAAATATTTCCAGCAATTCTATGTAAAATTCCTTTGTCATTTTATTTGTAGAAGTGGGCCAGTAGAAGCAGGGTGAGTAACTAATTAAATACAAGAAGATAAGCAGAAACAGATTTTGATAATAAAGAGACTTACTGAAATAGTGAGGGAGCTTATAACATGTTCATACCTACAGTGTATCAGGTGGAAAACAGGTAAGGGAGATGACTCTGTGGGATAGTGAGTTAGTGAGGCACCACCTTTCATTATTCTCATACCATAATTATCTGATTCAGCTTTCATTCTAGTATTTTGTGGCATTTATTTCCATATTTTCCTTCATCAGAGACTAAGCCTTATGAATTTGTTAATTCTGAGATTTGTTTTAGGGACAAAAATCAGGTATGTCCTATTTCTTATGTATTACTGTAATTTACCTAAGACAGGGATTACATATGAGTGCTAATGTATAATGCTGTACTGCAACACTGAAGCATTGGGTCAAAGCTGTTATGATTTGTACTTGTGGTGTTGATAGAGAGGGTGTTGTATTTTTCTCATGTTACTATTTGGATATTCAAAGATGACATGCTGTCAGATTCTGAGTGTTGGTTTAGGATGTACATCATTGCCATCATGTTTTGTGAATAGCATTTGAGAATTAGAGGAAAGTAAAGTTGTTAAGGCTATTATGATATTCTGACCAGTGTTGATTACACACATTTCCTTTCAAATTAAAGCTAAGTAGCGTTAAGTAACTGCTGTGATAGTTACCGTAGCCTTAGTTCTGTATATATTTATTGCTGTAAGATTGGTACTCATTACTGTTTCTCACAATACTATTTACCTCTGTTTTGTGGGCATTCACATGTATGTATGTATCTGTATGATGCTCTCCATTCCTTTATGAAAGCTTTTATAATAGTCATTATAGATATGTAGAGAATAAGTATAATACAGAATGAAAACAGAACCAGAATCAGAGAAAGGTTACATTTCCTATATTGTTTTACCTCTTTTTTATGAAACAGTTATTACATGTCATCATGAATGAAAAAAGGAATTAGTGAATGACTGAAAATCATACCTGTTTTTTTAAGTCGCCATTACAAGTGAGACAAATCATACAGATTGCATTTTCACAGTTGTGTTTTCCCCAGATTACGTAGATGTAATATGTAGATGAGTTTTCAGTCAGAACAAGATCTGTAGAATGTCCTGTATTATAATTGATCATAGAATGCTAAAAGCTTTTGTGCCCTTGTTTGTCTGTCAGAAATTATAGTGTTATGCTCTCTCCATTTGTCTTCTGGTACAGTCCTGTATATCAAAGTATACATCTATCCACATGTATATCTTATGTTTTGCACTATAAAAGTATATATTCAAATAAGTCTTTATATCCCCAGAAATCTTACACTTGATAGTGGGATGAGTCTAAGGAAATGTTTCTGTGCTGCACCACCCCAACTTTTTCAGTACTTTCAAAAGACTAGTTGAAGCTGCATAGGTTATCAAGGGTCTTTTTACAAGGGTTCTATTGACAGATTGAGATTTCCACTTCATTAGCAGGAGAAACCGTCTTGACAACTCTCAATGAACTTTTGGAAATGGTCGTGATGAGAGCAAGGCATTTCAAAATCCAGGTTATTCCACCAGCCAGTATATAAAAAATCTCTGTGCCTTGTGTTCTTTGATCTCTGGCACATCACTAAGGTTTGTATTCTGAAATGCTTGGGTCTCTCATCATGACTATTTTCTAAGGCCACTGAGATACGAGTACTTAGCCAGGTTCTCAAGAGTGTTTCTCTTGTTAATAATGTAGAAATGCTGTTAGTATCTCACTAGAACCATGAAACACTTAAAAACCCTGTCTTTTCATCTTGAGCCTTTTGAATGCAGTGATGGTGCAGTGCAGAAGTGTTTCAGAATATGGTCATAAGCAGATTACAAACGTTATTACTGAACTGAGTCTACATGCTGTATTATATTTTTTTATTTTTACCTGGCTTTAGATAATGCGTTTAATATAAACCTGAGTACAATAACCTTTGTGCCACATAATTAACTGTTTGTTTGATGAGTGAAATTCATGCAAGAGAATTTTATCGTGCTTTCAAATCTGATACGAGGAGGAGAGGGTAGTGTGGGTCCATCAGTCACAGGTCTTTATCTGTTTGTGGCCACATCATAGAGCTGCGACATAGCACCTGCGAGAAAGGTATCGTGGAACCTTTCCTATGACGCGTTATGTACGACCCAGAAAAGCAAGACACAAGAGTTCGCCATCTCTGTGTATCTGCTTGGTGACTTAGTTTCTTTTTAAGTTGT
The DNA here is from genome assembly GCF_035594125.1 of Scylla paramamosain. Lineage (NCBI taxonomy): Eukaryota > Metazoa > Arthropoda > Malacostraca > Decapoda > Portunidae > Scylla > Scylla paramamosain. Next base: position 12,937,459 of record NC_087169.1, read on the forward strand.
AAGTCTCTCTCTCTCTCTCTCTCTCTCTCTCTCTCTCTCTCTCTCTCTCCTGACAAAATATAAGCATTTGTTACTGTCTGTATGTGACTTCGTTCACTTTTCAATGGTAAACGAAAACCTTTTTCCCCTCTCGACAAAAATACACACATTTGCTGCCTGCCCACCACTGTGCCTATCATGGTGTAATGGTCTCCTATGACAATAGGATTACTTTGCTTGTTCGCTGTACGTGCACAATAAACTCGCTGCTGAATTCGTACATATCAGAACCAGATTGGCATTTCCGCCATCTAAATGTTAGGGAAAGTATTAAAATGACTACCACCGCCCTCCATTGCCAGCATCACGAATTAACAGTTCAACGATTACAATGTTCTCTGGCGGCAGATTTACGAATTATTTAGTATAATACCGCCCTCTGTCGGCAAGCTGAGGAACTGGTTAGGCGATTACACTGCCCTCTGGCGGCATTTCCCTCTCCCCCTTCCCCCCATTAACAAGGTAACTGGCGAAGCAGCTTGTCTATATTCAGTGTCGGTAATGATAATTGATAATCATCAGCGAAACAGTTCGTATATAACTGATGTCTCGTGACACCCGCAGAAGGAACACACAATGAGACACACTGACGCCTATCCCTTCAGAATTCGCCAATGAGGCCAAATCGCCATTTAGGGCTCTCCTTGGTGTTCCGTCGAAGGAGTGGGGAGTGTATAGAGGAATTTAAGGTCTCTTTTTGTGTATAGGGGGGTGGAGGAGCTTTATACTGGGAGGAGCTTTATACTGGGCTGATGCAATGATGCAATGAATACCATGATATTTTCCTCCTCTTCCATCTTCTCTTTAATATAAGATTCCAACGCTCATGAGCAAGACTTGAATCTCCTGGGTAAGGTTTGAACTCCCCACGGGCTCCTTTCCCGAAGCTATTCATCATCACCAAGACCCACCCCCCCCGAATACTGCCGCCAGAGAAAGTGCCTCACATCAGTGTTCATGAGGAGGGAGGCATGCCGGGCAGACACTCACCACCTGCACATTCCCAGCAGTGGCAGTTCCCAGGAGCGTCCGTCTCATGTTTCATGTCCAGGGTCACGGAACGCGCCCAGGGAACTGCCAACCCATCTGACCTGGGTGGCAAGCACACTACCACATACATCACGTCACAGCCTAAGGACCGTTCTGAATCACTTTGAAGTTATGCGGGTTTTAAAAAGTGCTTTTACAGTTCTAGTGACAGATTAATAAGATTTCAAAATTTCTAACAGGAGAAACACTCTTGAGGAGCTATTTATCTCTGTAGGCTTTGAAAATGGTAGTGATGAGAGATCAAAACCTTTCTGAATACTGGCCTAAGACATGCATGGGAACTGTGTGTGTGTGTGTGTGTGTGCGTGTGTGTTGGATCAATGTCTGAATCCTTTAGACTGCCAGGTGATGAGAACATGACACTTGTCACTTCATTACCATAACCCTAGACTATTCTACTGAACAAAAAGAAAACTACAGACAGTAAAAGGTCTCACCTAGTCGATCATTACTTTTGTTGTTCTTGATACATTTGTGACTCCCCATCATCAACACAAGTCCAAGCCGTTGCTTACATTTCGGAATCATGCTCTAAACTTGAAGCAGACCATAATACAAATCTCGAGGACACGCCACAGCAGCCACAACGGCCAGCTTTCTACTGCCGCCTGCTGCAGTGCACAGGAGTCATCAAAACACCAAGGTCTACTCAAATATCATTGCCCCGAGGAACCTTGTAAAAAAAAATTCACACACATTTAAAAATAAAAAAATAAAAAAATAAAATCGAAGTGATGATCGTTCCTTGCTGACTGCGAGTATCAAGAAAACGGTGTACTTGACAATCTGACCCTCAATAGACCTTAGTGAAACGCCGTGAACAAGGAATGTATAAGTTTATTCTAAACTCTTGGCCGTAAGACTGCCACTGCTGGGCGAGATGATACCAGACAATGAGGAGCATTGGGGTGGTGACCATTAGGAGCATATGGGGCAGTGAGTGGGTGCATTGTACACGTCAAACTGATGCATCGCCACCATCAACAACGCCATGATGGACTACCGTTACGTACCTTGGGCGTGTGCAACCATCGGTCCCATGAGTGGTGTCATGCATTTCGGGGCGTGTTGTTTTATTCATTACAACGCTGCTCCCGCCCCTAACACGCGGCCTGGCTGATGGATGGCCTCTCCTTATCTCTATTAAGAACACTACACGGCCCAGGCCCAAGACGACCGCTCACAACGCACCACTGCTTACATTAACTTGCCCTGGCGCACACACACAGACACACACACACACACACACACACACACACCAGTGGAACTCAGCAAGGTGAATAGTGACGTTCGGCAAAGTAAACCCATTACCTTGCGGCTTTTAAGAGCAATAGTACACTCCCTTCCATCTTCCTTATCGCCACACACTGCAGACACATTATCCCGCGTCTATTAGGCACGTACCCCACTACCCGCCTCGCCAGGGAAGGAGCTACAAGGCGCGGCTGTGTTGCGCATAATAAGTAAATAATCTTCCAGCGCTACACGACTTCATCACAACCTCGTAAATATTCCGCTCATTAAACACGCCTTGGAAATGATCAGATGCTTCCTTCACCCCCGCGCATCCTGATGAGGGGAGTGGGGTTCCTCAAGGCGCTCCGGAGATTGGAAGGATATCACAAAAAAGGACAGTTGTTTAATGGGATTTCAAACACCTCGAATTTCAACTCTACTTTCCCTCTTTCGGCTGCTAGTGGGTTTAATTCTCTCAGGTACTGGTGACTGGTAGAATAATAATAAAAGAAGACGGTGATATAATGAGATATCAAGCACCTCAAAAGCTCAAATCTCCCCATTTTCCCTTGTATTACTGCTTCACCAGGTAACGAGTGACTTCATTGGCAAAACTGTTACAATGAAATAAAAAACAAACAAGCCGCACCATTTTCCTTTGTCGTACTGTTTCAACAGGTAACAAACAATTATTCCAGGTACTAATGACTGATAGGAAATTACAAAGAAAAACTGATATAATGAAACCTCCCCTTCTCTGATGACTCAATTATCTCCGGTACCCATCATTGGCAGGACATCCTCAAATACAGATAACAATATGATGAGGCTAACAATGCGAGTGTCAAGCCACCCTCATCTCCCTCTAGTTATTCGCCAGGTGAGCTCCAGAGACACTCAGGTAGGATATAGGACGTACACTCAGGTAGGATACGATTTAGAGCACTCCCCAGCACTTCCATATAAGCGCGCAGGGAATAGACCACAGTGGCCTGATAAACCCCCGTCACCAGCTCTTGATAGCCTGGATACTAGCACAGGTTCAGGTAAGACAGGTACACATGATTCCAAGGCCAATGTAGCGTCAGTGTCGCCTGAACACATCACGAGGGACACTGGTAGAGGCAACAATGCTTATAATATATATCTTTATCTTCTACTCGTCCCGTCAAGCAAAAATTCCAACCTCCAGCGACGTGTTTTTATGCAAAGTACGAAGCTCACCCCTGACCTCAGCGTGCGGCAGGACATGAGTGAGTTATGCCGCGGCGTTTCCACAGGTGTGAAGTGCATCTATACAGGAAAGCGACGGAGAGGAGGAGGAAGAGGAGGAGGAGGAGGAGGAGGAGGAGGAGGAGGAGGAGGAGGAGGAGGAGGAGGAGGAGGAGGAGGAGGAGGGGAGGGGAGGGGAGGCGGAGGAGGAGGACAAACACGGCAGATGATGAGGCTCTGAAGTCGGTTGATAAGTCATTCGAACCTGTATCCTCCTCCTCTTCTCCTCCCCCTCCTCCGCCTCTTCGTCCTCCTCCGCCTCTTCCTCCTCCTCCGTCTCCTCCTCTCCTAAACTTCCCATCACCCACGACGCACATTTTTATGCTAATGCTTCCACTCTGAGGAGCGCCGCCCCGCCCCTGACAGCCCGAGCCTCACAGCCTGGCCCTGTTCGCAGCTGGAGACTTTGACCAGGCGGCGGCGGAGTCTCGGCCTAATTATACCCCGTCTCCAGGCCTCCCCGCGCTTAATTGGAGGACATAATACTCGCCCTGATAGCAATTTATATCCTCGCCATTAGTTACTCCAAGGCGTTTGTTTTGTTTTGTTTTCCCAGAGGTGACGCATCGCCAGTCATCTTTTTCTTCTTTTTTCTTCTGTCGAAATAAGTGAGGCGAGAACTAACCTTGAGGAGTAAAAAGTAGGCAAAAAGAAGGAAAAAAATAAAGAAAACTTCTTGATTTATGATGTACATTATACGTTAATACTTTCGTACCTGACGCGTTCTCAAATTAGGTTGATGGGGATAAGGGAGACAAAACTAATGATAAACAAAGAAATTAAAACGACCCATGAAAAGGTGTAAAAAACACGACTTATGACAAATACACCTCAAGACTTTAGCACCTGACATGTTCTTAATGATACAAATCAGGCTGATGGGGATAAGGGAGACAAAACTACTGATAGAACAAAGATACTATAACGAACTCTGAAAAGGTAAAAGAAGGAAGGGAAAAAAAAAAAAAAACTATATATGACATAAACCTGAACACTTTAGCACCTGACACGTTCTCAATGATACAAATTACGCTGATGGGGATAAGGGAGATAAAACTAATGATGAACGAAGAGGTTATTGTGAACTCTGGAAAGGCAAAATAAAAAAAAAAACTACTTAATTTACAGCACATACTGTACCTTACCACACTTTACCACCTGATAGAGATAGGAGAGAGAAAACTAATGATACAAAGTGAATTATAAAAAAAAAAGTATATAAAAAACACAATATATGACACAAACATCTCAATACATTTTAGCACATGATGTTCTCAATGATGCTAATTTGGCTGATGAGGATAAGGGAGGGAAAACTAATGATGAACAAAGACAGTGATCTCTGGGAAAAAAAAGTAGAAAAATCAATTCATAGCGATGATACTCCTCAGAACTTGACTAGAAATAAGGATGATGATGATGAGAGAGAGAGAGAGAGAGAGAGAGAGAGAGAGAGAGAGAGAGAGAGAGAGAGAGAGAGAGAGAGAGAGAGAGAGAGAGAGAGAGAGAGAGAGGCTAACAATAAACAAAGGAATTAAATACATCGTTTATCACGTACACACGTAAATTTTTAACATGACGAACCGAACACTATAAATAACAACATATCTAATTAAATTATGCAGCCACTCTCCTGAGACCTTTGCTTTTATTTTCTTTGCACTGTAGCAACCTGGCTACGTAGACTGAATGGAAATTACTGTGGCACTAAATTTGGAGTTCTTTACGTATATCAAAGCATGTGGGAAAAAAAGGGACCATAATTTGTTAGAAGCACAGCAGTAACAACAGTAGCAGCAATAATAATAATAACAATAACAACAATAATAATAATAATAATAATAATAATAATAATAATAATAATAATAATAATAATAATAATGATAATAATAATCTATCTCAGGTTGGCAATCCCACACAGTGGCCCAAACAAACATAGCAACAACAACAAACAACAACAACAACAGTAACAGCAACAACAACCTTAGACATCTTAACATGAAAATAATAAGTAAATAAATAAATGACACTGGAAACACAATGAAAGAAGCAATAAGCGTGGTCACACTAAGCAAAAAGTAGCCAGGTATAAGCGGTGAGCTGCCCCCGGATGATGACTGGCGGCGTGGCGGCGGAGGGTGACGCGCGCACAATGGCAAGCAAGGGACAGCCAGGGGTGCACTCCGCGCAGACCGAACCTTTATAATGTGATCGAATGAGACTTGACAGGCGCGCCATAATGGAACGGAATCCAACCCTCTGTGGTTATTTGTCTTTTTGTCATGAATCCTTCTCCCTCGTGATGCAGGAGAGAAAGGTTTTGATCGCCTATAAATCACGTTTCTCTCTCTCTCTCTCTCTCTCTCTCTCTCTCTCTCTCTCTCTCTCTCTCTCTCTCTCTCTCTCTCTCTCTCTCTCTCTCTCTCTCTCTCTCTCTCTGTCAACTTTTCAAGAGATAAGCTTAATCTTTTCATAGCTGAAATTAAAAGTTTTCTATGGTACTGAATAGCTTCACCTCTCCATTATACAGAATAGAAAGGTTTTGACCGCCTATAAATCACGTTTTATTTATTTATTTTATTTTTTTTACCTTTTTCAAGAGATGATTTTAGTTGATATTTACACAAGAGAAATTAAAAGTTTTCTGTGGTATTAAATATTTTCATACGCATCATTAACTTTATTTTCAGAAAATCTTTTATTAATTGTTTTTAAACATGAATTAAAGAGTTTTAATTGTATACTTATAATTTTTCAATATTTACTTTATCTTTACTTCCAAGAGGCACCCTTAACTATTTGGCTGCTGATGACACAATGATACCTGTTTATCGAATGACTGTATTTCAATACTACTGTATGCTTCACATGTCTGGGGGGGTTCCACTCATACTGCTCTTCTAGACAGGGTGGAATCAAAAGCTTTTCGTCTCATCAACTCCTCTCCTCTAACTGACTGTCTTCAGCCCCTCTCTCACCGCCGCAATGTTGCATATCTAGCTGTCTTCTACCGCTATTTTCATGCCAACTGCTCTTCTGATCTTGCTAACTGCATGCCTCCCCTCCTTCCGCGGCCTCGCTGCACAAGACTTTCTTCTTTCTCTCACCCCTATTCTGTCCACCTCTCTAACGTAAGAGTTAACCAGTATTCTCAATCATTCATCCCTTTCTCTGGTAAACTCTGGAACTCCCTGCCTGCTTCTGTATTTCCACCTTCCTATGACTTGAATTCCTTCAAGAGGGAGGTTTCAAGCCACTTATCCACCAATTTTTGACCACTGCTTTGACCCTTTTATGGGACTGGCATTTCAGTGGGCATTTTTTTTATTAGATTTTTGTTGCCCTTGGCCAGTGTCCTTCCTACATAAAAAAAAAGAATGAACACTGTAGATACAAAAAAAAAAAAAAAAGAAATACTCCCTCCCTCCCTTAGCTGTAAGTGGTGTCATTGGAAAGTATGCTCTTGAATTTCTTTAGATAAGTTAATAAACTCAAGGAAAAGCTACAGCAGTCAAAGGGTAAGTAAGTTTCCTATGACAATCAAAGGTTTCAAGTGCCTTTATATAACTTATTTTCACTTTTCCTTCTATCTTTAATTTCAGAAGGGAATACTTTACTGAAGAAGGCAATATTTTTTATTGTTAAATCCATTTTATATTTTCAACATTTCTTTTTCATTTCAATCACAAATTAAAAGCGTCAGGAGGGAGCTTTTTACTTATCTACCCATTTCCACTGTTTATCCTATTTAAATTTTCAACAGATACTTTTCTTTTCATTTCAGTCATAAATTAAAGGTGTCCAGGTGAGATCAGGTGAGTGTCCTGCACCTTCACCACCCGAAGGCTTGGAATGCAAGTACCTATTTGCCGGCGTGTCTGTGATTTGCAATGGTGAGGCTCTGCGATGTGCGAGGCGGATGTGGCTAAGAGGATTGGAGAGAGGCAATGGTGGGGGTGTATTGTACTCGTACGTGGTGGTGGTGGTGGCGATGGTGGTGGTAGTAGTAGTAGTAGTAGTAGTAGTAGTAGTAGTTGTTGTTGCTGTTGTTGCTGTTGTTATTGTTGTTGTTGTTGTTGTTGTTGTTGTTGATGATGATGATGATGATGTTGATGTAGTTGTTGTAACAGTAGTCGTGGTAGTAGATAGTCACAGCATGAAAGAAACAAAAAAAGGCAAAAAGATAAAAGTAAAACAAGAAAGATATAATCAAAGTACAACACAACAACATATGTAAGACAAAACAACAGCAGACAATGACATGACACACACACACACACACACACACACATCCCAACAAGCACGTTCACCTTGTACCACCAAAAACAACCATCCACCCCCACCCCCACCACCACCACCACCACCACCACCGCCGCCACCACCACCACTGTTCCCTCCTCCATAAAGAACAGGACAAAAAACGAAGACAAATGTTGCTTTCGATGACAAAACGTAATCGGCGACGAAATGACTAATGAACCCAAGACACTTCATTACCGAGAGCAGACTGGTGGCTTCTCAAAAAAGGAGGAGGAGGAGGAGGAGGAGGAGGAGGAGGAGGAGGAGGAGGAGGAGGAGGAGGAGGAAGGAGGAGAATACTAATAAGCACGGGAAAGAAAACACTCGTATACTAAGAAGGCAAGAATGTAAGAGAAGAAGCGTGGAAAAGGAGTTGCTGGAGGAGGAGGAGGAGGAGGAGGAGGAGGAGGAGAATATAAAGAAGCAAGTGGTAAATACTCGTATGAAAAGTGGTCGACGATGAAAAAAAAAAAAAACAGAAAAAGAAGAAAAGGAACATGGCAAATGACAGACTAAATAATAATAATAATAATAATAATAATAATAATAATAATAATAAGAAGAAGAAGAAGAAGAGGAGGAGGAGGAAGAAGAAGAAGAACAACAACAACAACAACAACAACAACAACAACAACAACAACAACAAACACGAAGAATAAGGAAAACAACAATGGAGATTAAGACGACGAAGCAGGTAATGATAATGATGAAAGGAGAAGGGTGATGAAGAGGAGATGATGGTGATGAGTCTATCTGGACCCTTTATGTATCCTCGTCGTAATCTCCCGCAGCAGACCATACATAGCAGGGGGACGCATCAAGACACATCAGTTACTCACTCCTGATCACCTGCCACCAAAAGGAAGAAGGAAAGAAGAAGAAGAAGAAAAAAAAAAAAAAAATCATGCACAGCAACTTTTTTTCATCTCCATTTTCTGTTTCCATTATTATCTCTAGGATCGTTTAATTTATAGGGTCATATTCTGCAACACTCCACCTCATCTCCACTACTTTCTGCTTTAGTTGAAGTTATACGGGTTTTTGAAGGTGTTTTTACGACTCCAGTGACAGATTAACAAGATTTCTACATTATTGATAGGTAAAACACTCGTGAGAGGCCGGCTAATCATCTCTGGCTTTTCAAAATAGTTTGTGGTGACGAGAGCTAAGCGTTTCAAAATACGGGCAATGGCTGTGGCTGAAAATCGAGTAAATTCCTGTACTCCCTCCCAGTGATCTGCTGAGTGACAAAGCGACAATCTCCTTGCAAACTCTGACCTCGTATCCTTAAACCTTTGACGTCCCATTTCAACAAGTTCCAACAGGCAGTAGTGGAAAGTATAGAGGCTTTCAAGGATATTTTTGTGATTGCAGTGATGGTTTGATGAGCTTTCTACACTATCAATAAGAGAAATATCCATGACAATCTGACTAATCACCTCTGTGGCCTTTGAGAAGAAGAATAATTGGTTGATTGACTGATTAAAAAAAACATAGTAAATAAAGGAAGGTGCTGCAACATCACGGTCATATGGCGCCGCTATAAAGTGTTAGGAGCAACTGAAATGGTAAAATAGCATTGATGGTAAAAAAAAAAAAAAATGTGTTAAGGATAGTAAGATAAAGGGAAGGGAAAAAGAAAAGAGTAGTGTTGTGAGGATGAAGACAGTTTCTGAGATTCACAGATGTATGACAGGAAAAGCGTCTTTGAGAAATAGAAAGAATGATAGTTAAGTTTGTGGCACACTGAAGGAATGACATGAGAAAAATTAAGGAATGTCGTTAAGAAAGGGATAGAAAAATAAAGCGAAGGGAAAAAGGGAAGGTGGAGACAAGTACTAAAATTTAGATGAAAGACAGAAAAGCGTCCTTGGGGAAATAAAAAGAAAAAAAAATGGAAGTTTATGATTTATGGATTAATTGGCGAAAAATGAAGTATGACCATATTAATTTCAAATGACGAGATACTTACCGAGAAAAGAAAGGTTAGAGAAAACGAGCATAAAAACTGGATAGATTCTTAGCATTTCAGAAAACTTAAGAATGACAGACAGACGCTAAGCACAGTATAAGGAAGTGTGGTACTACTGGATGTTTCTCAATTGACACACCTTACTGTAGGCAATATTATTTTGTAAGGGGAGTAGGTAGTGTAAGGAGTGTGAGGGAAAGGTTTTGCTAGTCAATGAGAGAGAGAGAGGTAATGAGAGGACGATAGTAATGTTATGAGATGCAATGAGTTGGGTCTCTCTCTCTCTCTCTCTCTCTCTCTCTCTCTCTCTCTCTCTCTCTCTCTCTCTCTCTCTCTCTCTCTCTCTCTCTCTCTCTCTCTCTCTATCTATCTATCTCTTGGTAAGGCATGTGCATGATCTAGAATAATAATAGACGAGAAGAAGAAGAAGAAGAAGAAGAAGAAGAAGAAGAAGAAGAAGAAGAAGAAGAAGAAGAAGAAGAAGAAGAAGAAGAAGAAGAAGAAGAAGAAGAAGAAGAAGAAGAAGAAGAAGAAGAAGAAGAAGAAGAAGAAGAAGAAGAAGAAGAAGAAGAAGAAGAAGAAGAAGAAGAAGAAGAAGAAGAAGAAGAAGAAGAAGAAGAAGAAGAAGAAGAAGAAGAAGAAGAAGAAGAAGAAGAAGAAGAAGAAGAAGAAGAAGAAGAAGAAGAAGAAGAAGAAGAAGAAGAAGAAGAAGAAGAAGAAGAAGAAGAAGAAGAAGAAGAAGAAGAAGAAGAAGAAGAAGAAGAAGAAGAAGAAGAAGAAGAAGAAGAAGAAGAAGAAGAAGAAGAAGAAGAAGAAGAAGAAGAAGAAGAAGAAGAAGAAGAAGAAGAAGAAGAAGAAGAAGAAGAAGAAGAAGAAGAAGAAGAAGAAGAAGAAGAAGAAGAAGAAGAAGAAGAAGAAGAAGAAGAAGAAGAAGAAGAAGAAGAAGAAGAAGAAGAAGAAGAAGAAGAAGAAGAAGAAGAAGAAGAAGAAGAAGAAGAAGAAGAAGAAGAAGAAGAAGAAGAAGAAGAAGAAGAAGAAGAAGAAGAAGAAGAAGAAGAAGAAGAAGAAGAAGAAGAAGAAGAAGAAGAAGAAGAAGAAGAAGAAGAAGAAGAAGAAGAAGAAGAAGAAGAAGAAGAAGAAGAAGAAGAAGAAGAAGAAGAAGAAGAAGAAGAAGAAGAAGAAGAAGAAGAAGAAGAAGAAGAAGAAGAAGAAGAAGAAGAAGAAGAAGAAGAAGAAGAAGAAGAAGAAGAAGAAGAAGAAGAAGAAGAAGAAGAAGAAGAAGAAGAAGAAGAAGAAGAAGAAGAAGAAGAAGAAG